>NW_028254405.1:0-333876 GCF_964263255.1 Lissotriton vulgaris | reverse complement strand
TTTTATTTTTGCTGCTACATAATTTATTTTATTTTATGCATTTCTTTCCATAGACCATCACGTTTCTTTGCAAAAACCCCCATTAAGTCATCTAGTCGGGATTCAAAGCCTTCCATCAAGGTGTCCAAAATTTCGATGCCCATATCAGTTACGTTAGAGCCATTGACAAAAGGAAATTCAGTCTGGGTAGATATGGAATTAGTGGGTCTAGCCTCAAGTGTTCCAATGCCAGCCCCACCTTTGTTTTTGCTTGCGTCGTCTGTTTTAGGATCAGTTGACCTCCTTTTAGGTTCCACCTGATAGGGTTTCAGTACATTTTTCTTTCCGCCCAGTGCTGAGGCAGTCAATATCTGCCGCCTGATTACCTTGCCTTGTGTGTCGCTAGCTGGGGCATGTGGATTCTGGGTAATCAGGGAGATCAGAGGGGTATTTATTATCTCTATGTCCGGACTCAAGGGCACAGGTTTGGCTCTTGATTTGGCAGCGGGAAATAGCACAAACTATTTCAACAAGATACAAATGAAAGTGCAATTAAATATTTCAGAAGAATATGTACTGTTAAATATTCGTACTTCCACAAAAATTGTTAGACAGTAAATCTGTGACATTTACTATTTACACTCCAACCTAAACCAGTTTGAGAAGGTTTTGGACACTAAAGGGGTGACTTCTATTTTTCTCACTCAAATCTAAACCAATTTAAGGAAGGTTTTGGACAGTAAAGTCGTAACAGTTACTATTTTCACTCCAATCTAAACCAATTTAAGTGAGGTGTTGGACAGTAAAGTTGTGAAATTTACTCAAATCTAAACCAATTTGATGAAGGCGTTGGACACTGATGGGTTAACGTGTAATATTCCCACTCCAATCTAAACCAATTTGAGGAAGGTGTTAGACACTAGAGGGGTGACATATGTCATGACCCTGGGTTCCCTGAGTTCAAATACTTCCTGGATCTTGTTTGCTGTGTGCTTACAGGACCAAGTTCATTTCACTATGCCTCCATGGCTGTTCTTGCCAACCCAGTTCCGCGTGGGCCCTGACGAGACCCCTGACATTACTGTTGAAATGCCCTGGAGCCCTAAGGCCACTTAGTCACTGAACATGGCATTATTCTGCAAGTTTATCCTCCCCTTCCCGGCTTCTTACTTATTTAGGCAAATAAATCCTGGTCAATACATTTATGTGTGTTTTCCCAGGTGCAAATCATGTGACACGTACAGACGCCATGAAGCACATGTGTTGGGTAGCCATTTTGAGTTTGGAAACTGCATTTATACCACGTGTAAACCATGAGACAGTGCTTATCCTACTTACTGGTTGAATAGAATGGATTATCCTGGCTTCCCATTCACCTGACCCTTATGGCCAGGTTCAGAAATCCCACAGAATTTTGAAAGTATCGCAACTTATCTGTGACTCACCTGTAACTCAGGATTTAGCCTCCTGTAATACCAGCAACACCTCATTTCCATGCAGCAGTCTTCTGTTCCTGAAACATCAATCGCAGAACCTGCAAAGATAAAGAAAGAATATTTTTAAGTACAATACATGAGGTTAATGCACTGACAAAAGCTCAATTGAACAAAACAGACAATCAGGATCTACAAAGAATGGAGCATTTCTCCGACTTTATGCAATTGCAATGCCAGATATTTTTCTGCTATATTTGTAGACATTGTTTGACTTTTTGATGCATACTGAGAAATTGTTGCTAGTGCCTTTGTGCCATGCTTGTGGCATTGTGTTTTTTAGTGTGAGCTGTTATGCAGAATCCTTTTCCCTCTAAAGAAAGTTGATGTTGCATTGTGAAGCGCATTGATGGACATTGAATTCATGCTCTTCTTACATGTATCTGATGCACAGAAACTATAAGCAACTAACATAACACGCTTTCTGTATTTGGCAACAGTGATATGTGTGAATGGTTCATTATGACCTACTCATAATTATGTACAACAGCATAACAACAAAGTGTATTGTTTCCTGACAAGACATGGTATTAGTGAATTTGTAGGTGTGTGGTAACTTGAAGAAACACTGTTCATTGTGAGGTCTATGCAGAAAAAGATCATTTGCATGTAAGTGCTCGCTCATAGATGTTTCAAAATTGGGTGGGAATGTCATGCATATGTGTACATTTAACACGTGTGCCGTCAAAATATGCACACCTGTATCAACACATGAAAATATATTCCCTACTTTCAGAAACTCTGCCACTGGCCCAGTGGTGAATTTGTAATTTTGTGAGAGGGAGACTGCCACCACAGCAGTCTTCTTGGGACCGCCATCGCAGCTGCATGCCGGTAAGACTGCCAAACTCATAACTAGGCACTTAGGCCCCTAATAAACATTTTTGACACTTTGGTTGTCATACTGTACCACTCCGGCCAACCCAAATTCCAAATACCATGGTGGACCGCCTGTGACAGTAAAAACAAAACAAACAATGCAGTGGAAGGATGGCATCACTCCTTCAAATCCACACTAGACAGAACCCTACCTACACTCTACATATCTATAGCAGCATCACAAAAAGAGCAAACCTACCAAGAACTATGAATAGAACAATCTGTTACCCCCATTGGCCCTGAACATTGCAAACATATCAAAAGAATGTACGAGATGTTACAATTAAAAAAGTCAAAATCTATATAAATAACAAAGGAGTAGATTACTGACAAAATCATAGCCAAAGCATATTATTAAATAAACCAAAGTCCTCGAAACCTATGACACATTCAAAACCAAAACAGCAAATATATTACATTATATTATATTTAAAATAATAAATATATAATTTTATGACATCATTCAAAAAATGTATTTAGTTTAAAAAGTTAATAAAGAGTGATGTAATACAATTATCTACAATTTTTTTTTAAGTAACCATCACCAACCTAGAAAATTAAAAACAAACTTAATGCACATAAAATCACAACATATAAACGAAACAACTCTACTTAGCAATCACATAATGTTTACAAAAACAATATACTATCACATTTCCAACCCAAAAGAAAATAAATAAATACAACTTAGGTCTTCATTACGATGACGGTCAGACAAGTGTCGGACAGACATCATGTTGGAAGCAGGACCTTCCGACAACGAGTCGGCAGTCAAGCTTCCCAAGATATGATGACTATAAAAAAGAAGAATTTATTTGAAAACCCACTAACCAAAACTACAAACCAGTGTAAACATATTTAACCATTAAAATATAAAACAATATTTTAATTTCAGTTAATATTATTATATTATTCAAACTATTTACTACCATTCATACAGTTTAAACCATAAAATGACAAATAGAATTATAACACAATGTTAACAATCACAAAATAAATTTAAATAACTAGGTATTTTAAATATATACATATATTTTTTCTCAATAAAACTTAAATTTTAAAAACCGAACACTGAAATATTTCCACAATTTTAAAAATGTTGTTACAAAATACTTTATTCGGTTTTACAAAATAGAAAACCATAAAAGCAGTGTTAAAACAGTAAAAAGAATGACATTTTTGATTGTTTAAAAGATAACATATGCAATGTTCTTAAACAAGAATTAAAATAGTACATTCAAGTATTAAAACAATCATGTTAAAACTTGCATCTCTTTGGTATATGCCGACTCTACAGTAATTAATACAGTAACCACAATATGAGGTGCCCTTAGTTCAGAAGGCCTTTTCTCAGTCTCAGTGCAGATTTTAGGAAACCGACCACAAATAAAATGCTATCTGGCGTCAGCAATTGCAAAAAACAAAGGGCCGGACAAACCTGAGTAAAGTTCAACTTTTATAGCAAAGGTATTAAAAAGAATCTCCATCATAATAGTGGCAGAAAAACATAAAGTGCGTCAGATCCTGTGGAGATGAAGCATCGTAGCCACAGGGATACAGCACCTGACCTCTATGACTACCCTTTGGAACAGCTAATAAAAGATGGTAATAATCAAACCTAAACCTAATTAGCAGAAACCGCTCAAGGGGAGAGACCAGTTTTAAGTAACATAAAGTTGCGCATGCTGGATTTTACCAATTCTGCCCCATCTCTATAAAATTTTTGCCACAAGGAAAATGTCTGTTTAACATAATCCACGTCCCCAATGGTAATCGTGTCAGGTCCAGGCGTCCCAGCTCATTGAAGCAGGTTTTTAAGTATTTTAGCCAGGGGATGTTAAGCATATTACCCAGTGTCAGGGCCTCTTTGAGTAGCTGGTGATTAAGAATAAGATCTTTATTTGACCAGCACTTAAGCCAAAAAAGCAAAGGACGCATAGCCAAAATGTCACCAATAAATGGGATCCCCGTTTGTTCATGGATAATTAAATTTGAAGTTCCTTTGGGTACTCCCAATAACTGTTTTAAAAAGTTATTCTCCGCTACCTGGATGCCCTTCGCTGCTACATATCCCCATAGCTCGCTTCCATAACTACCCATGCTTTTTGCCTGGTATTACTTCAGCATTGCAGCAGTTGGGTGTTTGCCCATTTTGCTTGCAAAGCTGAAGATAGCGGCATTCGCCCGTTTGATCTCGCCTCTTTGATTCTCAACTAAAGTGCCCCAATTTTGATGGTCATCAAACAAAACTCCCAAGTAGGAGAAAGTTGTAGTTACTGGCACTATTCCATTATTTACCATAAAGGGGTAATTTCGCTTTGGACGGGTCCCAACTTGTAATATGTAGGATTTAGAATTGTTTATGGCTAAATCACGATCAGCCATGAAGCTACGAAAAGCATTCAAGAGAGATTTCAGGCCTCTTTCGGTTCTAGCCAATAGGACCGGGTCGTCCGCGTAGAGGCGGACAGGAAGGTCCCTTTGTCCTACATATGGGAAATCCACCCCAGTTTCAATCAAAGCCTTGTCTATCTCATTAATTTATAAATTGAAGAGAAAGGGTGCAAGGATGAACCCTTGCCTCACACCCCTGTTGACTGTAAAATCCCTTGATACTCCAAGCTCCTGTGAGTATCTAATGTTCGCCCTTGTATCCCTGTGTAGATCCCTCAGGAAGTTACCTAGAGTGACGTCCACCACCATGGGGTTCATGGCCTGCCACATTTGACCCCAATTGACACAGTCGAATGCGGAGGAAAGGTCCTTGAACGCCATGTGAATGACTCCCTTACGGGCAACTATACTTCCAGAGGATCATATACAGGTTGAGGCATTGTGGCAATGTAGAGTGCCCCGGGTGGAACCCATACTGGATGTCTGAGATTACTCTTTTTTCTTCAGCTCAAGTGGACAGTCTATTCAAAACTACTCCCCCCACTACCTTGACAACAGAGTCAATAAGGGAGATCGGTCTATAGCAACTAGTGCTATTGTGGTCTTCCTTCTTGAACATCGACACAATCGTGAAGGTACCCCCTCTGGGCAGCCCTCCACCACCGCTGCATTAAGCACGGCCGTGAGGACTGGGGCCTAGAGGGACTGATTTGATTTAAAGAGGTCTGGGGGCAAGCCATCCGGACCTGGAGCCTTATTACAGGACATACCAGAAATGCCTTTCTCGACCTCAGACAGCGTAAATGGGGACAGGCTTTCATTGCTTCCCACCAACTTGAGGTACGACTTTATCGTGGTACACTTAAATATGGATTCAAAGTGATGAACCCAGTCATCTTCCGTGATATTTGTGCTGAGGGCGTTCGCCCCTTCCCTTTTAATTAGGGGTTTATTAATTATTCCCCAAAATTTTGCGCTGTTACATAAGGTATCTGGATCAGGGAGCTCCTTCCAGTTAGGATCCTTTATTTCGGATTTCCGAACTGCCAGGGCCCTTTTATAGTTAAGGCGTAGAACCCTAATGTGAGAGTAATCTCTTGGGATGGACTTCAAACCCAGCTTCAACTCTCTTGCCGCTCTCGAGCATAGATTGTCAAACCACTTAGGGTCTCTAGACAATGTTTTATCTGAGAGAGTAGACAGCAGGGTTCCCGCCTTAGCGGAAATAGCCTCAAAGGCATTAAGTACAATCCCAGGGGAAGAGTCAAGGGACACACATGCTGCTAGATCAGTAGCACAAGATTCCCGGATATTATCATAGAAGACTACTGGGTTCACCTGGGACCATTTAAGATGGCGCCTATTGTCCGTACGTTTTAGCACACCGGGAGCTGCCTTATTCCCTTGTTGTATCAGTAAATCACTCCCAAAACATACACAAATAGGATTATGGTCACTAAAAATTATGCTTCTGATTTCAAACTCCAAGAGAGAGGATTGTAGGCCGTTAGAAATGAGAATATGATCTATGAAGGAGCCCCCATTATGGCCTTTAAAAGAGGGAACAAGCTGTTTTCTAGAATCGTCTGCCATAGACATAGCTGGAATCAAGTCTAACTCATTGAGTAAATTATTAAGTCCATCACCCTGCAGTGAGTGCTCAAAGTGTAGACCCCCCATTTTTGCGCAGCCCAAATCTCCCATGCATGATAATGCCGGGTCACCACACGGACGTAAGTTAAAATCGCCCGATACCATAAGGCAATGAGAATATTGACCACAATGCTGTTTAGCGAATTCACCCAGTAGTGTGATCTTGCGAGGCCCTGCAGCAAGTACTGCATTATAAAAGTTAATCAGGCAGAGACTTGCATTCCCTTGCTTTAAAACAATGGCTTGGAAATCTAGGTGGGGGGAGAAAACTTTATTTATTCTACATTTCAGAGCCAGGGCTGTGTAGATAACCAACCCACCCTTAGCTCTACCCCTTCTCGAAGCTAATGGGAGGACGAAAAAAGCTTTATAACCTTCTAGGAATAAGTTACTTTTCACCATACATGTCTCCTGCAAGCAAATCACCGGGAATCGCCTGATGAACATGACCCACTTTGGGTCATGGAACTTCCCTGCTAGTCCTGCGATATTCCAGGAAATGATATTACACAATGTTTTCTCTGGGAAATCCGCCAAGGGGACATGCAATTGGACCACTGGGAACACTGGAATACACACCCCTGGGGGTGGCTGACTGCGATATAAAGAGAGTGGTGGTGTCTGTGAGTTACATCAAGCGAGTCAGAACTAGGACTCAGTCAGTCACAATCCTCAAGTCCTGAAAGGGCGACAAATCAATTGGGCCCCTGTAGAATTGGCGAGAAGGGGCGTCCCTCCAGAGTAGAGTATGTTGGTATGTGAGGGATAATATGGGAACTCACATTGTTCCCATTCTGGCCATTACAATGATTTTTACCTTGAGGATTATCATTACAGAATGTCGCAGGTTTATAAAAAAGCCCAGGGGGGAATCCGAATGTTAGAACTCCTAAGGGAATGTCCAGAGCCAGTCTCTCTAAATATTCTTTCAACAATCATTTGATAATTGAAGTTTATAATAATGTAGTCCCCCGCCCCTATTTTTTTGGCATTGCCCACCCAGCCCACACGGCGGACCATTAGGATGTTTCGGTCTACCGTCGGGCTTACGGAGGTGTTACCAGAGAGCCAATGTGTGACCTTATTTTTAAGCTGGCTGAATCCTTTGATAGTACCTCGGGGGAGAGGTGGGACGTTCCCTAGAATTATCACCAAAGGTGTTGATTCCGGACGTAAATTAATAGATGTGCGGTTTGGCGAGGCAACAGAATAGTTACCCACAGCACCACCAATGTTATCACCCGGACGCTGAGGAGCCTGGATCTGTTGGGGAAGTGAAGAGGTCGTGGCCCTAGCCGGATCTTCCCTAGAACCATCCACTACCTGCCCTGTATCGTTTAAAACTGGATTTCCTGGTACGTTAGGGAGGGTTGATTTCCTCTGGCAACTGGGCGATATTGAGAGCGTGAAATGGAATCTGAGGTAGTTAGAGTATTATTTATAGTTTCAGCCTTAACAGGTAATGACACAATTTTCTTATGAGCTGCTAGACTTTGCTCTATGTCATTTAATTTAGACACAATAGGAGCCAGTTTGTCCTCCAATATCTTAGTAAAAAGGGTTTTCATAGATTCTAAAAGGGGATGTGTGTCTGCAGGCAAATTAGCTGCCTGAATGCCCCCTAAAAATGGGTCAGGAGATGACGGATTATTAGGTTTCGTTTTCTTTGCGTGGTTGACACTAGCTTTACATTTCCTTTTTCTTGTCCCATTCAAACTACAATCGTCCCTTAAACCCTTCGCATAGAACAAGCCATTAGTGCCTTCATTAAACATAACAGGATTCTTATCAATAGAGCCACCCTCCCCTGTCATATCACTATGAGGGATGACCTGCTTGTTAATTATTATCACTTCAGGAGATAAAAGCCTATGCGGTAGCTCCCTTGCAACATCTTGGACATCGGGGGACCTTACTTCCACAGGAGTACCTCCTTCTTCAACTAGGGCAAGTGAACTACCGCCTAGCAACAGGGAGGAATCTTTAGAACCCTTATTGTCATCATTGTTGCTCAAAAGGAGTATAGTGCCTGTGGGTGACCTAGATGGACACCTATTGACCATCTCAATTTCCTTATCGATGACTAGCGCTGCCCTCGAAAGAAAAGCATCCATTGTTG
The DNA here is from genome assembly GCF_964263255.1 of Lissotriton vulgaris. Lineage (NCBI taxonomy): Eukaryota > Metazoa > Chordata > Amphibia > Caudata > Salamandridae > Lissotriton > Lissotriton vulgaris. The sequence continues at coordinate 325,359 of NW_028254405.1, read as the reverse complement.
TTACCGTTGATTTTGCAGACGCTAAGGGCCCCAAACATGATGCCTGGGTCTTTCTCTTCCCCATATACCTCAACCCGTAGAGGAAGGCAGTAACCCTATAAATTAATGACCGGGTCATTAGTACACACCAATGAATAACAGCCCAGGGTAAGAGGGGAAAATTAAACTAAAACAAAAATTACCTGGCGCTGCCCGGCTTTTGACGGGCAAGGACGGGCCCGCCCTTGGCCCAGGCTTGGCCCGGGCGAGCCCGCGCGCGTCCCTCGGAGTCTACGCAACAATTTGAAGCCCCGGGAGTGGGAGAAGTGCCAACCGCCTCTCGTGGGACCGCGGTGCCCTCTGGGAGGAGAATTCCTGGGCAGCGCGCAGCGCGCAGTCCGCGAGATGTAGAGGAGGCGGCAGGCAGGGCAGACCAAACAATCCCCCAGCGCAACCAATGTAAACCCCTCACAGGCAAACGAAGATGGCAAAAGTCCCAGGTAAGGAAATCCAAATGTCAGCAAGGTCGTTCCAAACAGCGCGTCCCGCGCCGCGAGAGTCCGCGCAACAATTTGAAGCCCGGGGGCGGGAGAAGTGCCACACGCCTCTCAAGGGACCACGGTGCCCTCTGGGAGGAGAAGTCCTGGGCAGCGCATGGTCCACGAGAAGAAGAGGAGGCGGCAGGCAGGGCAGACCAAACAATCCCCCACCGCAACCGATGCAAACCCCTCACAGGCAAACGAAGTCGGCAAAAGATCCAGGTAAGGAAATCCAAATGTCAGCAAGGTCGTTCCAAACAGCGCGTTCCTTTATCCTATCAATTCGAAGTTCAATTTTAAAAAGGCATTCGAAAATTCCTGCTGTCAATTCTCTTGTGTGCTTCACTTCCAGTAACACAAACAAACAACACACTAAGCTAGATAAGCACACTGTATTATTTATTAAAGAGATATATGGACAATCAAAATTGATGTACCAATGTGTGCATGCTAAGTATAAAGAAAATATTTCTTTGAACATGTCACAATCTGCTAAGCTCCCAATCTGGGGTTTCAACTATAATGAAAGGTCTGAGCCTAAATATTTACTCTGGTTTCCAATATGAAAACAAGAATCAGATAAGTCCACTTAATGCTCAAAAGAAACAAATAACCAATAAAAATCCCTTTCTCATTTTACTGTATCCTACTTTTCCCAGTAGGCTTTCAAGTTCACCAAAACTATAAAAAGTGCCAAAATAAATATTCTATCTTGATACCATATTTAATTGCATCCAATTTTTATCCAATGTTTAAATCATTAACTCTGCTGTTAGTTTTTACATGTTCTATACCCCAACATCTTATATCTTAAGATCAATCAACCTATGAGTTTAATTAAAAATTAAAATGTTCAGCAATAGATGCTTTGTTTTCCTGTTTTTAATTGGACCTGGCTTGTTCTTGCCACCTGATGTTTAGCATTCTTGTTGTAGAAGCAATACATGATTTATTTTAAATACTCTTAAACAAATACACACAGTCTTTTGTTTTACAATTCATAATTGATTCAATCTTGTGTATCTTCGGAGAATAATGAACTTCAAATTCTGTTTTGAACATATTACAACAGATGCAAGCTTAGCACCTACAGCACCTATTGGTTTGATTGACAACCATATCTTTTTCTCTTCCTTTTGGCTACATTTAATGGTATCACTTTGACTTAACAATGCCTGTAAAGTTATTGCCCTCCAATAGATGATAAGGAGATAATTAACTATGAAGTGATTAATATATTTTTCACTCCTTAAAATGTTCCAGTGACATTTGAAGATCTTAAATATCTTAGTTTTTTTTTTTTTTACTGGGGTGTGAGCCCTGGTAAAGCAACACCCACAATCCCTTACAGAGTGTACCACAAAAAGTCCCTAAATTAACATAAACCTGGGTAGCTTGGCACAAAAGCAGTCAAGCTTAACTTAAAGGCAATATGCAAAGTATTTATGTAGCAAACAGAGAGTAATAGAGTAAAAACGTAGCACAACAATCCCACACCTATAGAAATACATTAATTTGACACAAAAACAAGACAAATTCAATAATTAAAACCAGAGTTATTCTTTGTTTACGCTTTGTCAAAATTTGGCCTAAAAGATCAAAGCTCTTGCATAAGACAGAGTCAAAGTTGAAAAAGATGGCTAAACGTGATGGAGAATGGCTTAGATACAAAAGGTGGATTGAGCCTATTCAGCACTTACCTTTAAACATACAAGAAGTTTTCAAAAATGTTTTGAGAAGGTAAAGTTCAGTAGAGCTAGGCTGCAGGAGGTGTCCGAGAAGGAAGCATCATTGCAGCGTCAGGCAGCCTTGGATCAAAGCTTTCGATATTCAGAATTAGGGCATGCTTACGAGTTTGGCAGTGGACCACCATGCCAATGCCACACCGCAGAACTCATCCCCACCACGGCTACAACACAAACTTGTCTGCATACAGCCCGCCAGATTACAAGCGTATTCGTGGACTGGCAGGCAGTACTTTGGTGTCCTCATAGCACCCCACAGTGGTCCCTTGATGGTACTTTTCAAAGGATCATATCTTAGCCTTAAAAAGGCACTGCAATGGGAGTGCCAGAGCATGCTCCTGCACGGCATAGACCATTCAGGAACTCGGGTGTATGCATACAGGGCGCGCAACATGTGCCCCCCTGCATGCATCCCTTGGCCCTGAGGCAACAGGGGGCCCCTTTGCCTCCTCACTGCCACACTTTTCATGGTGGGCATATCTATCCTATGACCACAATAAGAGCAATTTGAGTTGCTTATTGTGATGGCTACACCTGTATGATATTGTGTGCATCACTCCCTACCACAAGTATAATGGGCATCAAGAATGACCCTTTAGTTTGATAAACCTAGTGGAGAAAATCCGGAGGAGGATACTCCAAACAGAAACGGGCTCCAAATCGCAATGCCAGGAGAGAGTCTTCTTTTCCAGCTGGCAGCCATCTCAATTTCCCACAACATTGCATAGAATAAGTAGATTGTGCGACCAATAAGAATGGTTCAACTGCTATCACACCACTTCTGAAGTAGACAAAAAATGATGGATGTAATTCTTGAATTAATCTCAGCCCCTGGTAATTATTAAGGGCCTCATCCCAGTCCATCGTTATTTTGCATACCATGCCACCTCAGTTTGGACTCAGCTATATGCAAATCAATGTTTACCCTGCTTTAATGAAAACAGTCCAGCCCAAACACCCAAGCCAGGTTCTCCCTGAACCAGAACACAAGCAACCAAGACTGTTTCCCCCCTAGTTATGGGCTCTTCATCTTGGTACAACTTGGTTCCAGAGACACAGTGTGCACAGAACCCACATTTGGGCATACCCATCCCATTTGAGGTAACACATTGAAGTAAACAAAAAAGTGATGGATGGAACGCTTAAATTAATCTCAGTCACTGGTAAATTCTCACAGCTGCATCCCGGTCATCGTCATTTTCACACCATGCCACCTCAATTTGGACATAGCTATATGTAAATCAATCTTGACCCTTTTCCAATGGGAACAGTGCAGCTCGAACTGCCAAGCCAGGTCCTCCCTGAACCAGAACACAGGCAACCCAGGACTGGTTTCACCTTCCCATTTATGGGTTCATCTGCTGGGTAGAGCTCATTTCCAGTGAGACAGTGTACACAGGATGCACATTAGGGCATACTACTCCCTCTTTAAGTGACAAACGGAAGTATACCAAAAAGGATGGAAGGAATGCTTGAATTAATTGCAGCCACTAATAATTACTCAGGGCTGCATTCCAGTCCATCGTTATTTTGCACACGTTGCCACATCAGTTTTGATCCAGCTATATGCAAATTAGTCTTTACCGTCCTCCAATGGAAACAGTCCCTTTTCGAACTGCCCAGCCCGGTCATCCCTAGACCCAAGCACAAGCAACCCAGGATCAGTTTGCCCTTGTTATCGGCTCATCAACAGGGGTACAGCTGTGTTGAAGTGACACAGTTTGCACAAGAACCACACCTGGGCATCCCTATCCCACTTAAGGTGACATACTAAAGTAAACAAAAATCAATGAATGGAATGCTTGAATGTATGTCAACCACTGCTAATAAGTCAAGGCCACATATATTAATAAATACTTTGCAAAAATACTGACTGAGTCCAAATTTATGAAGCAAATATATGACCTGAAAATCAAATATTCAAATGTAAACTCCAAAGTAAAATGCAACATTCTAAAAAAACAAATCCAGATTAAAACTATGTCAGCCAGGGGGATGTGGTTTGGGTGCCCACAAGATGGCAGGCAACTGATTGAGGTTCCCCTCTGTGCTCATGCATTTTAGCTTCCCGGACTACACTGAGGCTGGTTTAAACTCTTCTTGCAGTCGGCAGCGGTGGCTAGGAAGTTGACGGGTATATTAACATGTTGGGTCCATTCCACTCTACCTTCTAACTTAAAGTCTCATGCTTCCAGTTTGTCACTCTGTGTCTACTGCTATGTTAATGCTGAATGAATTGTGGGCAAATTGTGCATCCACTCCCAATGGTCTACTGATGTTCTTTTAATTTGAGGAAATTATGCTGCATACCATGACAACAGCCATACGGCCTTGTTTTTTTGCTTCTTATCTTTTGAGGTTGACTACTCATATACATTCAATTGTTCCCTTGCTATTGATTCCTCTGCGCAAATCTATGTACAAAGTCAGTTTATTTAGCCACACTAGCGCATAATACTGTTACCTGTAGCCAAGCGTAGTCATAGACTAAACTTCATTTTTTAATTTTACATATACATTTTCAACATCCAATCTTGCTCATTATAGTGACCCAGTTTGCATCATGTCAGAAGGAAATGTTAAGAGTTTCTCTGTGTTGAAAAATGTAACACAAACTCCTGTTGCTTCTACTTCACATACAGTTTTTATGGGAAGCAATAATAAAAGATAAGAAAGGATCCTCATTCTATGATGAAATTGCTTCTTCCACGTGCCTTAGAAGATCTAATTGAAGAAATTAAAATGCTGAAATATTTCATTATGGAAATGAATACCGCCCTCCAACGATTGTGATATAAATAGTTTGATCTTGAGTCAAGGGTTTTGTATATGCAGATCAAAATTGCAAAGGCTCAGGAAATAGCTATAAATGTTGCTGATATGGCAGAGGAGATTGGATCCCTTAAAGGACAAGCTGAAGAGTTACGAAGCCGAAATAGAGGTAACAATCATTTAATCTACAGTATATCAGAGGGAGCTGAGTGGAGGGGGGCAGGATTGCCTTTTTAAATGCTAAAAAGTGTTGGTCTGGCTGAGACTGTCAATGCTCAACCCATCATCTCCATTTAAACTCCCAAATCCAGAGGACATAAATGGCCTTTTCCTACTGTATACCGATTTAATGCAAGTTCATTCAGCTGCTAAGCAAAGGGAACAAATGATCTCTTCGATGTGGTATTGGGTTCCCAAGGCCTACATGCTCCGAAGATAACCCACTTACACCGAAAGAACTGTTGGCACGGAAACTGAAAAATGCAAAGAACAAGTTTATTAAAACCCCATGGGGTGGTGGTACATTCCTACAGCACCCTTCGGTATTGCAAGAAGTATCACACCGAACATCGGTGTGACCCCCTCTTTTATACATTTTACAGGTAATAAAAAGGACAGGCGGCACAAAGTTGCAGAACATTATGTACATATATGGTCATGTTTTGGAACACTGCCAGCTCATTGGAGGGTTTCAAACCCACTGGTCATTTTGCGGCACATTCCTAAGGGGTGACTGGTAAATGGGGTCTGCGCATGTACAGGCTTGACCGTTACTAAAAATAGCCTGTTGCTGGGCAAACTCAAGTGGTCAGTGGTACGGACAACGGACTAAAGGCCATGCTGGCCACGAGGCCGCTCATGATCTAAGATGGCCGCCGTAACACACAAAATGGCGTTTCCGAGTATGGCCAATATAAGCAGAAAACGTGTAGCTACAGCTAAGCGCTAACTCGGCCATCGTCAAATTACGACAGACGACCCTTTTAGCGTTCAGCTGAAGCTACCTCATAGTGAACATAATCTGGGTGTTCATCTTCGATATCGATCAACATTATCTGGGCTACTTCTTTATGAAGCATCATTTTGTCATGAGCAAGAGCTCGTCTTGATGGTATACAAGCCGATAGGCACATAGAACACAAAGCTGGACCACATTGAATACATAGACATATGGAAAACAGTATCCCCACAAGAATACATAGAATCGTTAGCAGTTTCCAACCCCAAGTGGTAAGCATTGACCAGAACCACCCTGAAAGAGTCCAAGTTCCATTATCCGGATGTATTTCCGCAGCTATCTTATGCCGTTTCGAAATTGCATCATAAACGGATGGTGAGTTGTCAGGTACGTAAACACAGCAGCTACTTCCGATAATTCTACATGCCTCCCCACGATCGGCTAGAACTACATCTAAAACCATCCTATTCTGTAACGTAACAATTCTAGAAATCTGAAGTTCCTCAGTAATGTTCCCCAATGCAATAGCAGTGTCATTCGCTACAGCCTCAACTACACGAGTCAGTCTTCGTATCTTCCGACTATTTAGAGCAGCCCCAACAAAGGAAAACAGTCCGAAATTAAAATCCACATACTGTTGCAAAGCAGTGTCTGTCTGATCGATGTCATCTAACACAACGGCACGTTTAACACAGTTCAGTATAAAATCATGGTACAAAATATAATCATTATGGTACATTGGTGGGGCAATGAATACAGGAGGCAATACAAAAGATACATAGCAAGTACCTAACCATCCCAAAGGGAGCTGATGATACCCTTTCGTTCCACAAATAAAATACGTATTTCGTGATGCTACAAACGATATACCATTTGGGCTGTCAAACGTTATTGTGGTATTACATTCGCTTTTCCCAACAGAAATCGTGCCTTTATTACGTATACACAAATCAGCTTTCGTGGCAATGACATTTATAACATGTGAGCTGGAGACATTAATGTTACGTTGATTGCTGTAAACACGTGGGGCAGAGATATTGTCGGGGCGGTACTCCTCCCATTCAAATCGAGTACCCTCAGCTCGCGGATACCCATCTCGGTCGTGGTAACATACTTTATTTAAACGGAAAAGCACCCCCCCTTTTGTTGGCCATCTCAAAGTGAAGAGCAGGGTGTACCAGGCGTTGCAGGATCCATTATGTGAGAATGGGAGTGGAATGAGTGGAGTGCCCCCTTTCTTCTGGTGCCCAGGTAGCATCCCACACACCCAACAATTTGAGGTATTTGTCATATTATGTGTATGATGCAAAATCTGAATGAAGCTATTGTTCAGATAAATCTGTCGGTGCCGTTCTTCATGGTAAGGCAAGGTGAAGTGAAAATGTTCAGATGGAGCCGGGGTAGTCGGCAGCAAATGTTAACGTGAGGGTACCACAAGTTCAACTACCCAGGCTATTACCGCTATCACCACAATCATTAAAACGAAAAGGATGGCACCAAGTATTCGTTTATCCCGTGATGCAGACGACGCCATAGTTCAATTGTAGTTCAAAGGTCTTAAATGTTCAAAAAGTTCAGAAAGTTCACAAGTTCTCAAATGTACATATGTGTGTATTATACCTAAAAAAGAAAAATACGGTGCTGAGCTCCGAGGTAGCCGTTGTTTTCTTCTCCGGGCCAAGACGGGTGTCGCTACACTTGACAGAACTGATCCCCCCCCCTTGGAATTCCCGGTTTCCGTTTCACAAACCTGGAGCGGTAACCAACCAGTTTCAAAAACAACCCAAAAATCTTCTTATCGTGGCCGTAGATTATAGTGCTTTTGTCCAGAAACAGTGTGGTCCGGGAAGGCTCCCTCAGCTTCAGCCGATGTCACCGCTGGGCTCTTTTCTTTATCCAGGATCTCTTTGTAGTCGGTCAACACAGCAGGATTCACCAGGTCAGGAGAGACACGACGGCAGTGGGTTGAGTGTATCCACCGCTTCCTGTTGGTCACTCGTACAGCCGTTCGAGTAGCCAGGAGGACCTGCTCGGGGCCACGCCACCTCAGTTCCAAGCTATTCGTCCTCTCAAACGACCTGATCATTACATGATCACCAGGGCGAAGATCATGGCCCTCTCCAGTAGAGTTGTCAGGGAGCGCTTCTCGAACCTGTTGATGAATAGAAAGCAAATCATGTGTTAATCGTAAAAAATAATCATTCATCATTATACAAGGCACATCATGTATCAATCGCGGCTTGGGCACCCCCCAGATATTCATAGGCCTTCCAAACACCACTTCATATGGTGTGAGGCCTGTTCGAGAGTGGGGCACTGATCTAAGAGAGAGTAATGCTAGCGGTAAGGCATCTGGCCATTTCAATGACGTGGACGCCACGATCTTAGCCAATTTTAGTTTCAACGTGGCGTTATACCGCTCAACAAGACCTGCCGACTGAGGGTGGAACACAGCATGAAACTTCTGCTGGATCCCTAACCCCTTCAGCACGTATTCCACAATTTTCCCGACAAAATGAGGCCCATTGTCGCTCCACAAAAATTTGCAAATTCCGAATCGAGGGAAGTACTCCTTGAGCAACACCTTAGCTGTTGTCAGTGCTGTATTATCTTTCGTGGGGAAGGCCTCAACCCATTTGCTAAAAGCACATACCACCACTAGGACATGCTTCAGGTTATTGCAGCGCTCAAGCTGGATATAATCCATTTGGAGTACCTCGAATGGTGCAGAAGGTGGAACGAACCCTCCTTTCGGAGTATGGGTCCCCTTAGCAGGATTGTGCTGCAAACATATCAGACAGGTCTGCACTACTCTCTTGGCTGTATTAGCAATCTCGGGATGCTCCCAAACTCGCGTTAACAATCGAGTAATTGCAAGAGCCCCCACGTGCGCTAACCCATGTGTCATTTGGACCATCGCCTGCAAGTAAGCTGCAGGCAACTACCATTTCTCCATGTCCTTGCTTCTCCAACACCCTTCATCGTCTAGCACCCCATCAGTTGCCCATGCCGCAAGTTCTGATTCAGTAGCTGATTTCTGAATGTCTAATAATTCCGCTCTAGCATCATTCCATCGCTCTGCTTGAGATTTTGTCACGTACATGGGGGAGTCAGCTCGGGACATAGCCGTTTGTCTCGCTATGCTGTCCGCAAAGGCATTTCCCTGACCTACTTCATCAGTGATCTTTTTATGGGCGCTACATTTGATTATCGCTACTTTCTTTGGACAAAGCAACGCGTTGAGGAGATCACGCACCAACTCTCCGTGCATAATATGTACTCCATGAGAAGTTAAAAACCCACGCTCTCTCCAGAGTAGACCGAAATCATGTGCTACTCCGAAGGCGTACCGGCTGTCTGTATATATGTTCACACATAGGCCAGCACTCAATTCGCAGACTCTTGTCAGGGCTATCAGCTCCGCTGCTTGAGCCGATTTCTGTGGTATTCTAGCTGTTTCCACCACTGTCTTAAGTGTCGTTATTGCATAGGCTGCGGAAGTTGTGCCATCTGGCAGCCTCAGACATGATCCATCGACCCACAGTTCCCCATCCACATCTGGAAGTGGCATATCCTGTAGGTCAACACGACCCTTTGTCTGTTCCTCGGTCAGGAAAACACAGTCATGATGTTTTTCTTCCTGACCCTCCTCGACCGGATAGGGCAATAAAGTGGCAGGATTCAGAGTAGCACATCTTTTTAGTGTGATATGTGGCGCCAACAGGGTAAGCTCGTATCCTGTTAACCGTGCACTCGTGAGATATTGGGTCTTTGTTTGGTTTAGCAGGGCATCTACTGCATGAGGAACTAACACCAACAATTTGTGCGATAGCACTATTCCCTCACTCTGCCGTATCGCTACTGCTGTTGCTGCGACTGCTCGGAAACACCCAGGTAACCCTCGCGCTACAGGATCAAGAATGGCAGAAAAGTATGCACATGGCCTCTGCTTGTCCCCGTGTGTCTGCACTAACACTGATAACGCGCACCCATCTTTCTCATGCACGTACAATGTAAAAATCTTTGTATAATCTGGTGTACCTAATACGGGTGCAGAGCAAAGGGCTTGTCTCAATTGATCAAAAGCATTTTGACATTCATCTGTCCATTCAAGGGGCATTGGTGTAGTTTTGGACAGTAAAGCTAACAAAGGCTTTATAATGTGCGAAAACCCCATGATCCACTGTCTACAAAAAGACGTCAACCCTATGAAGGCGCGTACATCTCTCTGTGTGCGGGGGACTGGTGTATCTAATATTGCCTGAATACGATCTGATGTCAATGCACGCCCCTCCTTAGACAAAAGATGACCGAGGTAGGTCACCTTGGGTCTACAGTATTGTAGTTTTTTCTTAGAAACCTTGTGAATATTCTGCGCCAGAAAAGAAAGCAGCGCAATCGTACTTTCCTCACATTGCGTGTAAGAATCTGCAGCAAGCAGAAGGTCATCCACATATTGGATTAGAACAACCCCCGATTGCAACTCAAAGGAATCAAGCTGTCTTTTCAAAGCCTGGCTGTAGATACTCGGGCTCTCAGTGTAGCCTTGAGGAACACGACAAAATCTATACGATTTATTATTTAACGTGAAGCCAAACAGATATCTGCTATCGGGATGGACAGGGATGGAAAAGAAAGCGTTTTTCAAATCAATTACACTAAAGGTCGTTGCCGTTGGTGGTACCAGCGTAAGCAAGGTCGTAATATCGGACACCACCGGGTATTGGGGAACGACAATTTTGTTGATCTCTCTCAAGTCAATAATAAAGCGATAGACTTTGTCATCAGTGTCTCTTTTAAGAATCGGGAGAATAGGGCTGTTACAAACATTATAAGAAACCTCTTCCACCACCCTAGCAGCAATCAGGTCTTGGACAATGTGAGTCAGGGCAATTTCACCTTCCTTCGAAATCTTATACTGTGGCACCCGTGGCAAAGAGGCCCCCTCCTTAACAGTAATATGAATAGGTGGAATACGCATCTCCCCCACATCCGTGTCTGAGGTCACCCATAACGTGTGCGGGAGAGAGGCCAAAGCGGGAATGTCTGATATGGTATAGAACCTATTTGGATCAGGGTAATTGTCATTCAGGATAACCCGCACTCCTTCAGGAGCGCACCGTATCGTTGCTCGAAAATATTTAAGCAAATCAAGGCCCAAAATATTATCTGGGGTATAGGGAGATAACAAAAATTGGCCAAAACTAAATAATTTATCAAGACAGAGTGCAAGGGGTTTAGACAAAGGGCTAATGGAGGGTGTGCCATCGAACCCTACACATGTTATCATTTCGCCAGACAGGGGAGCCCTCGGAACCAATTTCTTTGACAAGGCGCTACGAGTAGCTCCGGTGTCGACTAAGGATTGATCAGTAGAACCCAAAATGCCCGCTGTTACATATGGACCTTCCTGATCTACCGGCACTTCAATTGGCTCCGCACCCCATCCTACGCAGTCCTATGCATGTACATAATCCTGGTGCTCCACATTCTCACCCTCTGAAATCTGATATTGGTTCCGTCTATCAAAAGTATTTCGTTCATCCTGGCCACGGCCCCCTTGCTCAGTCCTTCCACGATCACCTCCGCCACCTCTCGCCCCCGTATAACCGCCCCATGACCTACCACCTCCTCGACCACGCTGGCTACGTTGTTCCCGTAGTACCGGACAATCCTCAGCCCAATGACCAAACTCTTTACAATAAGCACATCGATCCTCCGCAATATCCGTACGACCATACGACGTATTTCCTCCACCTCGTCTACCCCTATCGTTCCCTCTACCCTGTGTTCCACGAACCTGTGCCAACATCACCTTCGTTTTCAATTCTTTCGCTTTTTTATCAACACTTTCTTTAGCCTCCAACTCCTGCCGCTCATAATACTGAGCCATAGTCAACAAAGATGCAGGGGTCGCCGTGGCCCAGGAACTTTCACTCGATTTCAATCGTTTTGCAATCTCCGGCAGGAGATTAGCCACGTACTTATCTACAAACAAATGCCGACCTGTATCATCTGTTAAAGATTGACCACTGTAATCGTGAAACGCCTCTTCAAAGCGTGTAAAAAAGTCTGAAACCGTTTCATCTGGCTTTTGTTTACACGAAGCTAACATGGTCCAATCTATCTTTTTAGAAGGTACGAGCGTTTTTAATTTAAACAAAATGGCCGTTGGAAGGTCTAAAATCAGCTGGCAAGGCTTGCATGCCGGTTTCCTCTCTAAGTCAGCTTGATTAATCTCTTTCCATGTACCCACTAGTATTGTCTCATCATTATTTTTACGAATTTGTCTCCACATGTCAGGCGGAAGTATTAACCCAAAAAACAAATCTATATCAACCAGAGTCATCACACAAGATGAAATAGCCCCTTCCACCCCTTCATAGAATGCTGCCGGATTTTTACGAAGATCAGGTAGAGAATTTTTCAACGCCATAACATCCGCTCTATTCCAAGGCGTATACACCCAATTATATACAAAATACCCCTTCGCATCTTTTGACCTTCTATCATCATCTGTACCTTCCCCCTTCGGTGGAACATACAAAGGTGCAGCTTCACGCATAGGCATAACATGCATTGCAGAACTCTTATCTGAACCCCGGAGAGAACACTCCTTAGACTGCCCGTCGGATTCCAGCCTGGACTCCTTAAGCTTTTTCCGCTCGTCCCGCAATCTGATAGTCTCATCTCGCAGCTTGATCAGTTGCTTGTAAAAGGCATTGACATCTGCAAGAACAAATACACCTGTTTCTAGATTCTCACGATGAACTGACACATCCTTAGGTTCTAGCGTATCTGAAATTTTACGAAATGAGGTAACAACTTCGTCTGCCAAAGTGGACATAAAATACAATAACTCTTGGTCTGTCCAGGTACTCCTTTCAGAAATAATTTCAGACTGAGAAACATACATCGTATTCACTCTACGAGCCCAACTACGTAAATGCGCAGATCTCTCCGCCGAAAACCTGAGACCAGATACCCCCTTCTTTCCCGACTTATCCTGTCCTTCATCATCCGATTCTGCAAGTGGAGCCGTAGGCGAAACGTACGGAGGCGGTGATCAATCTAGTAAAGAAAAATCATCAATTTCATTATTAAGGACAGGATAAAGCGGTCGACGAATAGGGAATTGACACGTCGTTTGCAATTTACGTTCCCGTTCCTCCCTCTCTTTCTTTTCCTGCTCCTCTTTTTCCTCAAGCTGTAAAGCCTTATCCCGAGCAGCCTTGCGCTGCTCTTTGTCCGCCAAGGCAACTTCACGTTTCATTCGCTCACGCACCGCTTTCTCCCACATTCGCACACAATCAAACATATTTTGTCTAGACCTTCGTTGAAACAAACATTGCTCCACAAATTGCACTTTACGCAAATCGAACGACCCATGTAGTGGCCATTGCAATTCAGGATCCGATTTTGTATACTTATTCCATAATTTACTGTACATTATAGGGGGAAGGCCAAATTTAATGTACATTTCTCGATTCGGTGTTCCTTCTGGGGGAGCCGGCTGTGATTCCGCTAACCTAATTGTGGTACCATTTCCAAAACAGCACATCCCTCGGAGTGTGCTTAAAACAGGCATGTTCAAAAAGTATCACGAAAGCGCGATACCATATAAAATGGCACTTACAGTACTTCACACAAATGTGCCACTCGAAGGGAAAAAAACAAAATTAGAGAAACATCTCTACATGCCTGCCTATGTGAAGTGCACTACACATATACTTTTTCAAAGATCACAAATTCACAAATTCACAAATGTTAGCTAACTCAAATCAAAATCATAGATCATAGAACTTCGGCAAACGTCCGTGGACTACCTTACCGATCACAAATCATAGAACTTCAGTAAGCGTCCGCAGACTACCTTACCGATCACAAATCTTACCCAAAGCCTCAAAGGTCCAGTTTCCAACTGCCAAGGTCTTGTAATCGAATCAGCCAAACAGCGCTTTATCCAGCAACACGGACAATCGAGGACTCAGTCGGAGACCGGCGCCACCTGGAAGGTCAGATCGGAAGGAAAGGAAAAAACACCGTGGGTGCAAAGACTCGGGTCACTCAGTGGCAGCGCGCGTCCATGGCGAGTATACAGACCTTCGTCACGACCTCTCCTTCGGGCATCCGAGTCGCCGATGAGTCCCACCAGAGTCGCCAATTTGTGGTATTGGGTTCCCAAGGCCTACATGCTCCGAAGATAACCCACTTACACCGAAAGAACTGTTGGCACGGAAACTGAAAAATGCAAAGAACAAGTTTATTAAAACCCCATGGGGTGGTGGTACATTCCTACAGCACCCTTCGGTAATGCAAGAAGTATCACACCGAACATCGGTGTGACCCCCTCTTTTATACATTTTACAGGTAATAAAAAGGACAGGCGGCACAAAGTTACAGAACATTATGTACATATATGGTCATGTTTTGGAACACTGCCAGCTCATTGGAGGGTTTCAAACCCACTGGTCAGTTTGCGGCACATTCCTAAGGGGTGACTGGTCAATGGGGTCTGCGCATGTACAGGCTTGACCGTTACTAAAAATAGCCTGTTGCTGGGCAAACTCAAGTGGTCAGTGGTACGGACAACGGACTAAAGGCCATGCTGGCCACGAGGCCGCTCATGATCTAAGATGGCCGCCGTAACACACAAAATGGCGTTTCCGAGTATGGCCAATATAAGCAGAAAACGTGTAGCTACAGCTAAGCGCTAACTCGGCCATCGTCAAATTACGACATCGAGACAAAAGGTATTTTTCTCTCAAAACGTTTCTAGAGTCAGGTAGACAAAAGGAGTTTCTGGACATGCAACTTTCTCTACATGAAGGCTAGATTTGGCATAATTCACCCATGTCTTTTTAAAGTCACCTACAAAGATAAGACTACTTCATTTGAATCTCCAGTTCATCTTAGAGAGTTCATTTGTCTTCATAATAGAGAGGCTATGGAAATTAGTAGTACTTGAATGTCCTTATGTAATTAAAGTATACTGTTTGCAACTTATATTTCAATGTGGACTGATATTGCCTTTGTCAGCATTCCCAATAACACAATTTCACTTTCTACTTCCAGGTCTCTTGTTTCATATGTATTGATGTCCATGGTTGTGATCCTCATTCCCCTTACCTTTGTTCATGATTAGATATGTTTTTCCTTTGTCTCCCCATGTTTAACATTATATTACTCAACACATATCCAAGTTCACCTGTAAATGCACTGTCCTTATCTTGAGTCATTTCCTTTCATGCTCTCAATATTTTGAACTGGGTGTTCCAGCTGGTTCATCTATGTGCTTTGCCCCACTCTTAATTTTTTCTTTCTGCATAGCTTCCTTTTCTATGGTTCAGGTCTTCCTGACTCTTTACCCTGCTCTTCTTTCTTATCTATATACGGACTTTCTTGGACCCCTTTTTAGTTGTAATATTCCTCTCCTCTTTGATCCCTCATTATCTTCTCTATTATGCAATATTCCCCTGTATTGTTATGCAAGATTCTTTTATATTCAGTTAATGTATTAGGATTTCTTCCCGTGTAACGCTGTTCTGTTATTTACCATAATATACCTAAGTTTACATTGACCTTCCTTTCTAAACTCACTTGCCATATTGCTTTCCTTCATAAAGCACATATTTCAGGAAAGGATACAAATTGCTTAAAGAAAAGTTGGGTTGGTTCTGTCCATTGTTTTCCTGTGGTCCATCATAAAAATGGAGAGATTATTCCAATTTATAAAAGCTTATATGTTAATATTTTAAAAGAGGACACTGGTGTAGATGGAAGATGGCTGTTCTTAGATACTCTAATTAATGTGAACCCATACTCATTTTCCAATATCTATGGTCCCAAATGTGTTGATACGTATTTCTGGGACTCATTTCCAATTAAGCTAAGGTCATGTATGAATGTTATTCTTGTGATGGGTGGCAATTGTAATCAATCCCTTTTCAGATAGAAAATCCACCTTCAAATATATTCCTAATAACATTGAAAAGGCTTTTCAATGAACAGTTTCAAATAAAAGATTAGTTGATGGTTGGCGTATTTACAACCCTAACCTATCGGATTACTCTTCAAATTACCATCCTCATCCTTCACATTCCAGAATAGAATGCATCTTTTAAGGTAATAACCCCAAAATGTAATCCATGCTGAATTAGGTGCTATCATGATCTCTGACAATGCTCGAGTAAAAATTGATGTGGGGTTTACCCACTCCCCTGCATGCATAAATAGATGGCATATTCATAATCACCTAATACTTGAGTAACGGTTTGTTCCTGGATTGGCCATTTAATTACAGAATTGTTTGATATCAACATTTCTGCTGATATTACGTTCCACTTTGTTTGTGACACTTTCAAGGCAACAGCATGAGGATACATTACTAATGATGTATTGAACAAGAAAAAGGCAGCTGCCAAGGAATTTACTATCCAATTGCAGCAAACTAAGAAACTGGAAAATGAATAATATTGCACTAACTATGAAGACACTTTGCACTAACTTTTTAAGGCTAAGCCTAGGAGTAATAAAACATGAATTGATAACACCTGCAGTGCTCTTTTGAAAAATAATGATGTACTATGGTGGATCACATAGAGCAGGTAAAATAGCTAGCTAATTGCCTAAAAGTTAGAAAACAAAAATCTAAAATAGTGGGTATTCATGATGCCAAAATATTATTTCAAGTTCAGGAGATTTGCTACTTTCTATTCCACGTTATACACAGATTATCCAACCCTGAACAAAGATTTTATTAAAAAACTAAAATGCCATGATTCACAGATAGATTTTCCCCAGTTGGAATTGGACATTTCCTGTGATGAAACCCCAACAGATATTTCCAAACTCCTACAATATAAGGGACAAGGCCCTGAGAGTTTCATAGTTGAATTCTGTTCCATTTCTTTCAAAGCTCTAATGCCAAAGCTATTAACCCAATGCTTTCTCATATCAACTGATGATATGACTGGTACCTTTACAGAGGCAATTTACTCTAAAATGAGATAAGGACTAGGCATAATTTAAAAATGTACAACTGATCTACCTCATAAACATGGACTGCAAAATCTTTGCAAAGATTTTGGCACTTTGTGCTAATTCAACTTGTAGGAACAAAACAATCAGGTCTTGTCAAAGGTCACAACATACCAGAGGATTTTACGAGTTCCCGAAATAATTTTTATGGTGCATCTAGATGTAATATTTCATTGTCCGTGGTTACACTAGTAGGAGAAGAAACATTTGATTGTGTCAACTAAAAATTAATGTTTAAGGCCCTTAAATGGCAAGTTTTGCCTTTACATTTATGGTGTTTGTTAAGACCCTATAGTCCTCAGTTTCCACATTGGTTTTAACAGATGGTCTTCAGTCTCAAAATTTTCTTCTGACAAATGGTACACAATTGGGATGCCCCCTGTTATCAATACTCTTTATTTTATCACTGGATCCATTCTTGCAAACTATATGCAGATCTCAGACTTTCAATGGTTGTAAATATCAACATGGAAATCAAAAGTACCATTTATGCAAATGACAGGTTACTCTAGGTATCTAATCATCAACTCTCCGTTGCTAATTTTCGAGAACTTTTTTTCTAACTACTCTTCGGTCTCAGTTAGTAATGAAATGTGGACAAGTCATAGGGCCAGATGTAGGTCACCAAATACCGGTCAATAATGATCGATTTCGGCCGTTACCGACCGGTATTTGGTGATTGAGATGTAGGGGTCCTAAATTTGAAAGATTCTGTAAATTTACTGAATCGGTAAATTTACCGTTTCTGTAAAATACGGATTCGGTAAATTTACCGAATCGGTAAATCTATATGTAGGTGGCACTGCAAACAGTGCCACAGGCCCCTAAGAATTCGTTATTTACCATGTAATACTATTGCATGGTAAATAACGAATTCCTGTGTACATGCACATCTGTGCATGTACACCTGTGCCATGTGGCACACAGACATGCCCTAAGGGCATGTCTGTGTGTCACATGGCACACAAGCCTGAATCAGGGGTGCAACAGGGTGCCAAAGTGACACCCTGTCCCCCTTGTCAATTCGGTAATTTTACCGAATCGGTATTTACTGATTCGGTGATTGCCATAGGTTCCTATCGGCCTCAAGGCCCATAGGAATCAATGGCAATTATGGAATTGGTAAATACGGATTCGGTAATTACTGAATCATTCCGATTCAGTAAAAATTACCGAAAATTAACCTATATCTTATTTACCGAATCTAAAATACTGAATCAGTAAAATTCGGTATTTTAGAGTCGGTAAATAAGATTTACCTACATCTGGCCCAAGATTACTTCCGCTCATCAAATTCTGTTTCAAGGAGGTGCTCAAACATACAGGTTTTTTGTGAAATCCTACCAAGATACAGAGGCATACTAATTAAAGACTTGTGTCACTCTTGCACTACTCAAAGGGGCGCAAGAGCATCACAACTCTTAAGTTAGATTTATCAAGCCACTCAAGGCTACCTTGTGTGTCTTGAGAAGTCTGGAGTAACGCAACGCAGTGCAAATTTCTGCATTGCTTTACTCTGCCCCAGGAGGCACCCATGGATTTTTGCGCATTCCAGAATTACCAACACTGGTAAACCGGGTAATGCGTAAAAATGTTACGCCTCCCCAGATGAGGTGTAACAAGGGGAAATATCTTCATTTCTCCTTGTTAATCTGCAGCACACCTAGAAAGAGGAAAATGCCTAAGTAGATTGTTTTTGTGCAGGAAGATATTCCTCCTGCAAAAAACAATCCTGCCCACAATGCAGCTACCCTTTCACCATGGTGCAAAGGTGCATGGGCTGGCGCTAGTCAACAATAAAATGTTAAAAACAGCACATCCCTGCCATTTCCATATCATACAGTGCAGCAAGATGACTTGCTGTGCTGCATGATTTTTTTAATAAAAATTCCACTAAATGTTTAGGCATTATTTATAAATCTGCCCTCAAAGACACTGCAGCTACACATCTGGAGGTATTAAAACTTAAAGCTTCTACTGTTTCTGAACAATGTCCTATTTATTAATTTTATGATGGGTTAGATTTGACACAATTAAACCGATGATGTTACCATTTATAAAAAAACATTCTGTCTATGCTTCCTCTTAAATTCACACTTTACTTTTTTAGATCTATTAATAGTTTGCTGTTTATTTTTTTGATTGAACAACCAACCCACTCATATCTACTTATTCAAGCTTAAGAAGTCAAAAACAATTGGTGGTGTTAATTTTCCTAACTTTATTCGATATCATTCTGCCTTTACTGCTAAACAGATTTGGACCTTTTAGGGAAATCACTCTTTACAAATCCTCTGCGCTGGCAACCTCTGAGCTCTCTATAATTTCTTCTATTTCTTTCCTATAATTACTCCTCTTTCCCAAAAACCCAAATCATTCCCATCTCTCCTATGAAATCACTCAATTAATATCAGGCCTGGCCAGTGCAGGGCATTATACCGGGGTGGTGACGTCAGGCGGGGGAGGGGCAGGGTGGCGGGGTTAAAAATGCGGGATATGGTGGACCATTACAGGTAAGTAACGAAAAAAATGAATAAAGCAAATTTCGTTGCCCGCGCTGCATCGCCAAATGTGATGCAGCGTAGGCAACTAAATTTGTTTTATTTATTTTTTTCGTTACTTACCTGTAATGGTCCTTATCCTGCATTTTAAAACCCTCCACCCTGCCCCTCCCCCGCCTGACATCACTGCCCCGGTATAACCCACTGCACTCTTCGCCACCTCTGGTTAGATCTCGCTAACTCTGCTCCCTCCTCATCTATTCTGTCTATCAGCGCCAGGAAGCTTCGGTGTCAGCGCGCTTTATAAAAAGCACTTAACATAACATAACATAACATAACACGGGCCGGGCCTGATTAATATAGCAAAACCATTTCTTTCTCAAGTATATACATAATCTCAATTAACTTTATTATTCCTACTTTGGTACAACTCCAAAATTACAATAGCTCAAAAAGTCCTTAAATGGTTTATCTTGATGACTAATGGCATTACAAACATTTCTCAGATAGTCTCCAATAATCAATGCATTTCTTTCACAGATTTATGCAATCCCTTTCATATCCCGATTCATTCCAAAAAACATATGACCTGCTCCTAGAAATTTTTAGACAAAACATCAGAGATCCTTCAGCAAATCCGGATGCTCTCACTGATCCTGAGATACATATATATTTTTCTACTGTGAAAGCCTTTTTTTATGCAAGCAAATTTCTATTTCTGACTCAAACATAATCCACAATGGAAGAGCTATGCGAACAGGACATACAGTCCACTTTTTTGGTCACATTATGGAAAAGAAAATGGCAAAAAATACATCCCCTTCTGCTAGCACCACATAGACTGTTTTTCTCTTCTATAATAGGTTATTGTTGTTACCTCCAACTTCTTTTCACAAAATGAACATTTCAGATAAAAGGAAATGTTAGTTAGGTTATGTTGCTAATGGAGATTCCATGCATATCTTTTTCTACTTCCCCAAAGTTTCTCTATTCTGGAGACAGGTGTGATATACAATTGCTGAGATGTGTACTAATCAGTCCTGTACAATATAGCACACATCTTTCCCTCTATTTGTTTTGATGTATGTTCTTGGGATAAGGCTAAGGATTGGTTTCTGAATCTTTTCTTACCAGTTGCTTTTCAAATCATTATCTCCAATTGGAAAAACATCAATAATATTGCATTCCTCGTGTGTTGGAAATTAATCTGCCATAATCACAGATTAGAAACTGCTCATTTTCCATCATTACAAGTAGCCATCAAAGGAAATTTGCTATGGTTGCCTATGACATCCTATTTATCCAGTCCTGATTTTATTAATATTATAACAGCTGCATTTTTTACACCTCTGTGAATACTATATCTATTTATAAATTCAGATTGTGTTTGTTTTTCTGTAACAATCAATATTTTGTAATTACTAATAGATATTTTGCTCCCTCTTCTCCCTTATCTAGTTGTTTAAATAGTTTACTTGAATTTAGTTGGATTCCCTTTCTCTTATTTTAAATAAAGCAGATTCTTCTTATTCTTAGCTTAATACCATATTGTCAGGAAAGGGTATATACTGATTAACTTGACCTTTTTTTAATATTTAATTGTAATGTTTTCATGACATATCTCTATTTCTGCTATGTTTGTAAAGGAATACTCTTTAATAATATATGTTTGCAAAGCAATGTCACTCTATCAACAGAGTCATCATGCTGTCCCGACTATACTGAGATGGGAGAATGAATTCCTGGCCATTCTCATAGTTGTTCAATAGTATGATGAGGAACACCACCACCCTGTGAGTGGGCATGCCACTATAGAGAAAAGGGCCAAACACCTACTGAAGGGGATTAGACATTTAGACAGGAATAGGGATAGGTGGGGCTAACATAGGTATTTGGGGGAGTGGAATGGGGCCCAAGAGGAGAGAGGATATTAGAGGAGCCCAGGGGAGCAGGAGGCTAGTTAGAATCTTGTGTTGAAAATCCCTCCTAATTTGTCAGCAGGAAAGAAGTTAGCCCAACCACACATACATCTACAAATGTTCAACAAGTTACTGGGAGAGGATAGGTTAGGCTTGTAGATGACCTGTTCATTGGAGGCGGTTTGGATCATGGCTACCAGCCACGATTCATGTGTCGGTGGGGTCGGAGCTCTTCATTGGTGCAATATGCAGAGTTTAGCCACGGCCATTGGCATATAGAAGAGACGGTGTTGAGGTCTTGATAATTCTGGTTATTGCCGCAGATCATGCAGGAGGCTCTCAGGGGTGAGCAGCAAGTGGAGAGGCATGGTGGCGCTCAAGGTCTGACCCACATACCCCCAGAAGGACTGCACTGAGGGGCACTCACATATGATATGTGTGGTATCATAGCATGTGGTCTGCATCTCCAGCAGTTGGTGTGCATTAGAAGAGCCCCTCTGTGGAGTTTTGTGGGTGTCCAATACCAATCCTGTATTTATTTATTTTAATTTATTTTGGAATTTTGTAAAGCGCTTGGTTACGCACTCCGGCGTGTCCCCGCACTGAGAGAGAGCCTGTGAGAGGGATAGGAAGTTACAGCAGTGCTAAGCGGAAAAGGTGGGTTTTGAGGGCTTTACGAAATTTGGTCTCAGAGGGTTCGAGGCGCAATTCAGCTGGGAGCAGGTTCCAATGATTGGCTGCAAGGAGCCTGAAAGATCTGCCCCCCATCCGAGCTTTACGGATTCTGGGGACAACAGCCAAACCCATGCCAGAGGATCTAAGCATCCGCTCTGGTCTATAGGGGGTGATGAGGCTGTTCAAAGGGCTGGGTGCTCTACCTCCAAAGATGCGATGGCACATGCATAACGCTTTGAAGGTAATCCTTTCACAGATCGGAAGCCAGTGAAGGGACCTCAAGGCGGCTTTAGAGGGTGCTCTCCTAGGAAGCCTCAGCACCAGCCGGGCTGTGGCGTTTTGCAGTACTTGGAAACGGTTGAGACTTTTAGCCGTAATACCTAGATATAATAGGTTGGCATAATTAAGTCTCGATGTAACCAAGGCATGCACAAGAGTTTGTCTAGCACCGACCGGCAGTAGGTCAAGGACCTTTCGTAGGCTCTTAAGTATCCCGAAACACATTCCAACCACCCGATTTACCTGGGGAGCGAAAGACAGATCAGAGTCGAATAGAACCCCAAGATTTTTCGCCTGTTGACCCGGCACGGGGGTTGAGCCCAGACAATCAGGCCACCATGCTGAGGACCACACAGACGCCCCCCCCCCTCCCATCAGGAGCACTTCCGTTTTGGACCCATTCAACTTCAGGCAGTTGTTAGACATCCAGGAGGCAAGCTCCTGCATGCACGCACTGAAGTTGAGTGGTACGGTTTCGGGTGCCCGTGACAGAGAGATGACCAGCTGTGTGTCGGCAGCGTACGATACCAGTTGGATACCATACCTTTCTACAATGGTGGCAACAGGGGAGGTGTAAAGGTTAAACAGGGTGGGGCTGAGAGCAGAGCCCTGGGGAACCCCTTGATCGAGATTGAACACACAGGAGTAGTGTTCTCACTGTCTGACCTGAAAGCCCCTCTCAGTCAGAGTGTATGACTTTAAAAGGCAAAATTTCATCCACGCGTCTCTTGTGGCCTTGTCTAGGGTTTCTAAAATGTCCACCCTTTCATCTTTCTCATATAAGATCAACAGCAGTGATTGCCACCTGGTACATAGCATCTGCGACAGAGGTTTCGAAAAGAGATGGGATGAGACCACTCTGTACACGGCAGACATTATCCCTCTGTGCTTTCTCCACATGGAGAGATCTGTTACCACTGGTGACATGGGCATGGACCATGGGTGGTGCCCCAGGCATTGCCTTAGGCAGTGCTGCAGTTTGGTATATTTCCAGTACTGCACCGCGGGGAGACCAAACACCTCTCCCAGTTGCGCCATAGTTTTCAGAGACCCATTGCTGATAAGCTGATCGAGTGTATGAATGCCCACCACCCGCCATACAGGCTACGAAAAGTCCCTTTTGCCTATGCATCTGGTGGCGTTCCCCAATAGGGAAACTTTCTCATGCAGTCGGGGTGCGAACCCAGTTGTCGGTGCGCTCGATACCAGGCCTTGCTCATCGCCGATGAAATGGGTTGGTTGGTATATCATGTTGCGGGCCCTGACAAGATTTTAGAGTTGCAGTTTAACAGCGTGATAGGCCGGTAACTACTGCATAACAGAGGGTCTTTCCCTGGTTAAGCTGGACAGCTATTTCAGTGGTATTGAAAAGGAGGCCAAGGAGGACTTTCTGTTCTGCTTCACTGAATGCCACCTGTAGTGTATTGACTACCTCCTCCCCTGCCCTGCGGTAGAATTATGTCGGGAAGCCATCCTCTCCAGGGGCCTTATGATAGGGTAGATGTGCTATCACTGAAGCTATCTCTTCTTTGCAGAACTCCCCATCCACTAACTCTCTCCCCTTATCTGAGAGGCGGGTGAGTTTTGCCTCCTCTAGGTAGGTGTCCAGTTCGTTCTCCTCAGCAGGCTGCCCTGGTGTGTATAAGGCCCTGTAAAATGGAACGGATTTGTTTGTAATGTTCTGGGGGGGGTGAGGGTCGCGCCTGACACCAACTTTATGGGCGGTACGGCCATGGGCGCTTTGCGCTGGCGGAGTTGTGCTGCAAGCAGCCTCTATGCCTTCTCCCCTGCTCATAATGTCTCCTCTCCATCCTCTACAATGTGTACTCCGCTTTGTTTGTGAAGAGACTATTTAAAGCCATTTTAGCCTGCTCGAGTGATTTGCAGTGTTTTGGGGAGGGATGTGCTGAATCTAAGTGAGTATGTGCCCTAATGTCGGCTTCCAGTGTCTTTTGCTTAGCTATATTCTGCATGTTAGCTTGTGCAGCGTCTCGCATGAGTCAGGAGTCTAAGGTCGCCTTTGCTGCGGCCCATTGTGTTCTACCAGATTCAACGGAACGACGATTATCGGAAAGATATTCATTGATATGTGTCTGCAATTGGGATTTACCGCTAGGGGTCCAGTATCGCTGGATATTCATCTCCCAAGGCTTGCGACCAGGACTGGCCTGCCCCAGTTCCTGGGAGAGGAGAACTGGGGAGTGATCAGTGAGGGCTGCCTCTTGGATTTGGGATTCCTGCGTGAGCTGCACCACTCTGCGGGAAATGAGGACATAGTCCAGTTGAGAAAGCGTGCCATGTATTGGGGAGGTAGAGGTATAGTCTGTATCTGTGGGGTGGCTTAGATGCCAATGATCCACCAGTCCATTATCTAACATCGCATCCTCATTTAGAGCCCTGTCCGCTGTATTGTTCTTGCCAAGCGGCCCGTCCGGTCCAAAACCGGATCCCTCGCTATGTTCCAGTCCTCTCCTTTGAGAAATTGTGAAGCCCCTATTTCCATCAGAATCCGGTTGTTTGCTCCTGTTGGAGCGTAAACTGACCCCACACATGTATGGTGGTCACCTAGTTTTAGTTTCGTGAATGCATAGTGTCCATCAGGATCCGTCCAAGTTTTAGCCACAGTCACTGGGAGCGGTGCCCGAAGGAGAATTGCTACTTCACATTTACGCATGGGTCCCGCGTCCCCAGTGCCCCCATTCTGTACACTGCTGTGTATCACCCTTCTCACCCTGTCCCTACGCAGCTTGTCCAATTCTATGGCATCCAAGTGAGTTTTCTGCAGTATTGCCATGTCTGCATGTTTGGATTGCAGGTAGGCCAGTATTTTCTTGTGTTTTATGTAAGATGCGAGGCCATGAATGTTCCAGATGATAGTGCGCAGTGGGTGTAAGGGGCTCTTGATATGGAGTCACAGCAAGGGAGGACAGGGGGTCCTGTGGTGTGTAGTTTAAAAGCTCGTACTACAACAGCCCACCAAATACAACAACTAACTTGGGTATACCATTTCACAAACCTCTATTCCACATCACATCAAAGAGAGCCTACATATGACATTAACCCTGGCTAAATGGGCAATGGTGATACACCATTCTTGAAGTGTAATATCTTTTCCTTAGACATTACCAAGGCTAAAGTAACCAACCAAAGGACCCCAGATCCAGGTGGATCCGCAACACTTGCACCACTCTGCACCCGACAACCACAGCCCAAGTCCAGGTGGCCCACCAACCCAGTGAAGTCTCCCCGGTGACCCTGACATAGACAACCTCTCTTTACTTCCCCCTAAAAGTCTGCAGCCTCAACCTGAAGGGCCCCCCTGACTGCAACTGAAGCTTGTGAGAAAACCGGACAATAAAGACACCCCTGCACCTGCATCCCACAGGCTTTTGTGTGCCCAACTGTTGGTGTCCTGGCTTCCCCTCATTATTTAACGTACCTCTCCAGTCATGGGATTCCTTTACTCAACTTTCAGACCCGAGACTGCAGCTTTTTTCCCCGACAGAAGATCTCTATTGGTTTCAACAGGTCACCTGACACCTCCTGTTCACTCTGCACCCAGCTGCCCCTGCGATGCTGGTGGTGCAGTCTCAATGCTCTTTGGTGGCCCCTCGGGTGTGGAACTTTAACCCCAGGGCCTCTGTCCTTGAGCCTGAAGCAGTTACCTGTAACAGGTGCCCCTCCGAGTTGCCCCCAGCCTCCATTGGATAGCATTGGGCCCACTAACCTCTGCACCTGGCAACCCAAGTGCTGCGGTGATGCAGTACCTACCTTGGTCCCACCTTTATTCAGTGTTGACCAAAACCCTTGGAGATTGAATCTCAAACCCAATTAATTACCTGTAAGTTACTCACCTGTCTTTTTCCCATATGATTGCATTGGTCTCCCACTATATTGTACTAAGTGTGATCCTGAATACAAAGTATTTGTTTCTGTACTGATAAGCATTTCATGCACATTTAAAGTATTGCTTGATGCCATACAAACCCATTGTCAGTAATTTGAAAGTATTGCATACATTTTTACTTACCCGTAATTGAGTTCAACTTGGTTCCTAGAAATAAAAGTAGCTCAAGTAATATTTTTCTACAAACATTGGCATGGAGTCAGCCATTGATTATGTGTTCCTGCCTCGTATGAGTATGTACACCAAATGCATTCACCCTATGTTTCTGATACTTATCTGGGTTTGGTCAACACTTAACAAGGGTCGGACCAAGGTAGGTACTGTATCACTGCAGCACTTGCCAGGTGCAAAGGTCAATGGGCCCAATGTTCAGCCCAAGTACTACTAAATTGAGAGTGAGGTGATATCTACCTTAACCTCTGCCATATCATTGGGGACTCGCTGTAGTATATACAGAGCTAGCTTCCTACAGCTGTATCATAGACTCTCCAAAAAATCCCATGACATCACTCAGGTACTCCAGCTTCAGTAGCCCTACACTGGCTTAAGGTGCAGAAAATAATTCAATATAAGGCACTGTGCATGGGCCCTCGGGCAATATATTGGAAATGTCCACTCCTTATTCAGTAACCCTATATTCCCAAGAGGTCTCAATGGTCCGTGAATCTAACGTTGCTGGCAGTGCTTAAGGTTATCAACGCGAGGTGCGCTGGTAGCTTCTTTGCATATCTTATTCGCAAACTTTGGGACAACTTCCCCACAGGCCTCAGACTAGACCAATCATAATCTTAATTCGCAAAACTCCTGAAGATGCATATCTATAATTCTCAGGCCATTTTACAATTTAAGGCACATCTAGCAAACTGGCAGGTGTGTTGTCATCAGTGCAGGGAGGCCTGAACGGGTAGCTATGTGCTATACAGAGACACATGAATAGAACAGAAGGACTAGTTGGCTGACCTCCTGGTGACAGCCCCAGGACAGAAAAGAGTTCAACTATCTTGAACCCTCACCTGGACCGAGCCTGAATGAGTCCTAACCTTTCAAGTGGTGTCCAGTCTTGGACCCTTGGTGGTGGTGATAACCGTGCCCAAATAGCCAAACTGTAAAACCTAGGACATAGAACATTTTGGCTAAAACCTGGTCTGAGAACAAAAGGAAGACCAGGATGAACCGGTTCATTTAGCTGAGCCAGAAGCATTGCCCGTCGGCATGTCTTTGCAGCAGTTACTACTACATTCTTCTCCGCAGCAGTTAATCCTGTTCAGGGGTCCATTCCCAAAGCAGTATCCATCCTCCTCGAACTCTCTCCAGCTACAGAAATCATTCTTGCCCCACTGAAGATTTTCAACTTCCAAACACTTTCAAATCAGAGACTAAGTCCAAACATAGAAATCTTCACTGCAACTTCATCTAGCGGCTCCCTGATGACAATGCTTTCTCCTCAGACAATGCCTGAAACCTTGCCCTCCTGAACAGAACAATTTTATTCAAAATGTCCTCTATGTTTGAAGGTAACCAGCGTCTGGACACAATCCACTTTTGCATCCAACTTGCGGTCGGCCATATTTTACGACTTTGACCTGGTCTCATGTCACTAGATGTTTAGGATAAAGTAGGAGTGTTTCCCATGAAATAATGAATCAAAGTCATGTCCATGTGTAAGTAACGTCCTTTATTTATTAGAAGGTAGATTGTTTGGTATGCAATGTAGTTTGAGGAACAGCCTATCCAGAAGAATTGTTTTTCTTCCCATGTAATGAGGCCATCACTGTACCGTTTCTAGATTAGAGCTAATAGATAGCTCTGTACTTCCTTCATTGAGTTTTTAGGCAGTTTTTGATATTGAGGGCAGGGCAGCATTAACACATCTTATTGTTACCCAAATCAAAGGAAACCTTTTTTGATTTGGAATAAAGAAGCTTGAGTGAACTAATTCACAAAAAAACTGATCAATGGAAACACAGCTCGCATTGCATACTTTAGTCCACTGAGACAAGAACAGAAAGTAATACAAAGACCTAACCTCCCAAAGTGGAAAGGTCAAGGCAAACTGACCAATAAACTAAATAGACGCAAAGTACACTTGGACCATTGGTACAACAGTGTACCGATTAATATGAGAATATTGCTCACATTAGGATACTCAGCATAATGACAAAAAAACTTCACTTGATGTTCAAAATTAAGTTTGACAGCAAAGACAATTCCTAGGTTCCTCCCTTTCTGTATTGGTGTTGGTAATGGTCCAATATCCTGATTATTTGTTCTGAATCACATGCTTTTTGGTCAAGTGAGCAAGCTTTCTCTACAGAATGGAGACATTCAAAGAACCTGAAATTCTTGGTGGATAGCACAGAAGGCTCGTAAGCCTGAGGTGATCCTAGGAGCTGAACCCAGAATATTCTGGCTTAAAGGCACAACCAGACAGTATGGGTGATTGCACCCACTATGTTGTGAGGAGAGGAGCGTGTCTGTTTGCAACACCATTCTAACTCAAGAATTGATATTGACGCAGGGGTGTGCTTGATACCACCTGGCTGGTCTCAGAGGATTATTTTCCTAGTCAAAGAGAAAAATGTTTGTCAAAGACCAAATGCCTAAACATTCAAATTGTTTTTCTGAGACATTTTAAATAATATTTTTTGAAATGTGTGATCCAGCTATTTATCCATATGCAATAACACTTTTTTCACTATATGCACATGGAAAAATACGTACTGTTCTATTTATAATTTTATTTTTTAAAGACTGTTTCTTTCCTCTCTGCTCATAAATACTGTTTGCTACAATTTCCTGCTATACAATTCAATTGAGGTCCTGCTTCAATATATTGTATATGACTGTTATTTCACTGGAATTTACCCCTCTTATAACCAACTGGTTTTATATGGGGAAATCAAGAAACCTTAAACTGCCTTGGACATTAAATACGATTTTGTTCTCAGACTCTCTCTCTGCCCACAGCAATATCAATGACAATACCTTTCAGAAGTTAGACATTGACCCAATAGAAATTCCAAATTGTCTTCACTTAGTAAAATGCCATTGGGAGCAAGTAAGAGACAGAAAGAAGATCCCCCATCAACAGTTATGGGGGTATCCTTTGATACTTAAGGAAATCCGTGCATTAAAACCCTACGTGAAAGAGACTACCAGACTTTACAACATTTGAATGACAAATGGTCCTCTTTGGAATCGTGAGATTTGATGGTACAACAACAAACTGATAGTCTTCATAATACAGCTTCAAGTTTTACTTATTTGGAGACCGAAATCTCCCTACTTAGATAAACATACAGACATCCTAGAAAACTGAAATAGAAGTAATAACTGTCATATTTATGGTCTTCCCAAACACACTCACACATCTCAACATCCAAAGGGTGCGCAGGCTTGTTCCCAGAGTTTCAATTAAATAGAAAGGAATTATCTTATTTCTCTTGCAATACACAGATTGTCTACAGGTGTCTGTGCTGCTAAATCTAAAAGACAAATATTCTGGGCTGGTCTCCCAAGATGTGACTAAAGTTACGGCAGATCATCGGAAGCAATTCCGGGATTTACGTTTTCAGTTGACAGCCGTAATGGCCAGATCTGGTTTAATCCAGCCCTATTTATTTAAGGTGCTTACAAATGAAAAAACTTCTACTTATGAAGATCCTTCTCCTCTCAGGAGGTTTCTTCAGCAACATGGATGAGAAGACATGAAAATTTTGAAAATTACCAAATTTTTCATTTGATTTTTGCATGTTTTGTTTCATAATCAATAGGTCAATACGGATTCTTATGTGATGGATTTTTGTGGTAAACCTCTCTCTTCATGACAAGCTTTGTTATCACCATCTTTTCTTTCCTTATACAGATGTTTGTTTTTCCGTCTCGGTACCTCATGGTCTGAATTTTGTGTGGTGCCATAATTCAAATCATAGATGCCTTGCTCATTGTGTGTAGTGACGATATTGTCGCTGTCATCTTCTGGCTTTACCACCCTGTCCTTATCTTTATTTATATTCCTAGGTATGTTTTTCAGTCTTCATATTTATGACTTGTATTGTCTTTATGTTCCCTCCATTCAGTGCTGTTTTCTTACTTGTGCTCTTTTTTGTCACTCTAATCTATCTTCCTTCTCTATTTTGCCTAATTTCATAACCCTCCTGGTTTTCTTCTCCTTACTAAAAATAATTTCAACTTTTTCCAATATTTAATTCTTTCTTTATCCTCATATTGTTTGCTATCAGTTTTGATACTTTAGACCTGCAAAATATGCATGCTTTTGTTCAAGTTTATATTCCGAGTTAATATATGGAATATTAAGGGTTTAGATAACCCTGTGAAAAGACAGAGGGGCACATGCATCAACCTATTTAGGAAGTGCAAACGGTGCGAATCGGTAAATTCGGCCGTTTGCACTTCCTAAATATGTGTTTGGGATGCATCAAGCATTTTTGAGTAATTCGGTATTTTTACCGAATTCCAAAAATGCGATTGCTTTAAAGGAATTGCAAATTTGCAATTCCTTAAAAGCAATGCATCATTAAAAAAAAATTGCGATTATTCAAATTGGAAGTGCAAATTACCACGAGGTTCAACCTCGTGGTAATTTGCGAAATTGTTTAAAAATGCTTGAAAATGCATTTTTTAAACTGTCCAGTTACAGACACACATGTCCTTAGGACATGTGTGTGTGAAACATGCACTTTCAATTGCATTTCAGGGGTGCAGGGGGGGGTCCTTTGGACCCCCCCTGCACCCATGAAATTTTCTAAGTGCCACTCGCAATTTGCTACTGCCTTCCAATTGACTACATTGATTCCTATGGGCCTCTAGGCCCATAGGAATCAATGTAATGCCATTCCTTAATTGCACTTCGCAATTAAGGAATCGCAATTTCCGAAAATTAAGAAATCCTAAAAACTTTTAGGATTTCTTGATGCATAGCATTTTGCATTTCCTAAATAGCGATTCCTTAATTTTCGCTATTTAAGAAATGCAAAATCCTAGATTGATGCATGTGGGGGAGAGAGTCTTATCTCATTTAGCTAAACCTAAAACAATTGTGGCACTACTTGAGGAGTTGCATCTTTCTGAGTTGGAGGCTGCCAAACTAAAAAAGTGCAAATTTCTGTTCTAACGCAATAACATCACTCTGAAGGCAGATGGATTATTCATAAACTACTTATCTATTCAACACACTTGCAGTTTTCAATGTATATGGCCCAGTCACTGTTGACAATACATTCTGGACTACTATCTCAAACAAACTGCTTTAATGTGATGATGATTATATGATATTTGGTGGTGATTGGAATCAAGGTAATTACCTATTCTAGATAGAAACTCTAAATTTCTTTATACCAAAATGCATACACAGTTTAAATTGGCTATTTAATGCAAATCCTTAGTCGATATATGGAGACCATGTCACCCTTGATCTTTGGGAATATACATTCCATTCTGTAGCTCATCATTCTCAATCTCAAATAGATTATCTCCTCATTAAATCCTTTGCTGAAAATACCCTTAAAACAAATATAGTTAAAATGTTAATATCAGACCATGGATCAGTATATACTGACGTAGGGGCCCAATTACAACTTTGTCAAGCACGTCACCAGCCCACTGCTGCAGCGTTCCAGAAAATGTTGCCAAACTGTTGGTATTCTGACCACTGAATCACAAGTTTACCATGGGGTTGGCAGTGTGCATGCAGTGCAGCCATGGCGGCGGCATACTTTGGCTCAGAGAGAGCCTGAAGGCAATGTTGGCTGCACTGCTGTGCCTCCAGCAAGTCAGGCGTACTGTTGCTATGCACCATATCGTGCACGGCAAACAGTGCGCACACCAACAGTGCAGGCATAAGGAGGCACAACATGAGCCCCTCGCCACAACCCCCATGGGCTTAATCACCCTTTGGCCATTTTTGTGGTGCTTTACCTGCCTTTCCACTGACCTTTAGATGGTGGGGTCCCCACCATGAAATGTTTGGTGGAAAGGCAGTTCATAATTGCCACGGTGGGGCCCAAGCTGGCACTGCCACCATTGACTATCACTGTCCACACTGCCGCCACTGAAGTAGCTCCAATCTTGTTAGTGGTGGTGGTCAGGAGGTTGTCTCAATGCCCACCTTGCAATCCAGCGGTCAAACCACCAGGTATGCTGGTGGTCGGACTGCCAGAAAGGGTCAGCGACATTCTGGCACCAAACTCATAAAGAGCCTCTTCGATTTTATACCATTCTCACCACATTCAGGAAGATGGCATTTTAATAATTCCCTCTAGTTAAATGCTAATTTGACTTCTCAGTTTGAAGACTCTGCTTTTGAAGTTTTTGTTATAAGCACCACGGATTATTCCTCTTTTATATTGGATTCCTTTTAAGCAGCACCCTGAGGTTTTATTATTCATTTTGTTTCAAGTAAGAAAAAACTCATGGAAGCTTAGTCAAACCAGCTTCTTGACATAATAAAAAAA
The DNA here is from genome assembly GCF_964263255.1 of Lissotriton vulgaris. NCBI lineage: Eukaryota > Metazoa > Chordata > Amphibia > Caudata > Salamandridae > Lissotriton > Lissotriton vulgaris. The sequence continues at coordinate 292,572 of NW_028254405.1, read as the reverse complement.
CTGGAGTACACCCATTAATATTCAAAGAATGAAGTTTCCTTGCAAGACTTAATAGGTGCAAAAGGAACTTTTAATCAATTAACTATAAATGTCAGCCTCTACTTATTTATTAAAAAATGGTGCAAGATACTAAGTTTGCCAAAATAGGACGGGGACATTTATTGTGAATTATTTAAAAGTAAAAAAGGATCGAACTAACATTGAATCTTTAACCGCATCGCTGCGGCGACTTTTCCCGCTGTGTGCGGCTTTTTTCAAATTACCGCGTTACATGACGAGCTCAGCTCATCATCAGCATACGAGCGCCGAAGCTGATGATGAGCTGAGCTCGTCATCAGCATCGAAGGTGTTAATACATAGCACAAGGGCTGTATTCTTTCAGGAAAAATACATTTAAAATTAATTTGTCAATTTTATTGACTTTATACTCTTCAAAAACACAACCTTTCCAATCACATTTGACCAATTGCTTTCAATATATTGCATAACCCCTAACCCCACATATTGATTTTGAATCTCTGGGTGCAGATATCTCTTTATAAAAAAATCACTCATGCAGTCTCTGCAATACAAAAATATTAAGCTACAGGACCTGCCTGCATTGTTTGCCATTGTATTTCTGCTGAATATTGTGCTCCCGATATTGCCGGCATCCTGCATGTTTGTTTACGATCGTCATCTGTGCCGGATTATACCCCCGACCTGCCTGCATTGTTTGCCATTGTGTTTCTGCTGAAGATTGTGATCCCAATGTTTGCTGCATTGTGTACCAATGTGTATTTGTACTTGCACAACATCCTGCCCCCGATCTAGTCCTGCACTGTTTAGTTTCGCTTTTGGTGCCATTTTGTTGTGCCCCCTAGCCCGTCCCTCCACCCCGCTCCCCGCTCCCTGCCGCTGCTCCCCCGTGGCCCCACCCCCGTTCCCTACAGCATCCCAAGACCAATCCCCTCTCCACTCGCCACCCCGATCCCGCCTCCCAGCTGCTCCTCCCTCGCTCCGCCCCCACTTTCCACTTATGACAGATGCACTTACGCGCAGCATTCACGCGTAGCGGACACGCCATATGCGCGCCGAAGGCGCGCCAAAGGTAAGCCCATCTACGCCCGTCCGCGCCTGGACCGCGCCCAGTGCCAGAACGCCTGGACCCCGCAAAGACCAACCCTTCCGCCGAACTTACGACGTCGCAACCCTCACTGCACTCAACACCGGCCGCCTCCAAGACTGCCACCGAGCCGCCCCAGGACGCACCCACGGACCCTTCACTTGCCAATCCTGCAAGTTCTGCAGCATTAAGACCCACACTGCATCCGCACACGCCACTCAGAGCTCCAACTTCAACCACCTGAAGTGCATCCAGGTCAACACCCGCCCTGTCCACAAACACGCCATCGAACTATGGAACCTACTCGACACCACAACTCCGGACATCGCCTTTCTCACGGAAACCTGGATGAACGCCTCATCAGCGCCAGACATCGCCATTGCCATCCCGGACGGATACAAGATCATCCGAAGAGACCGCATCAACAAAACAGGAGGAGGCATCGCCATGGTTCACAAGAACACCATCCGCATCATGACCAGCTCCGACGACTCCTTCGTAGCCACTGAACACCTCCACTTCCAGATACACACCAACCCCAAGACCACACTCAGAGGCACCCTCATTTATAGACCCCCAGGCCCCCGCACACAATTCAGCGAAGACATCGCCGACTTCATCAGCCCGCACGCCCTCCACTCCGATAACTATATTCTCCTTGGGGACCTCAACTTCCACCTGGAGAATAACAACGACAACAACACCACCACCCTGCTGAACAACCTCGCCAATCTCGGACTCAAACAACTGGTGAACACCCCCACCCACTACGCCGGACACACACTCGACCCAATCTTCTCCTCCAGCAAGCACATCTCCTTCAACCACGCCACGGGACTCCACTGGACAGACCACAGCAGCCTCAACTTCAGCTTCAGAAAGACCACGACCCACCACCACCCACAACAAGTTCCCCGCAGAAGCTGGAACAAAATTACCACCGACCAGCTCACCACATCTCTGAACCAAAACCCTCCTGCCAGACCAACGGACCCTAATCAAGCAGCCATCAATTTCGCACAATGGATCACACACTGCGCTGACGAACTAGCACCCTTGAAAAACCCTCCCAACAAGCCAGGAAGCAAAAAATCCTCTTGGTTCAACGACGACCTCAAGAACTCCAAAAATGACTGCCGCACCCTCGAGAAAGCCTGACGAAGGATCCCAACCACAGACAACATGACCGCCCTCAAGAACGCCACCCGCAAACACCACCAGCTGATCCGCACCACCAAAAAAATCAGCATTCAAGGATCGACTAGACAACAATGCCCACAACAGCAAGGAACTCTTCAGCATTGTCAAAGAGTTCACCAATCCCAGCGCCGGCAACAACCACATCACTCCCTCTCAAGACCTCTGTGACTCTCTAGCCTCATTCTTCCACAGCAAGATCACTGACATACATAACAGCTTCGGAGACTTGACCACTCCCCCGACCACAGAACCGAAGCCCCCCACCACCACCCTGCACGCCTGGACCCCGATCAGCACCGAAGACACCATCCGCACAATGAACTCCATCCACTCCGGATCGCCAACCGACCCATGCCCCCATCACATCTTTAACAAAGCTGACTCCATCATCGACCCCCAACTCTGGGACATCATCAACTGCTCCCTCAGTACTGCTACCTTCCCGGAAAGCTGGAAACATGCAGAACTCAGTGCCCTCCTGAAGAAACCCACTGCAGACCCCACCGAGCTTAAGAACTACCGCCCCATCTCGCTCCTCCCATTCCCCGCCAAAGTCATTGAGAAGACCGTCAACAATCAGCTCGCCACCTTCCTTGAGTCTAACAATTCCCTCGACCCCTCACAGTCAGGTTTCCGAGCCAACCACAGCACCGAGACCGCCCTCATTGCAGCCACAGACGACATCCGGGCACTGCTCGACAACGGGGAAACAGTGGCCCTCATCCTCCTGGACCTCTCCGCAGCATTCAACACAGTCTGCCACCACACCTTGTACAATGCCTCAGGAACGTTGGGATACAAGATAAGGCCTTGGATTGGATCATCTCATTCCTCGCCGGAAGAACCCAGAGAGTCCGCCTCCCCCTTTCTGATCAGAGGCCACCGAGGTCATATTCGGCGTACCACAAGGATCATCGCTCAGCCCCACCCTCTTCAACATCTATATGAGTCCCCTCGCATCCATTCCAAGCCAACACAACCTCAACATCATCTCCTATGCAGACGACACCCAGCTGATCCTCTCCCTCACCAAAGACCCAACCACCGCCAAAACCAACCTACACGAAGGGATGAAAGACGTAGCTGAGTGGATGAAGAACAGCCGTCTAAAACTGAACTCAGACAAGACAGAAGTCCTCATCCTAGGATCATCCCCCTCTGCCTGGGACGACTCATGGTGGCCCCCGGCTCTAGGCAGCGCACCCAAACCAACGGACCATGCTCGCAACTTGGGATTCATCCTAGACTCCTCCCTCTCAATGACCAGACAAGTCAACGCCGTCTCATCATCATGTTTTAACACCCTACGCATGTTCCGAAAGATCTTCCGATGGATCCCCACCGAAACAAGAAAGACGGTCACCCAAGCACTTGTCACCAGCCGACTGGACTACGGAAACACCCTCTACGCCGGAACCACAGCCAAATTACAGAAAAGACTTCAACACATTCAGAACGCCTCCGCTAGACTCATCCTAGACATACCTCGCTACAACCACATATCCGGTCACCTGGGAGACCTGCACTGACTCCCCGTCAACAAGAGAATCACGTTCCGTCTCCTCACCCACGCACACAAGGCCCTCCACGGCCAAGGACCCAGATACCTCAACACTCGCCTGACCTTTTACACCCCCCACCCGCCAACTACGATCGTCCAACCAAGCCCTCTCCGCGATTCCACGCATCTGAAGAGCCACCATGGGAGGAAGATCCTTCTCCTACCTGGCGGCCAAGACCTGGAACTCCCTCCCCACCCACCTCCATCTTACACAGAACCACCTCTCTCCTTCAGAAAACAACTCAAGACCTGGCTGTTCGATCAGTAGCGAACCCCTCTCCCTTAAGCGCCTTGAGACCCTCTGGGTAAGTAGCGCGCTATACAAATTGCTGACTTGACTTGACTTGACTTGGCTTGACCCATGGTTTTACCATTGAATTTTACAGCCACTTTGCAAAGATTCTCTTCCCTAACCTTTCACTTTTGTTTAATTTTTCCATCAATAATGGAATCGCTCAAGGCACTTTCCAGGAAGCAATGCTTTATTTATTCTGAAAAGAAAATAAACATCTCACAACTTGTAAAATCTACATCCCCATCCCTTTAGTCAATATTGATCACAAGCTTTTCGGCAAAATTATAGCACTATGCATTGATCTTATTCTACCAGATCTCACAGGCCCTGAACAGTCCGGTTTAATCAAGGGCCAATTAGCATTTGATAATCATTGCTTCTTTTTCAATGTATTAGGTCAGGCATCCACGTAGGATTATCCTCTGGCTAACATTGCTTTGGATGCAGAAAAAGACTTTGATGGAATCGGTTTGAAATTCATGTTTCATGCATTGAAATAGAATGTATGACATTACAACGCATACATTTACAATGCATGCCTTTACCACACAGTTTTTACATCACATCATCCTTTACAAAGCATTCTTTTACAAAGCATGCCACATGGCATTTTCAGAAACTACCTTTACAGCTCAATCCGTTACATCGCAATATACCTTTACAATGCATACCATTACAATGCATACCATTACATTGTATTTAAGGTAAGTGGTGGATAGTATAGGGGTAATGATTACTATTCTAACTCCAGTGAGTTCAACAATAGGGTAAGTGTCAGATAGTGTAACTGTACTATGCGTTGTAATGGTATGAGTTATAATGACATGCAATGTAATGCCTGCGTTGTGTGACATCCATTGTAATGACATGCGTTGTAGTGACATGAAATGTAATGACTGTTTTGTAATGACATGCGATATAAAGGATGTTGTGATGTAATGACTGCTTTGTAAAGGTATTGCAATGTAATTATGGCTGTTAGACCTGGCATCTTTGGCGTGGTTACCCCTGTCTTTTTGGCCTCAACCTCCTGTATTTTTGATGCTGAGCCGGATTTCGTTTTTGCTGGTTCAGATGCTTTGGACACTCTGCCTCTGCTGATCAGTGCCAGAGTGTAAGGGCTCCCTGTGTAAATTGCTATTATGATTGGATGTACATGATTGGCATATTTGTATCACCATGAAGTCCCTAATAAAGTGCACTGGGTGTGCCAGGGCTGGTGATGACAAATGTTACTAATGGGCCTGCAGCACTGATTGTGCCACCCACATGAATAGCCCTAAAATGGTGTCTCGGGCCTGCCACCGCAGTGCCTGTGTGCAGTCTGTGAACTGCCATGTCCTCCTGTTCAGTGTCCGCGCTGACTAGGCCTAACCCTTCCCTTTTTGTACACATTAGTCACCCCTTTGGAAGGCCCTAGATACCCCCTGGGTAGGGTGCAGTGTATGTGAAAGGTAGAGCATGTACTGGTGCAGGTGACATGCTCTGATAGTGAATTACAGCCATTTTTGTTTTTTACTATTGTAAGGCTATATTGCTCCATAGGTTAATGGCTACAGTGGCTACCAGCATTTCTTCCAATAGGAACAAGATAGGACATAAGAGTCTAGTATCCCTGAACTCAGAATGTAATATTACGTCTTTTAGGAAAGGTTGTTTTTAAATCTTGTGTTTGAGAACAGCACTTTTAGAAAGTTGCTGTTCTCTTTTCTGACCCTTCTGTGTGCCTTGGCCTGTTTGTGTATTAACTGTCTGGCTTGAGAGTGATAGGGGTTGGGGATTCCCCAGGAGGCTGGCTGAGTCAGCCCTAGGCTGAATGACTGCATTTGCAACTTGAGTGGTGGGAGGTGATAGCACCTGGGCCTGAATAGGGCTGTGCCTGCCTTCCACAATGCTGGCTCCACCTCCTGCTGGGCGGCTGACAACCCTGCCCCTCACTCTGAAAGGAAAAGAGAAGCCAGGAAAAAAAGGGCTCAAGAACCACCCAGAACTGGTTCAGACCGGGCTCGGGCCCACTTGCACAAAGAGAACAAAGACTTTTAGGGGTATAAGTACAGGACCCCTGACAACAGAAAATTAGCTCATCCTGGAATCAAGAAGGAACCTCTGCCAAGGAGAAAGCTGAAACTGAAGAAGGAAAATTGTCCAGCTGTTGCTCTGCTGGACTGCCCTGCTGTTGCTTTGCTGCCATGGAGAGGGGAAGGACTTTGCTTTGCTGTGTCTCCGACAGTGCTAGGAAATTCCCGCCACTACGAAGGTCGAGATCGTCACAGCACCTGTGGAAACATTTTGAGGCTTCTGGGAGGAGTGCTCTAGAGCCCTTAGAATTAGCAGGTTCCATGACCTACCCCAATATGAAGGAGGCCTTATTCCTGCAGTTTAGAAATTCTAAGAAGAAAGAATCTGAGACTTGGATGGAGTGTGTGAATTTGTACTCAAGTCCACTGGAAGGTTTGATGAAGGGCAGCAAAGTAACTGATTATAAGGGGTTGTTGCATTTAATTAGTTGGGAGCACTTGAGTAGTCTTTGTGTTCCAGAGCTGCGCCAGCATCTTTCAGACAGCAAGCTGACAGACTCCATTGAGCTTGCTAGGGAAGCGGACCGCTGGACCAGTACCAGGGTCCACAGAGGAATTGTGGGTACCACAGCCTAAGGTGGGCAGGGTCCCCAGCAGAAGAGTGGGGGAGACAAGGGTAACTAAAAGGAGTCCTCGCTAGGGCCACAAAATAGTTCCCAGGAGAAGGAATCCCAAACACCCAAAACTAGACAGACATGGCCCCCTAGGGGAAGGCGGGACTACAGAGATCACAGGGACAACAGAGGTCCACCTACCTGCTTTCACTGCAATCAGGTGGGACATGTTATCAGCTGGTACCCCAAGAGACCCCCAGCACCCACTGATGCTCCAGCCCCAGGGTTAGCAAGTGTAGCTTTGGGGGGGATTTGGTTTCTAGTGGGGAGGTGGGGCTAGCAGTCATGTCCCTTGTCTCTGTAGGAGACCAAGAGATGGTCCAGGAAACCTTACTGTCCATGAACACTAAGAAATATGGGCAGAAGGTGACCGTCAATAGGAGGGAGATAGAGGCTCTGAGAGACACAGGGGCCAGCGTGACATCCGTGAGGTGTCAGTGGGTGTTTAAAGAGCAGTGTATCCCTAATGTACTCCGCCCTGTAGTAGCAGCTGACAGTTCAGTGCGCCTCTGCAAAGTGGCACGTGTTCCCTTTGAGTGGGGGGGAGTCTCCGGTCCTTTGGAAGTTGTTAGTCTACAGGCAAGGCATCACTGACAACAACTGTCTGCTAGGTAATGACCTGGGGAGTTCTCCATGGAAGGATGTAAAACACCGAACTCATTTGGAGATGTTGGGGTTGCCTGCGTGGATCTATGTGACCATGCGTGCTATGGCAGCCAGTAGAGGTGATTCAGCAGAACTGAAGCCTGAAACAGTGGCACAGAGACCTGCCAGGAGAAGACAGGGCAGGGGGCACGGGAAACCAGCCCCAGCTGTTCCCACGGTCCACGAGGAAGCAGACCCAGAGGGGGATGCCATGGAACCTACAGGGGAACATGTAGCCAAACTGGGCGACCTACCTGAGCTGACCCATTGGCAGCAAGAGCAGAAAGAGTGCCCATCTCTCGTGGGTCTGCGGCAACAGGCTGCAGACCAGGCAGCAGGTGGAGCAGCCAGAGACCACTTCATCTACTGGGAAGATGACTTATTATATAGCGAGCCTAAGTTTGCTGAGCCCGGTGCAGCCTGTGTGCTGGTGGTACCCGCGTGCTTTAGGAAATTTCTACTGGGTCCGGCTCATGACGTGCCTCTTGCAGGACATCTGCGGCAAGACAAGACCCTAAACAGGCTTGTCACTAACCCTGGGCGAAGGATTTCGCCCTTTGCAAAGGAGGTGAAGCAGTCAACACTACGCCCACTCCTTGGGCGTAGCGAAGTTGCCCGCCACCCGCCTCCCTGCCGCCCTCCCGAAAGTCCCTAATTTTATTAAATGGGCACATCAAAATAAATAAATTGCACTTACCTTGTCCGCAGCGTCCCGGGCTCCCTCTGCTCGTTCACGCCGCCGTCTGCTAACCAATGCGCATGCGCGGCCGCCTGCGCATGCACATCGGTTAGCAGACAGCGGCGTGGGGAGGGAGGCATGAGGCGCGTAGCGGGGCTACGCGAAGTGCGCAGGTGGGCGTAGATTTTCACCCACTTTGCGTAGCTTCGCGTAGCCCCACTACGCACACTACGCCCAGGGTTACTTGTCACCCACTTCCACTGGTCCCAGATGAGGAAGCACGTTGGTTATTTTTGTAGGTCTTGCCAAACATGTCAGGGGAGTGGCAAGACTGGAGTGAAGTGCAAGGCACCCCTCCAACCCTTCCCCGTGGTGAGCACCCCTTTTGAGTGGGTGGGCATCGACATCGTAGAGCCCCTGGACCCCAAGACAGTCTTAGGCAACAGGTTCATCCGGGTCTTGGTGGACCATGCCACCCGGTACTGGGAAGCAGTCCCTCTCAGGACAATCACAGCCCCCGTGGAGGGCCGTGCATTGATTGGGATCTTTTCCCATGTGGGGTTCCCCAGAGAGGTGGTCTCCGACCGGGGTACCAACTTCATCTCTAGGTGCATGAAGTCTCTGTGAGAGGAGTGTGGGGTAACTTATATGTTCAAACCTCCTTACCACCCTCAAGGAAATGGGTTGGTTGAAAGGTTCAACCGCACCCTGAAGGGTATGATGATGGGCCTTGAAGAGCCCATGAGACAGAAGTGGGACGTCTTGTTACCCTGCCTGTTGTTTGCCTACAGGGAGGTGCCTCAGAAGTCCTTAGGGTTCAACCCCTTCGAACTCCTGTATGGCCACACTGTTAGAGGACCTCTCGCACTTGTGAAGGAGGGGTGGAGGAAATCCTGTGGGAAAACCCCTCAGGATGTGTTTAGCTATCTGTTGGCCATCCGCAACCAGACACACCGCTTCAGGAAGCTCACTCAGGAGAACCTAGAAGCTAGCCAGGGAGAAATGAAAAGATGGTACGACCAGAATACCACTCTGGTCGAATTTCAACCTGGGCAGAAAGTGTGGGTAATGGCGCCAGTTGAGCCTTGTGCACTCCAGGACAAGTGGACTAGGCCATATGAGGTGGTGGAAAGGAAAAGTGGTTAACTTGAGGACCCCCAGGAAGCCCCTGAGGGTCCTGCACGTGAACCGCCTCAAGCCACACTTTGAGAGGTATGAAATGACAATGCTCATAGTTACAGATGCTGGAGGGGAAGAGGATAGTGATCCTCTCCCTGACCTCCTGGCAGCTAAGGAGCAAGACGGGTCAGTGGATGGTGTGGTCCTCTCGCCCACCCTGACCCCAGAACCGCAGAGGGACTGTTGCCAAGTGCTGGGTCAGTTTGCCCCCCTGTTCTCCCTGACCCTAGGTGTCACCAATTGGTGCGTCCATGATGTGGACACTGGAGATAGTTTCCCTATGAAACAAAAAAATTACAGGGTAGCTGACAAGGTCAGGGCCAGCATCAAGGAAGAGGTTTACATGATGTTGGCGCTAGGGGTGATTGAACCCACCAGCAGCCCCTGGGCCAGCCCAGTGGTCTTAGTGCCAAAAGCTGCTGTGCAAGGTGCCACTCCAGAACTCAGGTTTTGCGTTGACTACCGTGGTCTCAATGCGGTCACGAAGACTGACGCACACCCTATCCCGAGGGCTGATGAGCTCGTGGATCGGTTGGGAGCTGTCCGCTACCTCAGTACATTTGATTTGACTTCTGGGTACTGGCAGGTTGCCTTAACTGATGGGGCCAAAGAGAGATCGGCATTTTCAACGCCAGAATAGCACTTCCAGTTCTGAGTCATGCCCTTAAGGTTGAAGAATGCCCCTGCCACTTTACAGAGACTGGTTAACCAGGTACTGACCGGGCTGGAGGAATTCAGCGCTGCATACCTGGATGACATTGCTGTGTTCAGCTCCACATGGGAGGAACACTTGCAACACCTCTGTGAAGTGTTGAAGGCTCTGCAAAGGGCGGGCCTCACTATCAAGGCCAGCAAGTGCCAGATAGGGCAGGGATCTGTGGTGTATTTGGGACACCAGGTGGGGAGCGGCCAGGTGGCGCCCCTACAGGCAAAGATTGATACCATTCTGGCTTGGGAACCCCCCAAGACCCTGACAGAGGTGAGAGCATTTTTGGGTCTCACCGGGTATTACAGACGGTTTGCCAAGGGATATGGCACCATCGTTGCCCCCTTGACAGAACTGACTTCCAAGAAGTTGCCCAAAAGAGTGACCTGGACCAAAGCCTGCCAGACTGCTTTTGATACCCTGAAGACTGCCATGTGCACAGCACCGGTGCTCAAGGCACCTGATTTCTCCAGTAAGTTCATTGTGCAGACAGACGCTTCAGAGCATGGTGTGGGAGCAGTACTCTCACAGATCACTGAGGAGGATGGGGACCAGCCCGTGGCTATCATTAGTAGGAGACTACTCCCCAGGGAACAGAGGTGGAGTGCGATTGAAAGGGAAGCTTTTGCTGTGGTCTGGGCCCTGAAGAAGCTGAGGCCATACCTGTTTGGGACTCACTTCCATGTTCAGACTGACCACAGGCCCCTCAGTTGGTTGATGCAGATGAGGGGGAGAACCCAAAACTGTTGAGGTGGTCCATCTCCTTACAGGGAATGGACTTGACGGTGGAACACCGCCCTGGTATAGATCACGCCAAAGCTGATGGTCTGTCCAGATTCTTCCGCCTTAGTGAAGAGAACTCCCAAGAGGGTGGGCAGTTCCCCTCACTTTGAGCTGGAGGGGACACGTGTTAGTCCTGGAATCTTTAGCGTGGTTACCCCTGTCTTTTTGGCCTCTACCTCCTGTATTTTTGATGCTTTGCTGGATTTTGTTTTTGCTGCTTTAGATGCTTTGGACACTCTGCCACTGCTGAACAGTGCCAAAGTGTAAGTGCTCCCTGTGGAAATTGTTATGACTGGATGTACATGATTGGCATATTTGTATCACCATGAAGTCCCTAAAGTTCCTCAGCACCAAGTAAACCGCATGGTGATCGAGCGCTTTATAAGTCCCTCAACTTCAACTTCCCTAGTAAAGTGCACTGGATGTGCCAGGGCTGGTGATGACAAATGCTACTAGTGGGCCTGCAGCACTGTTTATGCCACCCACATGAGTAGCCATAAAATGGTGTCTCAGGCCTGCCACCGCAGTGCCTGTGTGCAGTCTGTGAACTGCCATGTCCTCCTGGTCAGTGTCCCCACTGACCAGGCCTAACCCTTCGCTTTTTGTGCACATTGGTCACCCATATGGAAGGCCCAAGGTACCCCCCTGGGCAGGGTGCAGTGTATGTGAAAGGTTGAGCATGTACTGGTGCAGGTGACATGCTCTGGTAGTGAATTACAGCCATTTTAGTTTTTCACTATTGTAAGGCTATCTTGCTCCATAGGTTAACATAGGGAATGCTGGCTACAGTGGCTACCAGCATTTCTTCCCATAGGAACAAGATAGGACATACACATCTAGTATCCCTGAACTCAGAATTTAATAACACATCTTTTAGGAAAGGTTGTTTTTAAATGCTGTGTTTGAGAACAGCACTTGCCGTTCTCTTGTCTGACCTTTCTGTGTGCCTTGGCCTGTTTGTGTATTGACTGTCTGGTTTGAGAGTGACAGGGGCTGGGGATTCCTCAGGAGGCTGGCTGAGTCAGCCCAAGGCTGAATGACTGCATTTGCAACTTGAGTGGTGGAAGGAAATTGCACCTGGGCCTGAATAGGGCTGTGCCTGCCTCCCACAATGCTGGCTCCACCTCCTGCTGGGAGGCTGACGACCCTGCCCCTCACTCTGAAAGGAAAGGAGAAGCCAGGAAAGCAAAGTACTCAAGAAACACCCAGAACTGGTTCAGACCGGGCTCAGGGCCCACTTGCACAAAGAGAACAAAGACTTTTAGGGGTATAAGTACAGGACCACTGACAAAAGAAAATTTGATCATCCTGGAATCAAGAAGGAACGTCTGCCAATGAGAAAGCTGAAACTTAAGAAGGAGGATTGTCCAGCAGTTACTCTGCTGGACTGCCCTGTTGTTGCTTTGCTGCCAAGGAGAGGGGAAGGAATTTGCTGTGCTCTTTCCCTTTGTTTGAAGGAATCTCCAAGGTCCTGAGAAGAGCTGGCTCCCTGTCTTGAAGTCCCAGGAACAAAAGGACTTCACTCCCAGCTTCCCCTGAGCTCTACTGAAAGAGTTCTGTCCTTCCTGGAGTGCGTGGCCCATGTGTGATGCCTCTGGAAGTTGTACTTGTGCTGGGAAGCTGGAAACCAAGATTTGAGAGACTTTGCTACAGAAAAGTTATCGCATCGCTCACTGTTGGGCGCATCCCTGACAGTGCGAGGAAATTCCCCCCGCTGTCAGAGCCGTCGCAGCCTTCCTTTGCAGGACGCACCCGATCGGTGCGGGAAGCCTAACATCGCTGTGAGTGTTGTCGTAGAGCCTGACGTCGCTGGGTGAGATCACTGCACCGCCTGCTTGTGGACCGCATCACGTCGCTGCGAGAGTCATCACCAAAGCCATCGTATCGAGGAGCTGCGAGAGAGAAGAACAACCCTGGTCCACGCATCGTCGTCCTGGAGATTGTCGCAACTCCAAAGATCGTCGCATCGTGCCTTTGCGAGAACAAACTTCCTACGGAACCTACTCACCGGAATCCATACAAGTGTCCTTTCTCCCCATACAGACTGGATTTGTCGCAACACGCCCGCTGCTGCAGCGGGACTTGAGGTTCCGTGACAATTGTAAGTGGTGTTTTTGACTCGCACGAATATGGTCGAGTCTGGTATCTATGAACCGCAAATGACGAGTTTAGTAAGTGTGCGCAGTTTCGCTGTGCTAACCTAAACCGTTCGTTTGTTTCGTGGGTTTCTTCATCCGAGCCCACGGGTTCCATCTTAGATACGGCATCCATTTTGTCTCTTGCCCTCAAGTAGCCAGCGAACGGACTCTGTCCGCTTCGCGACCCTGGGATTCCCAAGACTCTTGCGGAAGACACATGTTCCTTTGAAAGTGTCTTTATGATGAGGGGGATGATACTGTAAGGCAGATGGCCCCGCTCGAGGCTCATCTTGCCATGCCGGTCTATTGTCTTAGCCGTGCATCTCATTAGGCGCGTCTCTTTGATGCCTGCAGCTCGTGTTTCCCGAGACCACCCTTTTACACCCTTTCCGATCTCCCCACTGTCCTGTCTTCCTCTGCACCTGTCCTTGTTCCTTCTTTGATTTGTTTATTGCTGATTGGAATGTACTAATGGTGGGAAGATGGGTTTTTACAGTTGGGAACCACCAAATGTTTCCGTACTTATGTTCCGGACCCTGAATACATCAAAGCGACCCCTCTCGGGGATAATGTTGGGAACCAAGTTGTAAACCTTTGTGTACCATGTTAACGTATGAGAGAAATGTGTATAAAAGGAGCGACCTACAGTAGCAATTTGAAGCAGTCTCCTCGAACATACACACGCTGTACTTCCTGTGACTTCTGTGTTCCCTGCAGTAAATAAACCTCGAATCTTTGACGCCGAAGGAAGTGTCCCGTGTCTCTGTCATTTGTACGCCGGAACAGGTTACCCACGAAGGTTTCAGGTGTTGTCCCCTGGCACCGCTGGGTCTTAGAGAAACCCAGTCCTTCAGTTGGCGCCCAATGTGGGGCTGCATCAGTGGTACCGGTCCAAGCCCGACGATCGTGAGGAACTTCGTGTGAAATCTCCGGGGGAAGGTGCACCCCGCTTCATCGATCCTGTTGTCGAAATAAGTGGCCCGACGACTTTTCCCGCGAAGATTCCCGCCTCCTGACGGCTGCGATGGACTGCTGCCCTGACTGTAGACCTGTTTTGGCGCCTGGCGTAGACCTTGGCACAGCGAGACGATTGACGGGCCTTCCTGGTGACGCCATCGATCTTTGAGTTAAGTATTTGTGGGTCGCTCCCAGAGTCCTTAGTTGTGGTTGCTTAGTTGTTGCATGGTTCCATTGCATTTGTGGTTCTTAGTACTTGGTTCTTTGTCATAATATTTGACGCCTGCAGACACCAAAAACCGAGGGTTTTGTTCATTGCTGGGACTTGGTAAATCCCGTAACCCTTGAAGTTTGTGAAACTCAGCTAGTGTGCGAGATGCCTAGCTGTAGTACTTTGTTCAGTTGTTTTCGTCGTTGTGGTACGGATTCCCGATTGGAGGACTCATGTCCGATACCTCCGGTTGGAACTCCAACATATGAGCTCTACAGCAAGCACGGACTAGGTCCGATTACTTTTAATGAATATTGGATACGCTATACCAAAAAAGATGGTGTCCTTAGTTGGCCACCTCATGGTAGTTTCGAGACCCCGATCTTAGATAATCTCGAGACTAAGTTGTTTAAGAAAAAATCAAGGCCGGCCATGTTTGATGCCTTTCGGTTGTGGCGTAAAGAAGCCAAACAGAGAGAAATTAGACTGTTAAAACGTAGTCAGAGAGATGGTGTTGCTACCATTGTAAAGAAAGCAGAGCAGTTTCAGCGAGATAAGGAGGAAAAGGAAAAGGAAGTCTTTGATAGGTTACAACGTATGTCTGTCGATAAGTGCTATACTGCTTTACCGGCGGATACGGACAAAAAGGAGGAAGGTATCGAGGACCCCTTAATGTCTTATCTTATGAAATCACCACCTCCGTACGCACAGGATACCGCAGTTCCGGTGGTTCCTCCTGTACCTGTTCCACAACAAGCTCTTGTCCCTGCACTTCCCGCTGTTCCTGCTCCTCTACCTGCTCCTGTCCCTACTGCTCCTCCACTTGTACTTCCTCATACTCCTGCTCCCGCTGTCTCTACTGTTCTGGTTTCCCCTGCCGTTCCTTCTGTTCCTGGTACTTCTCTTGTTACCCCTTTGGGCTATTCTTTGTCTCCGTCTGTTCGACGTCGTACTCCTTCTGTAGCTGCTAACTTCTTTACTTCTCTTGGACCTATTCTTGAGTCCGCTGGTACGGACGGTCCTCAAAGATGTAGTCAGCTTCCTGGTGGTAGGGAGCGTGACTCATTGTGTAATATGGCTATGGGTTGGGTGAGATGTCCTGCTAGGAATGCTCCACGTGCGGTATTGAAAACGTTTGAGCAATTCAATATACCGACACAAAGATTTGTTTTTGAAGAAATGTGCAAAGCTTTACGTGACCTAATATTGGCTGACGCATCCGATGATGTGATGACTGCCCTGACTAATCTACAGCTTCAGTTCTCAAGCGGAATGATCATAGGTACCAATGTTCGACGTGCGGTCGAGCAATTACTGTCCCTTCGTCCTTCTATGATGCCTCGAGCGTTGTTTGTAGAAGACATTGAGGGACCGTTAGATGGACCTGGTCAGTTTCCCATGCGTGAAGTTCCACCAGTGTGGATGCCAGCTAATCCTCAGGCTCAGCCGCCGATCTTGGCACATTTTCAGCGAGTGTGGATCCATCTTCCATGGAAACGATCAGAAGTTTTACAGGTGAAGCAATCTTTGCCTGACCCTCGCAAAAATCCTGCAGGGTATTATAAAGAATTATCGCAGCTTGTAGACGCTACGATAATGAATCTTGCCGATATCGATATGCTGTTTGGCAATGTCGTACCGCAACCAGTATGGGCTAAGATTCGTCAGGAAGATCATGCAAACGAATTAGGTGGTGATTGGGCTGCTCTCACCGCGGCAGATGCACGACAAACTGGTGGGGCTAAACCTGAACAGATTATTGCTGCTCTTCCTCAGAGAATCATTACCCTAATGAAAACGCTTATGCCAGCTATGAGGGTAAATTGGGACAAACTGTCCGCTTGCAAGCAAAAGAAGGATGAGAGTGTCTCGGATTTCTTCACGAGATTCGAGGAGGCTTTCATCGACCACTGCGGTCAAGATATGGGCACGAAGGTGGTCAGAGGTTGTTTGTGGACAAATTTGTTTCCAATTTATTGCCTGACTTGAGCAACAAATTAAAAAATTCCGAGAGTGCGTGGGCTGTTTCTACTTCTGCTCAGATATTGGCTACGGCTCAATATTATGAGAATAGGGAGAAAGAGGAGAACGATCGTGCTGACAAAAAGACGAAGGAACTCAAAACTAAAGTGTTGTTGCAACAGGCGTATCCTCCGCGTTCGAATCAGAATGATTCACAGGAACGTAATAGATCGCAGTCTCAATCAAATAGGTCACAACCACTAAATGATTCCTCCTCACAAAGATCGTTGTTAGGGTACAATCAGTGCGCCTATTGTAGACAAGAGGGTCATATAAAATTCAACTGTCCCGTTCTTAATGAGCGTTATGGCGGTAACACATCTAGAGGTGGTCGTGGTGGTTCTCAACAGACATCACGTGGTAGGGGTCGCGGTGCTCAGAACGATCGTTCCACTAACACTTCTGACCCCAACAATTGTTTTGATCAGCGTGGATCGTCGCAAGGGCGATCTGCTCAGTACAATGTGTATGATTATTACGTCGATCAGGGAACTGACGACGGTAATTACTAGGACAGCCTTAGACAAGGAGAGGGAGTGGTATCAGTTCCGGTTGATCAGAGAGGGCCTTACGTCGCAGTTGCCACCTCGGGCGTCGTTGAGCCTTTTCTGTTGGACACTGGTGCAGCGAAAAGTTCCATCATGCATTCGAAACTCCCTGGCGCACCTTTGTCTGGCTTAACAAATGTTTCCGTTGGATTCTCTGGCGCCCCTGTTAGCAATCCAGTTTCACGCCTTTTGTCCCTTACAATTGGGCCACGTGAGCTCGAAGCTCCGTTGATTTTAACCACTGGTTGTGGTGAAAATCTTTTGGGCCTGGATTTGCTAAAACGTTTGTATGCGACTTTGTATTGTTCTCCTGCGGGAGTGAAGCTTACTTTGGGTGAGAGAGTCATCTCTCCAATGTACTTGTCTCTCGATAAGCTTCCACCGGAATTTAGTTCTCTTCCTGCATCTTTGTGGGCAACAGGTCCCAATGACGTGGGCCTGCTTGACATCTCCCCTTATGTTGTCCATTTGAAGTCTAATGTGCGGTTGCCACGTATTCCCCAGTATCGTATCTCTCTTGATGGTGAACGAGCATTGTTGGCGATCATCTATGATTTGATCGAGAAAGACGTTATTGAGGAGACGCGGGGAAACGTGTGTAACAGTCCTGTGTTGCCTATTCTGAAATGTACTGATCCTTCGAAACCACCTGTCTATCGTTTTGTTATCGATTTACGGGAGGTAAATAAAATTGTGATTCCTCAGTTCCCTGTTGTGCCCGACATCACGGCGCTACTGACTCTGATTCCAGCATCGGCATCTTGGTTTTCGGTGATCGATCTGAAGAATGCGTTCTTCAGTATTCCGATTGCTGAGGAAAGCAGAGACCTTTTCGGTTTCTCTCTTGGTGGACGCAGCTTCCGGTTCAAGCGTGCTCCTCAGGGCTACTGTGAAAGTCCATCGATATACAGTCAAGCCTTAAAAGGCCAGCTAGATGCGTTTATGTTGCCGGCTGGTGCAGCCTTGATCCAATATGTTGACGACTTATTGGTTGCTGCAGACACTCAGGACATTTGCAAAATTGCTACGGTATCGTTATTGCAACATCTCTGTGACCTGCATCACAAGGTGTCTCCTTCTAAACTTCAATATTGTTGTCAAGAAGTAACCTATCTAGGTCACTTATTGTCCAAGGAGGGAAGAAGGTTGACCCCAGAGAGAATTGCTGCGATTGCCCGGATGACTGTGCCAACAACTCAGAAAGATGTGCGTGCCTTTTTGGGCATCACGTCATACTGCAGACAGTGGATCCCGAATTTTTCACTGTTAGCGAAACCATTGGTGGCTCTTACGTGTAAGGACGTTCCAACTCCTTTACCATGGACGGAAGAATGTCAGAAAAGTTTTTCTGAATTATGTGACGCGTTGTGTTCGGCCCCTGTGTTAGGTACCCCTGACTACAGTAAGCCGTTTACATTATACGTGCACGAGAGAGAAGGTTGTGCGTTGAGTGTCTTGACGCAACCTTTTGGTGACAAGCAACGTCCATGTGCATATTTTTCCTCGACCTTGGACACGGTAGCTAGAGCATTGCCGAGTTGTTTGAGAGCAACAGCGGCAGCTGCGGTGTCCATCCGACAATCAGCAGGATTGGTCATGGATAATATGCTTACGGTGATGGTTCCGCATGCAGTTGACACTCTCTTAAATCGTACGAAAACTCAGCACTTGACGAGTGCAAGGTTGTCTGGGTACGAATTGACGCTTTTGGCAAGTCACATCCAGATAAAACGCTGTAATGTCCTAAACCCGGCGACTTTATTGCCAATTAGTACAGAGTCAGACGAAGTAACAGCTCATGACTGTTATTTAAGGACTGAGGAAGAAACGAAAGGTCGCGTGGACCTTAAAAACACTCCTTTGGATGATCCAGATGGGACTTTGTATGTGGATGGTTCATGTTTTAAATTGTCGAATGGTGATGTCACGACTGGGTATGCTGTGGTAACTTTGAATACTGTTGTGGAAGCTGCGAGATTGAATCAGAATTCTGCTCAGGCTGCGGAGCTGATAGCTCTGACTAGAGCGTGTGTGTTGTCAAAAGGGAAACGGGTGAATGTGTTTACTGATAGTCAATACGCATTTGGCGTTGCGCATAGCTTTGGACGATTGTGGCGAGAGAGAGGTTTTATGACGTCGCATGGTACGAAGATTCAACATGGACAACTTGTGAATGATCTTTTGGATGCACTTACACTGCCTAAGCAGGTAGCGATTGTTAAATGCAGTGCGCATCGTAAGGTGACGGATGACATCGGTCGTGGTAATGCGTTTGCGGATGAGACTGCTAAGGAGACTGCCCGGAACCTTAGCACTAGAATGTATGTGACGAGTTCGGTTAGGTGGCCTACAGAAACGAGCATGTGTGAGGATACCATCGAGAGTGTGAAAGCGATACAGAATGAGGCCACCGAGACTGAAAAGGAAAAGTGGAAAGAAAGTACGGGAAAGTTGGATGCGAATGGTTGTTGGATTGATTTGTCGGAGCACAAGAGGTGGATGCTGCCAGACGCATATGTGCTAGCTGTTGTGACAATGGCGCATGGGTTAGCACATATTAGTGCGAAAGGTATTTGTAAGTTGTTGACCCCCGTGTGGAAGAATGATGGTATTACGAAGTGTGCTGAAAGATTGGTGAAGAATTGTATGATATGTATGATGTACAACCCTGGTAAGGGAACCCCTACACCCGCTGGTCATTTTGCACCCCCTTCATGTCCCTTTGAAGTGATCCAGCTAGGCTTCATCCATATGGAGCGATGCAATAACCTGAAGTACGTTTTAGTTGTGGTTTGCGCATTCTCCCGATGGATTGAAGCCTACCCTCTTAAAGACAACACTGCTATGTCCACTGCGAAAATCCTACTGAAGGAATACTTTCCTCGGTATGGAATGCCGCGAATTGTATGCTCGGATAACGGAAGTGAATTTGTAGGAAGTGTAATGAAGAGTGTGTGTAAGGGCCTTGGAATTACTCAGAAGTTCCATAGTGCCAATCATCCCCAGTCAGCAGGTTTGGTTGAAGGGTATAATGGCACCCTTAAACTCAAACTAGCAAAGATTCAGGCCACGACTGGTCTTTCTTGGCCTGACGCTTTCGCCTTTAGCTTTGTTGTCAACAAGGGCGACTGTACACTCCCGAGTAGGGCTTAGTCCCTATGAAATAGTGTTCGGTCGTCCTGCGAATGTTTGGGGGGTCCCTAGACCAAGTGTGTTTTCTAATCTTGAGTACCCGATGTTGATTGATTATCTTCATGATCTGACTGCTAAGGAGGTTGTGTTCCTGTGTTGCTGCTGCCCGTTTTGGAGCCCTACTGGACTTGGAAATCTGCGAGTGGGAGAGCTGCTGCCAAGGAGAGCGGGACTGCGAGGTCCGGCAGGCTGTGCATGACCCAGCGAGCACACCTGCCGCCTCTTCCCGTGTCTCCGCCCTCTGCCCTGTGTGCGCCTTAACTCCTCGCGGCCCCCGCTTTGCGGGTGCCGCTCGCTAAGGAGGTTGTGTTCCTGTGTTGCTGCTGCCCGTTTTGGAGCCCTACTGGACTTGGAAATCTGCGAGTGGGAGAGCTGCTGCCAAGGAGAGCGGGACTGCGAGGTCCGGCAGGCTGTGCGTGACCCAGCGAGCACACCTGCCGCCTCTTCCCGTGTCTCCGCCCTCTGCCCTGTGTGCGCCTTAACTCCTCGCGGCCCCCGCTTCGCGGGAGCCGCTCGCTAAGGAGGTTGTGTTCCTGTGTTGCTGCTGCCCGTTTTGGAGCCCTACTGGACTTGGAAATCTGCGAGTGGGAGAGCTGCTGCCAAGGAGAGCGGGACTGCGAGGTCCGGCAGGCTGTGCGTGACCCAGCGAGCACACCTGCCGCCTCTTCCCGTGTCTCCGCCCTCTGCCCTGTGTGCGCCTTAACTCCTCGCGGCCCCCGCTTCGCGGGTGCCGCTCGCTAAGGAGGTTGTGTTCCTGTGTTGCTGCTGCCCGTTTTGGAGCCCTACTGGACTTGGAAATCTGCGAGTGGGAGAGCTGCTGCCAAGGAGAGCGGGACTGCGAGGTCCGGCAGGCTGTGCGTGACCCAGCGAGCACACCTGCCGCCTCTTCCCGTGTCTCCGCCCCCCTTTTCAGAGAACGTTTAGGATTTGGCGCACTCACGCGTTAGCGGGACGCGTGTGCGGGACATATCCCGGGACGAAGCCCGGACTAAGGGCGGACCCTCTGAGACCCTCCGAGAACCGAGGAAAACCGGACCGGGCGCATTGCTCTTTGCCCTCAGGTACTGTTTGCTAACAACATTGATCTATTTTGGTTGCGTGCACCACCATCCGCCCGTAAATGTCTCTAGTTATACCAGAACAGCCCATGTCTGATAAAGCGGGAGTACTGTTGAATGGCACTTTAGACAAGTACTTCTCAAAGTCCACAACCGACGTTGCTAGGGAAAGTACTTTGGCAGAGAAGCGAGCGGATCGTCGCCGCTCGATTGAAAATATGAAGAATGGGTCTATTCTGTTGCCAACATCCCCCGTCATAGGGTTGATTGACATTGTCACCGAAACAACATCTGGTGAATTGATTAATCTATTAGACTCTGACCCCTTGGAACTAAAAGTAGCTGTGCTCACACCTAATGTGTCAACTTCATTAGAATTGACCAGGCCAACTGCATCTTCTAAAGACATTAGTGAATGTACGCCAAAAGAGGATAACTTGCTATTGGTAACTACATCACGTAGCAGGGCTGCAAAACAAATTCCCCAGGAGAAACGCTATGGCCCTCCGCCTATTAAGAAACAGCGAAGAAGGAGGGACCTGTTGCAACCAAAGTTGAGTTGTAGAGACTTTGGTAAAAAGGCAATCACTGCCCCAAAGGTATCACATAATTCTAATGTTGAATCAGAAGGGAGCACTATACCGCCTTTATCATTATCCCAGCCTAACCCACATCTAGTCCAAGAGCATAGTATGGACACTAATGATGTTGCGAATGTATCAATAGTAAACAAAGGTTCTGTGACCCTATTAGATATAGAGAGTTTGATTAAATCATACTCTGCAAGTATCATTGAGAGGCTGATGGAAGTAGAAAGTAGGCTGTGTAAGATTGAACATGTATTAGGATGTAAGGATGTTGTAATCGATCCTGGTCGGAACAA
This sequence comes from Lissotriton vulgaris, assembly GCF_964263255.1. NCBI lineage: Eukaryota > Metazoa > Chordata > Amphibia > Caudata > Salamandridae > Lissotriton > Lissotriton vulgaris. The sequence goes on along the minus strand of NW_028254405.1, from coordinate 270,718 downwards.
TGTAGGCAAAAAACATCAGAATATCACTACAAAACCAACATCGACCCCTGCTCATGTGTCTACACACACCCCAAACAGTACTACAATTCCATCCACGACTGCACCTTCCGTAAAACCCATGGGGAAAACAGTAACAGCACTGGTCCATCATCATTCTCCTCCCAAGCCCTCTCAAACTAAAATTGTTGATCAACCAGCTATAAGTGTCATAAATAAGACTATTGACAACACTAGTAATAAAACACTTCTGAGAAAACCAGTGAGGGAGGTGGGAGAAACTAGACATACCTGGGGTAAACCTAGAAGGACTCCCTTACCCGAACTTCCCCCAGAGGCTGTACCCTATGTGGTAATTTTAACAGGGGTGCCTGTGCTTGGTCCAAACAAGCGGGAGGGTTTTGCCCAATTAAAAAACAAAATTATGCATTGGCTGAGCATTTACAGGCCTATTGCAAACCACATCAATGGGGATATCGCCCATGTTCGACGTCTAGAATGGCTAGGGGGCAAACCCAAAGATATCGAAGGAGATATAGTGGTTGTGAATTTTTGAGACCCGAATGCAGTCCAGTACATTTTGAACTGGCAGTTGGGTGCCTCCAATAATACAATAATTCCCAAACCACTTACCTATTTTTATCCTAGATCTTTGGTGTTTTCATCTCAATATCACCCACCTCAGCATTGCCCTCCACAGCGTATACAGCATTTACAGCAAAATAATTATCCAAGCGTCCAGGACGCTGCTAGTATCCATCATGTTTTGCACTCTTCATCACTTCAGAACATAAATAACACGTACCAAGCACCACACCCGGTGGAAACTTTAGATCCTAGGGTATGGAACTATGTAATGCCCAAAATTCATAATCCCCAGAATGGAAGTATGGATCACCTACAACCCTTCACCCCCCTAGAAACTTTCAACAGGTTTGACATCTTTAGCGGTCTAGAAGATTGTGATTGATGCCATCTGTTCGGGGGGGATGAGGGATCAAAGAAAATGTTCGTGGGTGATGTGGGCACTACAGTTAAGCTTGATGTATCTGATATTAATGTGCTTCCCTGTTTGGGCAAAACTGTACTCCTTGATATGAATGGTTCTGAAGATATAAATGTTATGGCAGAACAGGTATTAGCCATGACCAGTTCGGGGAGTAACTTAACTGTTGATGTAGTGCCCTGGTTGCCCCCAGCGGTGCCTTTCCCCAATCTTGATGAGATCTCTGGGGTTGCTGCTGAAAGGCAATCAAATCTCAATGTGTCGATAAAGATGATCTGTTGGAATATAGCTGGTGTTGTAAAAAATCTGAGGGATCCTGAGTGGTCAAATCTTATAGAATCTTTTGATTTCTGCTTCCTTCAGGAAACTTGGGCAGTCGAGGTGCCTCATAGGGTGGGTTATAAGACTTATGGGATTGAAGCGATTCCCTCTAGAAGTGGAAGGGCATCAGGGGGTCTTTTGATATGGGTGAAAATAAATCTAAAGGTAAAGATTGAGGTGGTGCCCACGGACTCTGTAGACATATTGGTGCTAAAAGTCATTCTATCCAACGGGAAAAATTTGTTCCTTGTAAACATTTACAACAGGCCCTTACCTTTATCTGGAGAATCACCAATTGTTGCAAAATTAGACTGCTTTCTGAGCAATCTGGATCACAGCCATGATTTTGTCATCTTGGCAGGAGATCTAAATTGTAATTTTGAGCCAATTGAGGGTCTTAGCGAAATCTTCATCGAAGAAGATCAAGCAAACAAAATCCCAACTTTAGAGAATGTCAAATCAGTTAAATGCTCAACCTTGGGTCTCCAATTGTTGAGTATATGTACGGAACACTCTCTTAGGGCTTGCAACGGAAGGTTACCATCTGACAGCTCTAAGAAACCAACATTCTCTAGAAATACTTACAAAAGCAACTTAGATTTTGTCATTGTCTCTATCCCTCTCTGGCCAAATCTCCTGGACTTTGAAGTACTGGAGCGATTCGAAAGCGATCATTTCCCCTTAATTTTAACATTAGAGGCTTCACTCTTTAATAATACGGTCGAACAAAGCATAACTGAGGAAGGGGTGAATTCCAATTCTGAGATCCATATTAGTAATAATAGAAGATCTCTGAAATGGCCACTCATATTGGACCGTAATGATATCCTCAGTGAAATTTATTCACTTCTGGCTGGGACGTTTGGCCCTTATTTGGCGTCAATGGGCGAAGATGCAACAACAACTGCATTCCTGCCATTACACCAAAATTTTTTTAAAGACTTAAAATTACTGGTTACCAAGATGCCCAAAAAAACCCAACAGAAGACCCAGAATCTGTCCCATAGTAAACCTTGGTACGACAGATCCTGTAGAGAATCAAAGAGGGAATTATTGATTGCAATTAAGGCTAAATCTCCTTTTGATGTAAAACAAGCGAGGAACAATTACAAATATGTACAAAGGACCGCAAAGATGGCATGGGAGGAAGACAGATGGGCCAATTTGCTGCAAGCAGCTAGGGCACGTGACAACGTTACCTTTTGGAGGCTAGTGGCAAACGGAAATAAGGTGGGCAGGGTGGCCAAGGATGTGTTCCTAGATGAACAAACTTGGGTTACCCATTTTACAAATTTATACAAAAAGTATGATGACCCATGTTTGGTTATGCATGCAACAAATTATGAATCTTCGGCAGACCAACTCTCCTTTACTCTAGGTGAAACAGAACTGGCAATAACCCAGATCAAATCAGGAAAAGCACCAGGCTTGGATAAAATTCCTGGGGACCTATACAAGCATGATTTAGCTGTATGGGTACCATATATTAATTTTTTATGTAATGCATTCTCATGCACTTTAGAATTTCCAGAGAGCTGGAAGGGAGCGGAAATTGTTTTAATTTTTAAAAAGGGAGATAGGATGGATCCTTGCAATTATCGGCCAATAAGTTTAATGGATATTCTACAAAAAATTTATTCACGCCATATTCTTTTACGCGTGAATAATTGGCTAGATGAAAATGCAATACTGACCAAGTTCCAAGCAGGATTTAGATCTAACATCAGCACAATAGATCAGATTTTTAGATTCTGCTGTCTCTATTGGAAGTACGTGGTAATTAAAAGGTGCCATTTATATGTTGCCTTTATCGATTTAAGGGCAGCATTTGATTTGGTGCCTCGCAATCTACTATGGAAAACTTTGAGTTCAGCAGGTATGCCAAATAACCTTGTCACTCAGATAAGGGAGTTACACGCAGGGAATTTTGCTAGAATTAGATGGGGTCCGAATGGTGAATTAACCCAGAAGATACCCATCGAGCGCGGAGTTCGCCAGGGTTGCGTCCTGGCCCCCACGCTCTTTTCCCTGTTTGTAAACGATATTCCCCAATTTTTGGAGAAATGTAAAAATGACTCCCCGAAACTAAATGGTGAAAAGGTGACATCGCTACTATTTGCTGATGATACCATTTTGATTTCTCAAACGAAAAATGGTCTGCAGATAATTATAGATACTTTTAATGAATACTGCAGTCAGAAGGGGCTTGAAATCAATGTGAAGAAGACCAAATATATGGCCCTGAATCCCATAAAACCTGACAGAGGCAACCTTATACTAAACGGTGAAAAGCTAGAATCCGTCCCTCATTTTTCTTATTTGGGGGTGACATTGGACTCCAACTTTACTTGGAAAACACAATTGGATAAAAGTAAATTAACTTTTGTCCAGAATGTTAAACCTATTCTTAGGGAGCAAACTTTAAGTACAAGTAAAGCAGCTTCTCCCGTGATGGAACTTTTTAAAGCCAAGGTTCAATCAGCGGTCCTTTATGGGGCAGAAATATGGGGTCCCGGTTCAAAGGAAACGTTCAGTCTCCTAGATAACAACTTTATGCGAAGTTTAGCAAGGGTCCCGAGAGGCACTCCTTTAGTCCCCCTGGAACTTGATCTAAACTTCAAAAGAACTGATCACCAAGTCTTGATTCGACCATTGATGCTGTGGGTCAGACTATGGCATGTCCCTGAACTTCAAGATTATAGAGATGGATTAAAAGAAGTTATTAGACTTGATAATCAGGGTGACATCCCATGGCTAAGGCACATCAAGATTTGGTTAAGTAATAGAGGGGTGAAACATTTTTGGGAGAACCCCGAACATCTACCCGTAAACCCCAAATTAATATTAAAAAGGGCATTTTGGAGTTTCATACTAAATAGGACTACAAGTAATAGTACTAGTGGGACCTTGGTCTCAAGGTTCCTAAACTTTAAGAATGAACCTATGTATGAGACTTTTATGGATGAAATAGAGCCCCCATTAGCAAAAACTTTATTTCTAAAATTTAGATATGGGAACTTACAAATAAAAACCACCTTGGCCCGTTGGGCTAGAAATCGTGCTGCAGGAACTCTGATAATGGATGAGAATTGCTCTATGTGTACTTACAACCAGATCGAAAACGAGCAACATATCCTCCTTTTTTGTCCTTGTTATAAACAGGCCAGAAAGAGATGGATTAAACCCATTTGCCTTCTCTTAGGCCTGAGCTCCAGTGCACAGGCGGTGAGAATCCTAACAACTAATACCTCTCAACAAATAACATTTAGTGTTAGTAGATTCCTACTTTCCATATTCTATATAAGGAAAAAATTGGGGCACTATTTGTAATGTAATACAATTAATCTGCTTGGAATTGTTAAGATGCTCCCTATTCTGACCTATGAATGTAATGTTTCGTTCCATCCAGCTCCTTAATTGTCGTAGTCTTTTTGTATTTTAAACTAATGTTTTATTTATTGTAATGTTTTATTATAATGAAATGTAAAGTAATATATGCATTGCTCTTTTATGGCAGTTGTGCCGAAATAAAGATCTACTGACTGACTGACTGCTAAACTGAGGTTAATTCATCAACAGGTTTTTGAAGCATTGCCGACGCAGACGGAGGGTCCAGGCCACCAGCTCCAACCGGGAGACTGGGTGGTTACCAGAAACTTCGCTCGCAAGAAGAATCTGGAACCTCGCTTCACTGGACCCTTCCAGGTCCTCCTTGCCACGAGAACTGCTGTCCGCTTGGAGGGACGCAAACACTGGGTGCATGCCACTCACACCAAAAAGGTACCTATACCTTTACCGGCGGACTCGTGGGTGAGGAAGGGCATTGCTTCATCTGAAACCGAAGAACTGCAGACCTTTGTACCTTTTAGCGACGCACAGCCTGTTGGAGAATCCTCAGTGCAGCAGAAAGACATTGTTGAACATTCATCATCACACGACTCAAGATCGGAACAATCGACTGATCAACAGAACTCGGTTCCCTCATCGGATCCCTTGTTTGACGAACAGACACGTCCTGGAAAGAGGCGATACTTTTTGCGATCCAATTCTAAAGACTAATAAAAGATTCGTTTCTATCCTTCTGACATCTACGTTACCCTTTTGCCACGATCAGTCTAAACACACGTACTATTGTGATTTTTGTAAATATTGAGTTTTTTCCACATGTGTTTTTGCTTCCACAGCTGAGAGACTTTTGTACATACTTGTATATAAAATACCTTACATCCAGGTGAACCGTAGGGTCGCGCGTGTACTTCCTTCTGGTTAGTAGGTCTTGACACAAGGTCAAAGGCCGTCGGTTCCTGGGAACTCCTAGGGATTGACTACTGCTACACAGAACGAAGTGCGTCAAGAAACGTTGCGGACGGTTTTAGGGGATGGCTTTCTCGAAAATTGTGGATTTGGAAAAAGCTCAGGCGCAAAGATTCAAACTGCAACAAATTACCCGTACCAAATGCTTTATGTTTCAGGTGTTCCTCCTGTTTCTAATTGTTTGTTTGCTATTGGCGGGTGGGGTGTATTACATGATGTCGTACTTCTTACCTTCTGCCATACCTACTCCTACTTCTGAACCTAAACTTACCTCCACTATATCCCCTCATTCCTTCCATATCTTTCCCGAACACGAACAGGCTAGACGTGCAGAATTCCGAAATAATTCCTTTATCCAGCTCCTTCATCAGCACCAGTTAGTGGTTAACACTACTAATTGTTGGGTGTGTGGGTTAATGCCACATACAACGGATAAGGGAATTCCGTATCTGGTCCTTCCTTATAGTTCACAGGGTTCAGCTCGAGCATTTCAAACAATGTTTCGAAGTGCACTAGATTCCTACCCCATTTGAGAACCACGTTCTTCCTACTCCGGTCCTGGCTCGAACCACAAGCCTTTGGCTATAGCGATAGCGGATTTAGATAGGGATATCTATGACCCGTCGCTCATCCCAGAGGAAGAGGTACAAGCCTATAGGGTCCTGAGTAAGGTTGAGTATAGTGCGCTCGTGAGTGAAAAACAGCTTAGAAGCTCGCCCCCGATATGGGTCGTACCCCATCTTGGTAATCTTTGCTTAATGGGTCGTGGCCGAAGAGCGAGAGCTCGTCTCGGAGAGAGTGCTTGCTCCGAGTTTTACATTCTGCCGATGCTCTCTTCCCCTGTGTTTCTGGCTGCCAAGGGTACATACTTTGTCTGCCATGATCGTGCATATGCATGGTTGCCTTCTGACTTTGTGGGCTCATGTTATATCGCAAATCTGTTGCCTCCGACGTTCACTGTTGATGCAGATTATCACAAGACTAGAGTTGTGAGAGGCGTGATTAGTGAAGAGGACACTGCCGGTCAAGAGGCGGGAGACTTTTTCAAGGGTTTCTTTCCGTTTTGGGGACCTATGGTTAATAGTAGGAACCTGAGACAATTGACTCGAGTGGTGGAATCGACAGCTAATATCACTGCCAGTGCCCTTGGTAATATCACCACAGAACTTCAGGCGGATAGGCTCATGACGTTACAAAACCGTATGGTTTTAGACGTTGTTTTAGCAGATCGAGGTGGAGTATGTAAGGTGATCCATTCGAGCTGCTGTATTTTCATTCCAGATAACGCTCCGACTGTCTATCAAGCCATCTCAAAGTTGCATAAGATCTCTGAGTCCATACACGTGGACGTAGGGGATTGGACGCTACTTGGATGGTTTTGGGGCCTGATGTTGACTTGGGGTTGGAAGATTCTGATGATCATTGGAGTTGTTGCAGCGTTTCTGTTCACGTGTTGCCTTTGTGTGCAGTGTGGTCCTGCCTTATGTGGCCTTTGTGCTACGACTTGTATAAGACAGCCACCTGTTACCAAAGCTGCTCAGTTGGATAGAATTATGTTGCAGCAGCATCTAGATGGTCTGATGAATATCGAATATGACTCCGACTAGTGCTTGCCTACATGAGGGCAAAAGGAGCGTCTGAGGTTCCGTGACAATTGTAAGTGGTGTTTTTGACTCGCACGAATATGGTCGAGTCTGGTATCTATGAACCGCAAATGACGAGTTTAGTAAGTGTGAGCAGTTTCGCTGTGCTAACCTAAACCGTTCGTTTGTTTCGTGGGTTTCTTCATCCGAGCCCACGGGTTCCATCTTAGATACGGCATCCATTTTGTCTCTTGCCCTCAAGTAGCCAGCGAACGGACGCTGTCCGCTTCGCGACCCTGGGATTCCCAAGACTCTTGCGGAAGACACATGTTCCTTTGAAAGTGTCTTTATGATGAGGGGGATGATACTGTAAGGCAGATGGCCCCGCTCGAGGCTCATCTTGCCATGCCGGTCTATTGTCTTAGCCGTGCATCTCATTAGGCGCGTCTCTTTGATGCCTGCAGCTCTTGTTTCCCGAGACCACCCTTTTACACCCTTTCCGATCTCCCCACTGTCCTGTCTTCCTCTGCACCTGTCCTTGTTCCTTCTTTGATTTGTTTATTGCTGATTGGAATGTACTAATGGTGGGAAGATGGGTTTTTACAGTTGGGAACCACCAAATGTTTCCGTACTTATGTTCCGGACCCTGAATACATCAAAGCGAACCCTCTCGAGGATAATGTTGGGAACCAAATTGTAAACCTTTGTGTACCATGTTAACGTATGAGAGAAATGTGTATAAAAGGAGCGACCTACAGTAGCAATTTGAAGCAGTCTCCTCGAACATACACACGCTGTACTTCCTGTGACTTCTGTGTTCCCTGCAGTAAATAAACCTCGAATCTTTGACGCCGAAGGAAGTGTCCCGTGTCTCTGTCATTTGTACACCGGAACAGGTTACCCACGAAGGTTTCAGGTGTTGTCCCCTGGCACCGCTGGGTCTTAGAGAAACCCAGTCCTTCAGACTGTCGCATCGCCTCCCCAGGGTCTCAAGAGCAACGCATCGCTTGTTTTCTACCGCACCAGCTTCTGCTTTTGGAACTGTGTATATTGGATTTTTGTTGTTTTGGTCTTGTGTAGTTTAGATTAAATACCTCTATTTTTCTAAACTGTTGTGGAGTCAGTTTGTCATGTTTTCACTGTGTTACTGTGAGTGTTGGTACAAATACTTTACACATTGCCTTCTGATTAGCCTTGACTGCTCATGCCAAGCTACCTAGAGGGTGAGCAGGGGTTATCTCAGAGGGTTTCCTCCTTGCCCTTACTAGAAGCAAGGGTCCCTGTTTGGACAGTGGTACCTACCACCTGCCAACTAGGGACCCCCAGATCTAACAATGGAAATGTAAAGGTTGTTTCCCTTGAAAGATGTTGGTTTTCCACCTAAATTGCTTGCTTCCATTTCTTTATTGTATACTGCTCCTACCTGAAGCAGTAACTTTTGTTAATGGTATCCTCTCAGATTACTTTCCTTTGTTTAGAGGAGTCTGTCATATCATCTTTTCATCCCTTTTATTCATTATTGTGCTTGAACCCCGTTTAAACAAATTTATATAAGACCCAAACATTTCTGGATTTCAAACTGGAGAACAGCAGATCAAAATGTCAGTTTATGTGGATAGCATACTTTTATATTGTTCCAAAGCTACCACATCTTTTTTTCCATACCTCAATCAAGTTTATATATTTTTCGCACTTATCAGAATACTGGTTAAACACCAATACATCTTAAATATTACCCTGCTATGTTTTATGTAATAAGAACCTTTTTGCTTATTAAGATTTCACTTGCAAACCTATAAAAAATCAAATATATTTTATTATTTTTTACACAGACAATTAAAGACACAATCAAATTAAACTTTGGTTATATTACTTTAAATGATAAACCCATACAGTGGCACCCACTTTTTCTTTATTGGTGGGGCAGGATAGACTGTATTTAAATGTTCTATGTAATTATACATCACTTCCATGATTCCAACTCATATACCTGATTACTATTTTTTATAAATAGACTACCGGTTGTCGAAAATACTTTGGAAAGGAAAATCATCCAGTATATCTTTATCAACCTTAAAAAAAGATAAATCTAAAGGCATCTTAAATTTTATATTTATAAGCAATACCTTAAATCAGTCTGCTTGCTTGCTCAATCAGGATTCCCTACCTCATACTCCTGTACGGCTATTGGTAGAAAAATCTATTGCATTCCCTTTTGACTTTGAAGACATGCTGTTTTTTTACAGGAAATATTTCTGAAATTCATACTCCAATCCCTTCTCATAACATTTTGACTCCTCTCCTTGTAAAGATGGAATCAGGAAGATTGTAGGTTTCTTAATGTAGTCTTTATTGAAGAGTAGGTACAGGAAACTCCAGCTCCTCTATCCACCAGCTTCACTCTGCCAGTACATCACCTTTCTAATCATTACATTCCAAGTTACCTAGCAACACATGCAGATTCTAATAAAGACATCTCTACACATCTTCCCCTACACATATATTTAAATAGCTTAAACAAACTTTTACAAAAACAAGAAACTATGGTTACACAATTGCATATATCATGACTTAAACAGATAACTGTACACTAACAAGAAAAATGATGATACTCAATTATATGGTAGTGAAGGCGATGTACATTTAGAAATATTACCATAGCTCCAAGTGGAACCATCACTCAAAACCAGCACACTTTGTTTCACCACCTTGACTCTGAAGGGTTTGGAGAATTTACTATCACCTTTGGTAACATTGATAGAGCGCGCAGTTCACCCGGGTCACCAATTTCTTACACGCACTGGGCCCCGGCGTGCATTTGATTTCAATCAGTGATTCCCGTGAACCGGGTGAGATCCTAGCACGCTACTATGAGTAATCAATGGTTCAGAATTACCTCTGCTTACCATGCACCTGACTTACCACAGGCACAAACTTACGATGGACCTGGAGCTAAAAGGGAAAATAGTAGACAGGGCCTTAAAACATTTCTTTTACGTCCATATATTTACCCACTTTTCTGTAAAATGACCACAGACACCTGATGAAGTTTAACACTTTATGTGAAAATTCAAAAAGAAGATGCCAAGACAATAAGCGATATGAAGAACACTATGTCAAACATTAATATCAACACCAATAGGTAACTTTGCACGAAGAAAATCACGACCATTAAGGTATATGGGAAAACTAGAGGTAGGGTTTGGAACAGAACTGATCACTGCAATTTTATACTAAGACAAGAGTTGAGGAGGGACCTAAAACATGTACTTATCCTTATCACTTAAGACTATCTTTACTAAGTTCACTGCAATCCACTAAAGGAAAGGGAAAAATGGGAACAAGCTATTATTTATGACAAAATCAACGAGCTCCTAAAGGAGGGGGGGAGAGAAGGAACCAAACTAAATCAGACACATATACTGGATGTTTCAACGGCAATAGAGCAATATCACAGGTAGAATGCTTTAATAGTTTATACGAAAGAGAGATGGGAGAGAGAGAGAGAAAACAGGCTACAGAGAATACGCAAACCCACAAACAATATTTACCTAATTCAGATTTGAGACCAACCCTGGCCACGGGTCAGTTGGGAAGACGGGGACAAGGACCCTCAGAAAAGGCACACCAGAATGCGAACAGGTACAACCCACGGACAGATCAAGACAGGATACCCCTCAGGTTCGGGTCAAAGGACTGGGCCTCCCAGGGAACGACCAACACCCACAGCTTCGGACAGCAACGCCTGCATTACCCCTTTCTGCAAGTAATCCGCCAGAAACCCCGATTGGATTTTCGAATCTCCCAGCAAAGTGCTTCGCCAGCACTTAGGAATTTCCACCCCTTAGGAGCTTGTGGAAAGTATGGACAAAGTGCTCCGCAGCACTTTCAGATTGAGCACCTATTGAGATCGTAGGGTCAGTGACAGGTCTGCTACTCGGACAAGTCGGACAATTTCCATAAGCTAAACTAGGGCAATTATACAGTTCTGGGGTCCCTCAGACCACCCACTAATGTTGCAAGTGACAGTTTCCCATATTTTGATTGGTCAGGAGAGGTGGTGCGATCATTACCACCTCCTAAAATTCAGCTTTCCCATATTTAATATTCAGGTTTGCATACCCGCCCCCTGGGTTCACGTTCCCATCCATAGAGTACAACAGAAAGTATGAGCGCATAAGACAGTTGCAACAAAGTCTGTTAAATTCAAGGTGATTGTCCACATTGTGTGCTGGGTTCTCAGGCGCATTTTGCTTCAGGAGCCAGCTGGCTTGGTTTAGCTTCTGCGCAGTCGAGTTTCTCCCAGGTCACATGGCAAACCCCAGAGGAGTTTCAAAGATGGCGTAGCTCAAGCACTCCCAGCCCCCAAAAGACGCGGTACATGAAAAGTAAGCGAAAACAAATTAATATCACATCCAGAATGATCACACTGTATACCATGAAAAATCTTATCCAACCCTTACTTTATAATGACTATAGCATTAAAGTTTAGTGCGAAAAGATAGATAGGCTAAAGCAGCAGCAATAGCAGAGAGCGTGGTGAGAGTCAAGCGGCCATTTTAGCAACAATGCGCATGTGCACAGAACTCCCTCCAGAATGCGAGTGCGTCACATCACATGGGTATGACCGACGCATGCGCAAACTGAATTTCAGCGAAGCAGCCGTTTTTCTTAGTGCAAGCTTCGTTAATATGAAAAAGGACATACAGGCAAGCATCCGGGGACACCCGCGTGTTTGGGAAAACGTGTAAATGAACGACAACAATGATTTTAGTAATATTATACATTGACGAGGTTCTTGCACGGGGCAAGGCGCTTCACGTGCAAATCCTTGCTCCATCAATCCCCTCTTTGATGATATTTACTATCATCACTACATAATGGAAACAGATGCCAACTTTTTCTCATTCATCCACATCACTCATTTCAATTTCAATAAACTTATTGTTCAGTTTTCTTTCAGCTTCTCTATGAGAGTGGTGATTTTTCGCCTTTTTATAGATTGTATTCTTTAATTCTTCTAATTCCAGTTCATCAATATTTCTTTTCACCCCTCTCTGATTTACTGTGTATTTCCTTTTCCACTTCTGACATTTGCAGCAGATAAAAATAATCAGTATAATTATACCTATCACAACTATTGGCATCAATATTTTCCACAACAGGTTTCTACCTAGGTTAGCAAACCAACTACCTATAGAGGAGAGACCTCCAGTCAGTCTTGTCCAGGCACTGTCAACCTCCAATGGTTTGAGTTCCTTTTCCAAATTAGTTATGTTCTTCACATATTGTTTTAATTCGATACTTTTATCTGGAATGTAAGTGCAACAATGTTGCGCCTTCAGCATTCTACAGACTCCGCCCTCTTTTGCTAATAGGGTGTCAAGGGCAAGACGGTTTTGTAAAACCATTGATCTGATCGCAACCATTTCAGTATTGACCAGCAGGAATCCAGCAGCAGTGTCCGTTGATAACCGGTCCACTACTGTAGACAATTTGCAGATTCTATGGGTGTTCAGAACTACCCCCATTCCAGGTATCAGTGCACTGAAAATATCACCTATAACTTCACCTACACTTTCGCGCTTACTACGCACTAAGCCATTAGTTTCTTCATCGCTTCCAGCTGCATTATTCACATGGTATATTTTCGGGAAAACAATGCCAAAGTAGCAGCTTCCATACCAGTGATCCGGCAATTTGAAATAAGCCTTGTTCCCACATATATAATATATTCCGGGAAACACAGGTTCTGACCCATTTTTGAAACCCCAACCTCCAATTACCTTGTAATTATGTTCACACTCGCTGGAACCGATGAATTCATTGTTATAGTACTCTGTCTTTTCCCTATGGATACAAAGTTTCCCCTTTCGTTCAAAATCCAGCAACAAGGCAGGATTAGCTTCACCCTGCGAGGTGTTATCCATGTGTTCAGCCCATCTAGGGACTCTATTCTTCTCGTCATTTGCTTTCTTTTGAAACTTTTCTCTCCTTCTGTCTGACATCTTTATGAACATCTTTTCCTGCTCTTGCAGAGAACAGGTCAGATTAGATTCTCTTGCTTCATTTAAATCTATATTACCTAGAGTCAGAAAATATTCTCCCATATAACGGGTCACGTCACTTGTAGTATGTACACGGTTCAAGTGTTTTCTAACAGGAAGTTCAGAAAAAACTACGTCATCATTTGAATAATAGTATTGCAAGGTGCTTCTATAGAACAAGCTAGCTAAAATACTACAGGAAATTCCATAGGTTAACGGTAGGTGGTGGTATGTCACACCTTCAGCTACCGAGGTAGGTAGCTTCATGCAGACATAACAGTCTTCTATTTCCATAGCTTCTACATTATGCACTAACAAGTTAGCAAAAACATTTAGATGTGTCCTGTTTCTCATTTTGTGAAAATGTAGTCCATCCTCATCTGATGCTTCTAAGTTAGGTCGTGTGTGTGTCAAGCCTACTAGTTTGTCGCGTCTTTCTAAGCTTCGTGGTGTTTCTGCAGTCGGGTCAGCCCCTACGTCTACTGCCTCAGGTTCAGTAGGGGAAAGGTTAGGATTCTTACTTATCATAAACGGTAAGAAGATTGTTAGTCCTATCCATATTACTATTAGCACAGCTACGCTACATAAGCATACTTTACAGCAAGTTTTTAGACACCCACATCTGGATCTCCCAGAGACACTCGGATCAGACATTTTAGCTTACAGGTGGCTTTCGCTGCCCCTCTTCGTTTCTTTGCACCAAAGGCTCACTTCTGGGCTTTATCAAGGAGGGTCTTCGTCAGAGCTCCGATCAGCAATGGACTCGTCTTCACTGTTGCCACTGTGGTGTGGTTCGTCTATTTCTTCCAACACAAAGTAAGTCCACTCAGGGCTTCGATACCGTTTGCTCTGTTTCTTTATTCTGTCGCTCTTTCTCAGCGATTTTCCTTGGGCTGTCCTTCTTTCACTTTGAGCCCTTTTTCGGTCTTTGTCGTTTTCTGCGGCTGTCTTTAGTCTGAGCCTCAGTCTTTTTACGTATCGAGGTGCACTTCTGCCTCCTTTCCTCCCAGTAGTTGAGGAAACTTGCCCTTCTTCGGGCACTCTTTTTACTTTTTGTTGTGGCACTTCTGTTTCCCTACCTGACTGGCTAGTTCCAGGTCTTTCATCTATCTCTTCTGCCTGGTCCCTAGTCTGACCCTGCTCAGATTCAAACCGCACTTTCTTTTTCTGTTTAGTTGGTTTTATTTCTGGTGTCTGAGCACATTGATCTATTTCTATCTGTTCCTGTTCATGCGCTTCGATCTCTTCGTTTTCTTCTGCATGAACGTCAGCTCTAATTACTATTTGTCCCGTTCCAGACTCCGGAGTTCCAGAAGGAGTCTCGATGCCTTGATCTGACCCTACTTGGCCTACGTCCTGATCAGGTGTGACGTGATTCTCGGAGACCTGATCTGCTTCGTCTATTTCTAGCTCACCTGGACTATCCCACTCACTGTCTAAGTAGGAATACTTCCTGGTTCGTATTGGATCATGAACCGGGTCGTCGGCGGGATACCATTCAACGTCTCGACTGGTGCTCGGCAGTTCGATGTCAGCTAGTTCTGGACTCTCCTCATCGGAAGCCTCATCAGCTGAGCTGCCTTCAGCTACAGTCGCGTCTTCTCCAGCTACCCGCTTCGTGTGGCTGGCGTGGATCCACTTCGGTACACCAGCACACTTTACAGCAGTGGTAGTGACGAGGATCACTTGTCGTGGCTTTCCCCACCTGGGTTTCAGGCAACTGCTCCGGGTGTGTTTCTTTAACGCCACCCAATCTCCTGGTCGCAAGTTGTGTGCTGGAGTCTTTGGCCACTCGTCTTCTGTCTCTCCAATCTGCTGAGAGAGAGAACGCACTTGGTCACCCAGCTGCTTGCAGTATTCTAGCACCATATCATCAGAAATGCTTAGCAGTTTGTGTCCGGGTACCCATGCCTGCCGCATCACTCTTCCCATCAACACTTCATGGGGACTCAGGCCAGTCTTTCGGTTCGGGATACTTCTCAAACTCATCAGCACAAGGGGTAAAGCCTCTATCCAGTTCATTTTTGTGGAATCACACATTTTTCCCAACCTGGACTTCAGGGTGCCGTTTATTTGTTCCACTACTCCAGAAGCCTCTGGATGGTAGGCACAATGTAGTCTTTTCTTCATTTTGAATGCTTTACAGAGTTCTTCTAGCACATCGTTGGCAAAATGCCCACCTTGGTCCGTTTCGATAGTCTCTGGGATTCCATACCTAGGTATCAATTCCCTGAGCAATAGCTTAGCTGTAGTTAGGGCATCAATTTTCTTTGCTGGGTAAGCCTCCACCCACCTGGAGAACAGACAAACTATGACTAGGATATATCTATATCCCTTGCAATTTGGCATGGTTACAAAGTCTGCCTGCATTCTTACAAAGGGACCTACTGCCTTACCAATTGTACTCTGTTTTAGTACAGTCTTTTTTCCTGCATTAAATTGCTGACACACTAGGCACCTCTGGCAAAACCTTTCCGCCTGGTTCCTGAACTTTGAGTTACAGAACACCTGTTCAAACACCCGACACATAGCGTCTCTTCCCATATGTGTTGGTTCATGTATCATTCTGACCATGGGGTCTACCAAGCTATCAGGCAGTACAGGCACCCCAGCCGGATTTACCACCACACCATCCTCTCTCAACTTGCATTCATTTGCTGCCCACCTGCCTTTCTCTTGCCTGTCTGTTGCCTGTTGCAACTCCTTTAGTTCTTCCCACGTTGACACATTCTCAAACAACATAAGTTGGCAGCTGTTTCCACTCCACAATGCAATTTGGAGAGACATGTGATGTCGGGCACAAAACTGTGCAATTCGGTCAGCGTATCTATTACCGGCGGTCACATCATCATTTCCTGATCTGTGAGCCGCACACTTGACCACAGCCAATTCTTTGGGCAATTGGATAGCTTCCAGTAAGTTATGCACCACTTTTCCATTTCTGATAGGGGTGCCGGAGGAAGTCATGAATTCTCTTTGCAACCACAACTGGCCGAAGTCATGAACAACCCCGTAACAATACTGGCTGTCGGTGTATACAGTTATTCTTTTGTTCTTACCCCTCTTACAGGCTCTGGTTAACGCGATGAGCTCTGCCACTTGTGCAGATTTCACCTCGCTTAGGTATGATGCCTCTATGGTCTTCGTCAATGTAACCACAGCATAGGCAGCACTCAGGCCCCCATTCTCATGTCTTAAACACGAGCCATCCACAACATTGTCTCATCCCCATCAAGTATCGCTATTTCACGAATGTCTGGACGGGGCTTTGTACTGAACTCAGTCAGATCAATGCAATTATGGTCCCCTTCTTCTTCTGATTCTACATCCAGGGGGACAGGTAACAGTGTCGCTGGGTTTAGGACATTGCACCGGGAGATGGTGACGTTTTCAGCACCAATCAGGATTCTTTCATACTTAGTCAGCCGACTAGGTGTGAGGTACTGGGTCTTAGTTCTAGTTAGCAGGATTACAACAGAATGAGGAACATAGACAGTGACGTGATGTCCCATGACAATGTTCTCACTCTGTTCCAGACTGACACAAGTAGCAGCAACTGCCTTCAGACACCCCGGTAATCCAGCAGCCACCGGATCTAGGGTGGCCGAAAAATAGGCCACTGGGCGTCTAACTAATCCGTGCTCCTGAGTCAGAACTGAAAGAGCACAATTTTCTCTGGTGTCACAGAATAGTTCAAAAGATTTAGTGTAGTCCGGCATACCTAATGCAGGAGCGGTACATAGGCAATTTCTCAATGTTACCCACGCATTCATGCTTTCACTGTCCCAGCTGACGGGGTCTTCTACTCCTTTCTTGGTCATGTTTATCAGGGGCCGGGCCAGTGCAGCAAATCCTACAATCCATTGTCTACAGTAACCCACAACTCCTAGAAACATTCTCACTTCTTTCTGAGTTTTGGGCAGTTCCATTGCTCTAATTATTTTGATTCTTTCAGTAGTTACTTTCCTGATTCCTTTTTCTATCTGGTGCCCCAGATACTTCACTGAGTTTTTACAAAACTGCAATTTGTCAGGCGACACTTTATGTCCTCCCTTTCCTAGGTGATTCAGCAAGGCAATGGTGTCAGTGACACAGTCAGTTTGGGTTTTAGATGCCACTAACAGGTCATCTATGTACTGCACCAGAACAGACTCTCTTGGTAGCACTAGGGATTCAAGGCACTTTTTCAGTATCTGGTTGAAAATCGATGGACTCTCGGTGTACCCCTGAGGGACACGATTCCAGACATAGATATGGCTGTCGAATTCAAAACTGAAAAGGAATTTGCTTTCTGGATGCAATGGGATGGAAAAGAATGCGTGGCACAGATCAATGACAGTGAACCATTCTGCATTCCAGGGAATCTGATAGAGAATTACTGCAGGGTTGGGTACAATAGGGCAGCAAGGTACAACAATTTGGTTTACCTTGCGCAGATCCTGCACTACCCTGTACTTCCCACTAGGCTTTTTGATCCCAATGATAGGCGAGTTACAGGGGCTGCTCATCACTTCTTCTATTATTTCTGCTTCGAGCAGCCGGGTAATTTCAGTCGCCACTCCAGCTTTCACTTCTGCACTCATTTTATACTGTCTGGTTTTGGGGTATACAGCATTCGTTTTTATTGCTATTTTAACTGGGTCCACATTTGCCATCAGGCCTACATCTTTTCCTGTGAAATCCCACACTTCTGGTACTACTCTTAATTGGAGCTCTTCAGGTAAATCTTCAATTGTCAATGTCTTTATATCAGCATCTTGTCTAACTAACATCAGTTTGTATAGGCCATCTTCATCGGGGGTCTGAATTTCGACACCATTTGGTGTGCAGTAGATGGTACAACGCATCTTGCACAACAAATCACGTCCTAGCAGGTTTACGGGACTGGAATCACAGACCACAAATCTGTGCATTTCCTTGAAATTTCCTATAGAAATTTCCATTGGTTCGGTTACTGGAGTACTTATTATTTGATTTGAGACTCCCACTACTTGGATTGCTTCTCCCGAGAGGGGTAGGTTAGGAACATCCACTGTTCTTACAGTAGATCTGGTAGCACCAGTGTCCAACAGAAAGGTGACATCTTTTCCTTCAACCTTTCCTTCAATGTATGGTCCAGTCTGGTCTACCGGTAAGGAGGCGCCAAGCACACACTCCTCATCCTCCCCTCTCAGGCCCCGTCAATCTTGATCTTCACAAAGGAAGGTATCATTTAACAAATACTGTGGAATGACTGCGTTTCTTTCACTCTCGACTTCCCATGCTTCCGCCCTTTCATTCTGCTGACCCTGATTCTTAAAATTCTGTCTAGGAGCGCGAGGCACTGGGGGTAGCTTTACCTGCTGCTGGTTCTTTCTCGTCCCCTCTTTCGGCACCTGTGGATTTAAACCATTTACAGGGGCATTACCGGCCTGCAGGTGTGGACACTCGTCTCTCCAATGCCCTATCTGGCCGCACCCATGGCACGGGAATTTCTTCATGGCTTTTTCTCTACTCATTTTAGTGCGGGGCTTCCCTCCTCCCCCAGCAGTGGCATTCTGAGCATTATTATCAGAAGTCAATCTACTTAACTGCTTTTCCTGCTGTTCGGCTAATTTCACCTGTGCCCACATTACCTTCTCCTTGAGGGCCTTCCTTTTGTTTTCGATTTCATCTTCACAATATTTTGCATATTTCAGGACAGCATCTATTGGTTCTCCCTGCCAACTGATTTTATTGTCTCTAATCCATTGGGAAATTTCAGGCCTTAATCCTAGCACAAATCTGTAACTGAAATGTGTCATGTCTTTCAGGTCCACATTGTCGATACCGCTGTATGTTTTAAACACCTGCAGTAGCCTTTCATAATAGGAGTGAACAGTTTCATCACGTTCTTGGGTGGTTCTATCTATTCAGGTCCAATCTGTTTCCTTTGCGGGAACCTTTTTCTTAAGGTACTGTATGACCTGGTCATATTTCCTCATTACATCAGGTGAGGGAGCTCCGGTTTTCTCATCTCTGGGATATTCATCATTAGGCCAATCAATTTCTATTTTACATTCGGTCCATAGATCTACAGGGACCACAATGTCGAAAAACCCATCCAGGTCTTTCAGCAGACATTTCTGAACTTTTATGAAGCGTTCTACCTGCCTGTACCAGTCAACTGGCTTCTCCCGTAATTTCGGGAAGTCATTGGTAAATGACACAATATCCTGCCGGGACCAAGGGACATGAACATATTTTCCTCCCGGGACCTCCCTCATGGGGCACAATTTTTCGGCTGGTGTTACTTCCTTTAATAAGAATTCCGAAGTCACTGACCCAGCCCTGCTGCTTTCCTTTTTCTTTGCCCACCGGGTTCTCCACTTCCCCACCTCGCCCCACTTCTGCAGGAGTTTCAACAATTCTTTTACTTGGATCTGTTTTCCCATTACATTCAGGCTTTCTAAATCTTTGTCTGAAAAATCCACTCTGTAAGGTTTCTGAAGGATTTTGGAGCGACTAACATCTATTCCCATTTCTTCTGCTGTATCCATTATCTTTTCATGGAGCGACCTAGCGTTCCGGGTCAGATATTTACTGATAAACAGCAACTCTTCTTCGTTATACGAGCTTAGGCGCTCAACTCCTACGTTTCCAGCCATCATTTCTTCTATTTCTATTCTCAATTTATATATTTCCAATGCTTTAGGTTGGGGAGTGGCCTCCTTCTCTAGCTCCTTTGTCCATCTGTCCAATTCTTCAGGGGAAACTAAAGTGGCACTCCTAATTCCCGTTGCACTTTCAATTCCCACCTCCTTTGGTCTGGGCTGACTTCTAGTCCCTATTACACTGGCCCTTGATTCCCTTATGGGCAGATCCATCAAACTCCCAGATTCACACTCACTCTCTTGATCTTCATCTATGAATATCTCCTTATTCGAGTTCAGGATGCTAGAAGTAGGCAGCATCGAGGGGAGAACAGGAGGCTGGGGACTGGTCATGTCATTTCTATACAGTGGAATAGCTGGACCAATGGTTACTGGAATAGTCAAGGAATCAGGATGGGGCTGCATTTGGGTAATGGTTCGAATTAACTCATCTCGCTGTTTATTCAGGACCTCTCTCTCTTTTTCTCCTAATACCTTTCCAGTAGATTTGTCATGCAATACCTGGGGTACTAAGGACGGATAAATATTCGGAGCGGTCGGAGTGACCAGTCGCGGAGGATCTTCTCCGAATGGCTGATAATTCGGGACTGTGGGTTTGGGTCTGCAAAACCCGTCCCTTTCACTGGTTTTACTGTCTGTCCCGGTTCCATCTGTATCACTATCCCTCCTACATCTGGGATACTTTGCAAAGGGATTTCGAGAGGGCACAGGTTCTGAGTCTGCATCATAGGGAGGTGGATTTTTCATTAGCAAATCTTCCAAGTGGTCATCATCCAAGTCCCCCATAGGAGCTAGGTGATGGGTCTTTTCTTTGCATTTTCCTTTCCTTTCCTCAACCACCCCCATCATCGGGAACAGCCCTTCAGTTATCATAGACTGCCTCCACTGTTTCATTTTCTGCTCTTTAGTTGGCGTTGGAAGCTTAGGATACCATTTACTCACTCCCTTATCCATCCTGGGTTTATCTCGCTCTGCAGCCTCAATCTCCCATTCCTCCAGAGCTTCGTACTGAGTCAACCTAGGTCTAGGGTGCAATTCATTCATGCGGGTCCTTAAGTTAAACAGGATCCGACCATTAAAAGTACCTTCAACAGGGAATGCTAGAACTCCGTCATCTACTGTATATTTTGCCCAATTTTCTAACCAGACACAAGTGTGATACCATTTATCAAACATCATGAAAGAAGCAGGGGTATTCGGCGGGGGAATGAGCACACCCTCCCTCGTTCTAATGGGCTTGTCGGCTTTGAAAAAATTCTTTATTTTGTCAGAAAAAGACAATTTCCTCTTTATTCCGTACATCATGTGTGGTCTACCTCGCATAAGCTGATCCTTATAAAATCCTAGGTACTTTGGATTCGGTATAAAATCTGGATACCACATATAATCTTCGGGACTCTCTTCGAACTCGGCTTGATTAATTTTGTTTACCTTTGTGCTTCCAATGCTAGCGCGACTTTTATTTCGCACTACCCAATCAGGTCAGAGAATACAAAAATTCTTAGCCAATGGGTGCGCGGCCTTTTCGCGAGACAGAGTCTCACTCTGCGGCACTCACCCCTCCTTCACAAATTCAGCTTCACTACACGCCCGCTGTCTTGACCAATACCAGCGCGGCACGGAGTGACGTCAGAGCAGCTCTCCGACTGACTCCCTCCTTTACAAGGTAACGGAAACTTTTAACTTTTCCCAAAGTGCAAATGCAAAACTTAGTTACTAACACACAACGTCTGCCACTATGTCTGAGTGTTCTAAAAAGATAGAAAAACTTCCTCTCACTGCAAGTAAACCACTTCTGTCTACTTCTCATTCACTCTGGGTAGACTTCTTTGCCTAACCTCACACTCGAGTAATATAGAACCCGTTATTCTTCCGACTCATCCACTGTCGTCAGGGATATGTACTGAGCCGGGATTTCACCAGTGAACTATTTTACTTACCAGACAAGCCTCGGAAACCCTACTACTCCTTCCGTATGCGACCCTTACTAGGTGATATCGCAATGAAAGTTTTATACCGGACTCGTAGCTATCAATTATGCAGATATAACAAAAGATCCTAATTAGTGCTTCCAGTTATTCATTTAACCCTGCACTAATGATTCAGACCTTAGTGACTTCAACAGCTAACCGGATTCTGCTCACCGTTAGCTAAAATACTTCCCCGGGGATTCGGACTACACTGAACATTCACAAACAATTTTGGGTTAATTCAACATTTATAGCAGCAATGTAAAAATCATATATATTTACATATAAACCCTTTAAACATTTCAAAAATTTCAAACAATATAGTAAAAGTCAGCAGCACATTATATTTTCACGGTTTGTTTCTTAACTTTCCCTGTCTACCTAATCTAACTAGTCCAAACCATCCTCTGGCTGCCAGAAAATTACTGATAGAGCGCGCAGTTCACCCGGGTCACCAATTTCTTACACGCACTGGGCCCCGGCGTGCATTTGATTTCAATCAGTGATTCCCGTGAACCGGGTGAGATCCTAGCACGCTACTATGAGTAATCAATGGTTCAGAATTACCTCTGCTTACCATGCACCTGACTTACCACAGGCACAAACTTACGATGGACCTGGAGCTAAAAGGGAAAATAGTAGACAGGGCCTTAAAACATTTCTTTTACGTCCATATATTTACCCACTTTTCTGTAAAATGACCACAGACACCTGATGAAGTTTAACACTTTATGTGAAAATTCAAAAAGAAGATGCCAAGACAATAAGCGATATGCAGAACACTATGTCAAACATTAATATCAACACCAATAGGTAACTTTGCACGAAGAAAATCACGACCATTAAGGTATATGGGAAAACTAGAGGTAGGGTTTGGAACAGAACTGATCACTGCAATTTTATACTAAGACAAGAGTTGAGGAGGGACCTAAAACATGTACTTATCCTTATCACTTAAGACTATCTTTACTAAGTTCACTGCAATCCACTAAAGGAAAGGGAAAAATGGGAACAAGCTATTATTTATGACAAAATCAACGAGCTCCTAAAGGAGGGGGGGAGAGAAGGAACCAAACTAAATCAGACACATATACTGGATGTTTCAACGGCAATAGAGCAATATCACAGGTAGAATGCTTTAATAGTTTATACGAAAGAGAGATGGGAGAGAGAGAGAGAAAACAGGCTACAGAGAATACGCAAACCCACAAACAATATTTACCTAATTCAGATTTGAGACCAACCCTGGCCACGGGTCAGTTGGGAAGACGGGGACAAGGACCCTCAGAAAAGGCACACCAGAATGCGAACAGGTACAACCCACGGACAGATCAAGACAGGATACCCCTCAGGTTCGGGTCAAAGGACTGGGCCTCCCAGGGAACGACCAACACCCACAGCTTCGGACAGCAACGCCTGCGTTACCCCTTTCTGCAAGTAATCCGCCAGAAACCCCGATTGGATTTTCGAATCTCCCAGCAAAGTGCTTCGCCAGCACTTAGGAATTTCCACCCCTTAGGAGCTTGTGGAAAGTATGGACAAAGTGCTCCGCAGCACTTTCAGATTGAGCACCTATTGAGATCGTAGGGTCAGTGACAGGTCTGCTACTCGGACAAGTCGGACAATTTCCATAAGCTAAACTAGGGCAATTATACAGTTCTGGGGTCCCTCAGACCACCCACTAATGTTGCAAGTGACAGTTTCCCATATTTTGATTGGTCAGGAGAGGTGGTGCGATCATTACCACCTCCTAAAATTCAGCTTTCCCATATTTAATATTCAGGTTTGCATACCCGCCCCCTGGGTTCACGTTCCCATCCATAGAGTACAACAGAAAGTATGAGCGCATAAGACAGTTGCAACAAAGTCTGTTAAATTCAATGTGATTGTCCACATTGTGTGCTGGGTTCTCAGGCGCATTTTGCTTCAGGAGCCAGCTGGCTTGGTTTAGCTTCTGCGCAGTCGAGTTTCTCCCAGGTCACATGGCAAACCCCAGAGGAGTTTCAAAGATGGCGTAGCTCAAGCACTCCCAGCCCCCAAAAGACGCGGTACATGAAAAGTAAGCGAAAACAAATTAATATCACATCCAGAATGATCACACTGTATACCATGAAAAATCTTATCCAACCCTTACTTTATAATGACTATAGCATTAAAGTTTAGTGCGAAAAGATAGATAGGCTAAAGCAGCAGCAATAGCAGAGAGCGTGGTGAGAGTCAAGCGGCCATTTTAGCAACAATGCGCATGTGCACAGAACTCCCTCCAGAATGCGAGTGCGTCACATCACATGGGTATGACCGACGCATGCGCAAACTGAATTTCAGCGAAGCAGCCGTTTTTCTTAGTGCAAGCTTCGTTAATATGAAAAAGGACATACAGGCAAGCATCCGGGGACACCCGCGTGTTTGGGAAAACGTGTAAATGAACGACAACAATGATTTTAGTAATATTATACATTGACGAGGTTCTTGCACGGGGCAAGGCGCTTCACGTGCAAATCCTTGCTCCATCAACATCACCGCCCCGTTTCACAACCACCCAGTCACCCACCTTGATAGTAGGAAACCTAACACCTCTCATTTGATTGTAACGATAAGCAGCAGCCAATTGCTGATTTTCAACACTGCTACTGATCCTCTCATGATCCACCCACATGCATTCCTTAGTTTTTAACCAACCAGGCACTTCTTTAAGACCTGGCTCTCTTCCCTTCAATGATACAAAAGGCGAGACACCAGTCACAGAATGAGGTGTCACCCTGTAAGACCATATCAACTTCCTCAATTCATCTGACCACGACAACCCATTACTCAAAGAAAGTTTAATGTTGTCCATAATCAACCTATTAATCCTCTCGACTAAACCATTCGCCTGAGGTTTGAACATAACAACTCTTTCATATTTTACACCTTTGCTGTGAAGAAAATCTTGCATAACCCTGGACACCAACTGTGGACCGTTATCTGAAACTAACGTCTTGGGAATCCCTTCATTCATTAAGACATTCTCCAAAAATACTTTCTCAGATACAACACTATTTACAGTCTCTACAACAAACCACTTAGAATGGTAGTCTACCAAAACCATCAGGAATTTACAATTAGTCCCCAATCTTGAAATGGGTCCTAAAAAATCCAACGCAACTCTTTCCCAAGGATGATCAGGAAACTTAATACAAGAAAGAGGTGGTTGACGAACAACTTTGGTCTTGTCACTTGCAGCACAAGCATAACAATCCTTGACAACGTTTTCAACATCCTTGTCTAATTTAGGCCACCAGAATGACTGACGAATGCGTCTTTTAGTCATATTTCTGCCCAAATGGCCTTCATGGGCAATACTGATAATCTTTGCTTTAGGACCATCCGGTGGTACCAACTTAACTCTCCTCCACAACTTTCCTTCTCTAACACTCAATTCCTCTTCCACATTCTTGAAACCTTGGAAAGACACGTCCAGTCTAAGATTACTATCCCAACCAATAGACACTCTCTGAATAACATCCATTAACACAACATCTTCCAACATTGCTGCATTCCATTCCTCCTTATCAAAAGCTTGTTCTTCTGTGTAACACACCACATCCTCCACGACACCAGATTCATCATCACTCACATCAATAGGCATCCTGGATAAACAATCTGCCACAACGTTTCTCAAACCCTTCAAATACTCAACTTCAAAATTATATTCTAACACAGAAAGAATCCACCTAGAAATTCTCGGAGTCACACTCCCTTCCAGACCTTTTTCACCTTTAAATAAATGTACAAGGGGTTTGTGATCCGTACGAAGTTTAAAAGGAATACCCCAAACAAAGTACTTGAAATGTCTTATTCCCCAACACACCGCTAAAGCTTCCTTTTCTATAACAGAGTATGATGTTTCAGCATTCTGTAATCTTCTGGATGCAAATCCAATTATCCTCTCTTCACCCTCTTTCACTGGCATCAGTAGTAATGTAGGTTTTTGCTTTAGCATCAAAATGTCCTAAGCAAGGAGCCGACAAAATTCCTTCTTTTACTTCTTGAAAAGCTCTATCACAGGTCTCATTCCAAACAAACTCTACTCCATTTTTCATTAACAGTCCCAGAGGTTCAACAATATCTGTAAACTTTTTCACAAACTTTGAACAATATTCTGCCAAACCTAAGAAAATTTTAAGTTGCTCCTTATTTTCAGGAGTTGGTGCATCCTTAACAGCCAAAACAATACTTTTTTTTGGTTTAATTCCATGCTTAGAGATCTCATGCCCCAAATAACACACCACATCTCTTCTCAGTTGACATTTTTCTCTTTTGATTGTCAAACCATTCTGAGGCATACTGGAGTTCTGGACTTTTTTGGTTCCGTCCAGAGGTGTCAGGGATAACACCCGAAGACCCTGGAGTTCTACCTGTCTCGGTGCACAAATAAACAGAAACACGGGCTTCTCGATGGTGGCGTCAAAGACCAAAGGTTTATTACTGCAGGGACACAGAAGTCACAGAAACTACACACGGGCAGTATCTAGGAGCCTGTTCGATTTGTACAAAGTGGGTTGCTCCTTATATACTAAATTTTAGGCTTGGGGCAAATTCTTTACATGCTAGTACATTTCTAAACCTTTGTGTCCTAAACAATAAATATTTGGCGTTGCACAGGAATCGTCAACAATATCTGATGTCAAAACATTACGAACGAGGGGTTCCCACTATTCCATCATAATCCCATGTCAACTTTTCATTCAAGAGCCGGACCGCCTCATCGTAAATTTCGTTACCTCCCCCTAATAAAGGCCCAGAAGGAAAGGAGCAGAGCCAGGTGCAGAAGATAGAAAAGCAGGATAAGAGATGTTTGTGGGTCGTAAATGGGCAAGGCTACCAGCTTCGGCCGCCTAATCATGATCAGGCCAACGAACACGAGAACCAGTATAGCAGGACTGGCCTCAGGCAGAGGAGGCAGCTTCTGTCGAGTCATGCGGCCATGGCATGTTCTGTTCTAAGGTACACGTGTCACTAGCAAGGTGAATCGCCGGCTAAAGCTTACGTGTCCTTAAGTGAAAGAGGTCACTGTGTGTCCATTGACTATGTGAGGGCAAGAAATACAAAATGGCTGCCGTAATCTAAGATGGATGCCATGGGTAGATCAGAAATGTGTTCATAACAGGAGTGCTCTTGCTCGTAGCATAGCGAAAACACCAGGATATGCTAAATGGATCATTTGCGGTTCACTGATACCAAAATTATGTATTTACGACAATATTGAAAACACGGGTTCAAATCGTCACGGAACCTCAGACCCTCCTTTTGCCCTTACATGGGCAATTACTCAGTCTATGTCAGAGTCTATCTCTATGCTCATCAGGTCAGTGACATGTTGTTGCATCATCATCCTTTCCCGCACCTTTTCTCCAAACGCAGGTGGTTTTCTGAAACAGGTTGCAGCACAGAGACTACACAAAGCGGGACCACATTGGATAATAAGGCAGCACGAGAACAGGAATACTAGGATGATACCAATGACCATCAGAACCTTCCATCCCCACGCCGACAACAGAGTCCAAAGCCACTCCATTAAGGACCAGTTTCCCTTGTCTACGTGAATAGACTCGGAAATCTTGTTTAGCTTAGAGATCGCCTCATAGACAGTCGGAGCATTATTGGGAATAAAAACACAGCAGCTCGATTGGATCATTCTGCATACCCCACCTCGATCTGCAAGTATTACGTCTAGAACCATACTGTTCTGCAACGTCA
Source organism: Lissotriton vulgaris (assembly GCF_964263255.1). Taxonomy (NCBI): domain Eukaryota; kingdom Metazoa; phylum Chordata; class Amphibia; order Caudata; family Salamandridae; genus Lissotriton; species Lissotriton vulgaris. Next base: position 243,109 of record NW_028254405.1, on the reverse strand, counting down.
TGAGACGATCCGCCTGAAGCTCAGCTGTTAAGTTACTAAGGGCACCAGCAGTTTCTGTAATAGTAGATTCAACTACCCGTGTTAGCTGACGTAGATTTCTACTATTGGCCATAGGCCCCCAGAACGGAAGGAAACCTTTGAAGAAGTCTCCAGCTTCCTGACCAGCGGTATCTTCCTTGCTGAAGACACCTCTTGCTACTCTGGTCTTGTGATAATCAGATGAAGCAGTGTACGTTGGAGGCAACAGTCGAGCAATATAACATGAACCTGAAAAGTCAGCAGGCAACCATGTATACGCTCTGTCTTGACAGATGAAGTAGGTACCCCTAGCAGTAAGAAAAGCAGGGGAGGAGTTAGACGGAAACACGTAAGTCTCAACGCACTCACTCTTTCCTAGCTGAGCTCTCGGATTTCTCCCATTTCCTTGCAAACAGACTTGACCTCGGTGAGGCACGACCCAGACTGGAGTGGACCTCTTACGTTTGCTCTCTCCCAAACTAAGACGATACTCTGTAGAGTTCCAACTCAAATATACCCGTAATTCATCTCTAGGGTAAGATGGGGTATTATTGACGTCTTTAATCATGTCAATAATTCCTTGGACTAAAGCTTTATTGGCAGAGTTGTATTTAGTGGAACGTGGTGGACGTGGAGGATAGGTCTCGAGGGCATAGGCAAAAATGGTCTGAAAAGCCTGAAATGATCCATTATAGCTAAAAGGCAAGACTAGATAGGGAATGCCTTTATCCATAGTGTGGGGTATCAAACCACACACCCAGCAGTCTGTTGTGTTTACTACCAGTTGGTGTTGATGCAAGAGCTGTACAAAAGTGTTATTAATGAATTCTGAGCGTCGAGCTTGTTCATGTTCAGGAAACGAGTGGAAAGAATGATAAGAAGCAACAGTAGAAGAAACAGGATCAAGGGGAGGTACTGTAGTTGTTACCGGTGTAAAAATTAGATGCACACCAAAGACGATTCCACCCACCAACGTTATCAAAACAATCAAAAACGTAATTGCACATTGCATCAGAAAGCATTTGCTATGAAGAATCTTGTAAAGTCTATTTCTGCGAACATAAATTATATTTTCTCGGTGCAGCTCAGGAAGCTCCATCTTCTACAATCCGCTCGCGACCACTGATGATGTGTACGTAGATGAAAATGCCTCTATCAGCCCTGGGAGTTCCCAGAACTAACAGAAAGATCGACCTTGTGTCTGACCCCCGCAGATTCAACTAGGCACACAGCCACGACCCTACGGCTACCCAGACGGCAAGGCAAATTAAAACAACATAACAATACAAAGTATTAGCAAACTTCCTGGCTGGAGGCAATGTATCAAAATTCAAATGTGTAAAATAGGCAGTTTCCTGCTTTATTTGTCCATATTGCGAGATCGTAAGTTGTATCTCAATTTTCCAGGAGCTGTTTGATCTGGAAACAGTGTATTTTCAGCAGGGGTTGCAATGTTCAAGTTCACAGATGGCAAATGTTCTTTTGATGCAGAGGACAAATGTTCAGAGTTCAAAGGAGCAGTTTCAGAAGGGGAGTCAGAGTTTGAGGAATCAGTGATTAATTCTGCATCGCTGAAAGGGATGACCCTGGGGACTTGTTCAGTTTCAGAGGCACCGATTCCTTTCTTCACCCAGTTATCATAAGGAAGCGGCAGGGGCACACGCTTGGCGTGCGTTGCATGGATCCAGTTCTTTCGGCCAGCCACACGAATAGCAGTTCTCGTTGCTAACAACACTTGAAATGGTCCGACGAATCTGGGTTGGAGATTTCTCGTCCGTCCAAAATTTCGTATGACCACTTGGTCACCTGGTTTCAGCTGATGACCTGGACTCTCCGGTGGCTTTGGCAATGCATCGAAAACCTGTTGGTGAATAAGACTCAATTTAGCAGTCAAGTCGAAAAGGTAATCAATTAACATTGGGTATTCCAGCTGTTTAAACTCCTTCGGTCTAGGTACCCCCCCAAACATTTGCAGGCCAACCAAAGACAATTTCATACGGACTAAGCCCTACTCTAGAATGCACAGTCGCTCTTGTGGATAACAGAGCCAAAGGTAGTGCATCTGGCCAGGACAAACCCGTGGATGCTTGTATCTTAGCAAGTTTCAGTTTGAGGGTGCCATTGTAACCCTCAACTAAACCAGCAGACTGGGGATGATTTGCACTGTGGAACTTCTGTTTTATCCCTAAGCCGACACACACACTCTGCATAACTTTCCCTACGAACTCACTTCCATTATCTGACCATACAATCCGTGGCATTCCAAATCTGGGGAAGTATTCTTTGAGAAGGATTTTGGCAGTGGACAAGGCAGTATTGTCCTTCAGTGGGTATGCTTCAATCCATCTGGAAAAAGCACAGACTACCACTAGGACGTACTTTAGATTATTGCAACGATCCATGTGAATGAAGTCTAGCTGAATCACTTCAAAGGGGCAAGAAGGAGGAGCAAAATGACCAGCGGGTGTGGGGATTCCCTTGCCAGGATTATGCATCAGGCATACCATGCAATTTCTCACCACTCTCTCTGCACACTTACTAATCCCATTATTCTTCCAGACTGGAGCCAACATCTTACAAATCCCTTTAGAACTGATGTGCGCTGCTCCATGCGCCATCGTTACTACTGCAAGCACATACGCATCAGGCAACATCCAACGCTGTTGTTCTGACAAATCAATCCAACACCCACTCGAGTCCAATTTATCCGTATTTTCTTTCCATGCAAGCTTTTCCTCCTCAGTCGCCTCTTTCTGAATTTCTTTCACACTTTCCACTGTGTCCTCACACATTCCTGACTCAGAAATCCATCTTGCAGACGTTGCAACATACATTCTACTCATCATATTCCTAGCTGTCTGTTTAGCGGTCTCATCAGCAAAAGCATTCCCACGACCAACATCATCCGTGATTGCTTTATGAGCACTACATTTCACAATCGCAACTTCAGTCGGCAAGGTTAGAGATTCCAACAAGTCATTAACTAGCTGACCATGTTGAATCTTAGTCCCATGGGACGTAATGAAACCTCTCTCTTTCCACAAACGGCCAAAACTATGGGCCACGCCAAACGCATACTGACTATCTGTGAACACATTCACTCTCTTTCCCTTAGCTAAAACACACGCTCTCATTAGTGCGATCAATTCTGCAGCTTGGGCAGAATTCTGACTCACTCTTGCAGTCTCCACAATCGTACTCAAAGTCGTTACTGCATAAGCAGCAGTCACATCACCATTCTCCAGTTTAAAGCAAGACCCATCAACATACAACGTACCATCTGGATCTGGTAACGGAGTGTCTTTAAGATCAATTCGTCCTTTTGTCTCTTCCTCGGTTCTGAAACAACAGTCATGTGGTTCCGAATCACTCGACTCCTGATTAGTCGGCAACAATGTTGCTGGATTCAATACATTGCATCTTTTGATCTGAATATGACTCGCTAGCAGTATCAGCTCGTAGCCTGATAATCTAGCACTGGTAAGGTGTTGCGTCTTGGTTCGGTTCATGAGTGTATCCACGGCATGAGGAACCATGACCACTAGCATATTGTTCATAACCAAACCAGCAGATTGTCGAATTGAAGCTGCAGCTGCTGCTGTAGCTCTCAAGCAACTAGGCAACGCTCTAGCTACCGGATCTAGTGTTGATGAAAAATACGCACAAGGGCGTTGTTTATCACCAAATCTCTGTGTCAGAACACTCAACGCACAACCTTCCCTCTCGTGAACATAGAGCGTAAATGGCTTACTGTAGTCAGGTGTACCCAACACCGGAGCTGAACACAGTGCATTTCGTAACTCAGAAAAACTCTGCTGACATTCGGCAGACCATGGCACCGGACTCGGAACACCTTTTCCAGTCAGGGCCACCAATGGTTTTGCTAAGAGAGAAAAATTTGGGATCCATTGCCTACAGTATGAAGTAATTCCTAAAAACGCACGCACTTCTCTCTGTGTGCTAGGAACATTCATCTGCGTAATTGCTTTTATTCTCTCTGGGGTCAACCTTCTTCCCTCCTTTGACAAGAGATGACCTAGGTAGGTCACTTCTTGGCAACAGTATTGCATTTTCGAAGGTGACACCTTGTCATTCAAACTGGACAAATGATGCAATAAGGAAATTGTAGCTGCTTTGCAAGTTTCCTTGTCATCGGCAGCCACTAGAAGATCATCGACATATTGCACTAAAGCAGAACCAGGAGGAAGTACAAAGGAATCTAACTGACTTTTTAATGCCTGGCTGTAAATGGACGGGCTCTCACAATAGCCTTGTGGAGCACGTTTAAACCTGAAGCTTCGACCTCCTAGGGAGAAGCCGAAAATATCTCTGCTCTCCTCGGCTATCGGAATGCTGAAAAAGGCATTCTTCAAGTCGATAACTGAAAACCATGTGGCTGTAGCAGGAATCAACGTTAACAATGCAGTAATGTCTGGAACCACAGGAAACTGCGGAATCACAATTTTGTTAACCTCTCTAAGATCGATTACAAACCTATAGACTGGAGGCTTTGAAAGATCAGTACGTTTCAGAATTGGCAATACAGGACTGTTACAGACATTTCCTCTGGTTTCTTCTACTACGTCTTTCTTGATCAAATCTTGCACAATCAATAAATGCGCACGTTCACCTTCACTAGAGATCTTGTATTGTGGGATTCGTGGAAATTTGACATTCGCTTTCAAAGTGACTACATATGGTGGAATTTCTAAAAGACCTACATCGTTACGACCAGTCGCCCAAAGAGAATCAGGGAGAGAACGCAGCTCTGGTGGGAGCGCATCCATCGACAAGTACATCGGAGAGATGATTCTTTTACCCAATGTAAGCTGTACTCCTGCCGGAGAACAGTACAATGTCGCATACAGGCGTTTTAACAAGTCTAAACCAAGCAGATTTTCATTACAACCTGTCGTCAAAATCAAGGGTGCTTTCAATTGACGGGGTCCAACAGAAATAGACAAAGGACCAGATACTGGGTTGTAAACAGGGGCGCCTGAAAAACCTACAGAAACATTTGTTAAGCCAGACAAAGGTGCGCCAGGGAGTTTCGCATGAATGATAGAACTTTTTGCTGCACCAGTATCCAACAGAAACGGTTCGACTACACCTGATGTTGCTACTGCGACATAAGGCCCACTCTGATCTACTGGAACTGATACTACTCCCTCTCTTTGTCCATGGCTGTCCTAGTACTCACTTTGCTGAAATTCCTCATTGGTTTCACTGTAGTCTTCAACGTGATACTGTTGAGATCTATTTTGTTGGGCAGACTGTCCATTTCGCTGATCAAAATAATTAGAAGGGCGATCATTCGTCTGTGGAGGCATAGCACCTCGTCCTCGACCTCTAGAACTTTGCATGGAACCACCACGACCTCTCTGAGCTGCTGCAGCATTATTCTGTGCTAACACTGGGCACTCATTCTTGTAATGACCTTCTTTCTTGCAGTAAGCACACTGATTCCATTGATATTGCGGTCTCTGCGAACCATAATCTGTCCTCTGATATGACCCTTGCTGTGTATTAGTCTGATTTGTGCGAGGCGGATATGCTTGCTGCAAAAGAACTTTAGTTTTTAAATCTTTCGTTTTCTTATCTGACTTTTCCTTCTCTTCTTTATCCCTATTTTCATAATACTGGGCAGTTGCAAGTATTTGCGCAGTCGTAGAGACAGCCCACGCACTCTCAGAATCTTTCAATTTATTACTGAGTTCTGGTAACAGATTGTGCACAAATTTATCAACAAATAATCTCTGTCCTCCTTCCGTGCTCATATCCTGACCACTGTGATCTACGAAAGTCTCTTCAAATCTTGTGAAAAAGTCAGAGACACTTTCGTCTTTCTTCTGCCTGCATGCGGACAGCTTGTCCCAGTTAACGCGCAATGCTGGCATCAGAGTCTTCATTAAGTCGATTATTCTGCCGGGCAAATCAGCAATTAGAGGTTCGGGTTTGGAACCACCTACTTGCTGACCATCCGCTGCTATTATAGCTGCCCAATGACCACCTAGGGCAACTGGATGATTCTCTTTACGAATTTTAGCCCAAATTGGCTGCGGTACTACATTACCAAATAACATGTCAATGTCCGCTAAATTCATCACACAAGCTTCAACTGTCTGCGCTAACTCTTTGTAGTATGCGGCAGGATTTTTACGCGGATCAGGCAAGGCCTGTTTCACTGCTAACACTTCGGCTCGCTTCCACGGAATGTGTATCCACACTCTCTGGAATTGGGCCGGAGCAGCAGCAATACCAAGTACTGCATCAGCTCGTACAGCTTCGCGCCAAATTGGAGGAACCTCCCTCATAGGATATTGGCGATTCTGCTTCGTGCTACGTTTCTCTAACTCCCTCGGTGAACGAAGGGATGGATCATTCCTATAACTTAAAATCAGTTCCATCGCTTCCTTTATATTTTGACCAACTATCATACCTGCAGCAAATTCTTTCTGGACTTGAATTAATTCTTCTAGATTTGATTCAGAGTCATCCTCTTCCAATTCCTCACGCAAAAGGGAGCACATTTCATCGAACACATATCGCTGTGTCGGTTCATTCCATTGCATAAATGTATCTAATACATCTCTAGTACTATATCTTCCACTTTTCGAAATCCATCTAAGAGCTGTGGAATCTAATATTCCCCGTTCTTCAGTACTGGGAAGCTGACTGCGTCTCTGAACAGAGTCAGAGGCAGGAGTCTTAATTAAAGTTTTATAGAAGGGAGATAGAATATTAGAGACAGAATCAGTGATTCTCCGATGAACAGAAAGCGGAGTCATAATGCTAGCAGAAGCCGTAAGTAAAGTAGCAGTTGGAACAGATAAAACAGGAACAGTAGGAGTAGCAGGCAAAGTAGCTTGTGAAACAACAGGTGTGAGCGGTGCAGGCATAGGCAAAGAAGCCGGCAACCCTGGAAGAGGGGGTGCCGGAGGAACATTAACATTGACCACAGGAGGTACAGGAGCTTGATTCAGGGGAGCAGGAGCAGGGATACCAGGCTGTCCGGCAGCCGGTAATTGAACATTTGGTAAAGGTGGAGCCGTAGCACCCTGTGCGTACGGTGGGGGTGACCTTAACAAGTAAGACAACAAGGGATCCTTTTCGGGGTCCTCTATTATCTTAGCTGTACTCGATGGCAAGGCAGGATAGCACTTGTCTATCGCTAAATTACGCTCTCTATTGGCCACCTCCATTGCTTTCTCAGACTCGTTGAGTTGCAGCTGCTTAGCAGACTGTTCTAAAGTCAACTCTTGCTCTTTCTGTTCTTTCTTTAACTTCTTAATTTCTCTCTGTTTAGATTCTTTTCGCCAATAACGGAAAGAATCAAACATTGCCGGCCGGGCTTTCTTCTTAAACAATTTCATTTCCAAATTATCAAGAATTTCAGGTTCAAAACTACCATGCAGTGGCCAACTAAGGACACCGTCTTTCTCTGTATATCGGATCCACACCTCATTACAAGATATAGGACCCACTCCCAACTTACAATACAGATCATAAAGAGGAGTTCCAATCGGAGGAACCAGACATGAGTCCTCCAACCGGGAATCACTGTTGCAACCAAAACACGACAACATACAATTTTTCCGACTTACCATTTTATAATCCGGAACACAGAACAGACAAAACACAAACAAAAGGTGCGCACTCGAACCAAGAACTTAGGCCTACCAAAGCGAACAAATGTATCGATACCCAAACTAAACCAAAAGATTATCGTAACTAGAACAACCAGGGATAATCTTACGAAACCAAACCAAACCAAGAACTAAAAGGATTATCCAAACAGGAGCAACCCTTACGAAGTAACCAACTAGCAACCACTTAATACTTAACTGAGGCACTGAAGACGTCACCAAGGAGAAACCTGTCTACGTCTCGCCGTACTAAGGTCTGCACCTCGGGTCCAAGACAGGGCGACGGTCAAGGCAACGGACCACTGCAGCCGTCTGAACGGGAACCCTCGTGGAAGAGAACGTCGGGCCACTTTTGCGATATGCCAGGATCGATGAAGTGGGGCGCCTCCCTCAGGAATCTTCACACGAAGCTTCTCGAACTCTTCAGGCTTTTGGACCGGTACCGAATGATGTCGCCCCACATTGGGCGCCAATTGGAGTTCTGGACTTTTTTGGTTCCGTCCAGAGGTGTCAGGGATAACACCCGAAGACCCCGAAGTTCTACCTGTCTCGGTGCACAAATAAACAGAAACACGGGCTTCTCGATGGTGGCGTCAAAGACCAAAGGTTTATTACTGCAGGGACACAGAAGTCACAGAAACTACACACGGGCAGTATCTAGGAGCCTGTTCGATTTGTACAAAGTGGGTTGCTCCTTATATACTAAATTTTAGGCTTGGGGCAAATTCTTTACATGCTAGTACATTTCTAAACCTTTGTGTTCTAAACAATAAATATTTGGCGTTGCACAGGAATCGTCAACAATATCTGATGTCAAAACATTACGAACGAGGGGTTCCCACTATTCCATCATAATCCCATGTCAACTTTTCATTCAAGAGCCGGACCGCCTCATCGTAAATTTCGTTACCTCCCCCTAATAAAGGCCCAGAAGGAAAGGAGCAGAGCCAGGTGCAGAAGATAGAAAAGCAGGATAAGAGATGTTTGTGGGTCGTAAATGGGCAAGGCTACCAGCTTCGGCCGCCTAATCATGATCAGGCCAACGAACACGAGAACCAGTATAGCAGGACTGGCCTCAGGCAGAGGAGGCAGCTTCTGTCGAGTCATGCGGCCATGGCATGTTCTGTTCTAAGGTACACGTGTCACTAGCAAGGTGAATCGCCGGCTAAAGCTTACGTGTCCTTAAGTGAAAGAGGTCACTGTGTGTCCATTGACTATGTGAGGGCAAGAAATACAAAATGGCTGCCGTAATCTAAGATGGATGCCATGGGTAGATCAGAAATGTGTTCATAACAGGAGTGCTCTTGCTCGTAGCATAGCGAAAACACCAGGATATGCTAAATGGATCATTTGCGGTTCACTGATACCAAAATTATGTATTTACGACAATATTGAAAACACTGGTTCAAATCGTCACGGAACCTAAATACGACGCAAAACATTTTCCATCACTTGATCATGATGATCGTAATCTTTTCCCACAATAAGAACATCATCTTGAAAGCAGAGGACATCTTTCAATCCATGCAACACCTTTTCCATGACCCTTTGGAAAACCGCTGATGCTGATGCTAGGCCAAACGGCATTCGACAATAACGGAATGCACCAAGCGGAGTTACAAACGATGTCAAGTGTCTGGATTTCTCATCAAGATCTATTTGATGATAGTCTGCTGACATATCAGTCACACTAAACACACTACCTCCACCCATTGCAGTAAGCATCTCTGATATATTGGGCAAAGGTTGGCGATCTACCCATATATTTCTATTTAAATCGCGGAGATCAATGCATAGCCAAATTTTCTTCCCCCCATCCTTAGGCGCCACGACAATCGGGGCCAACCACTCAGAAGCCTCAATTGGCTCAAATATACCCAATCTCAACAATTTGTCCAATTCTTCTTGCAATGGAGCTCTCATTAAATGGGGCACAGTCCTGACTTTATGAACAACTAGGGAAGCACTGCTTTTAAGAATAATTTTATGGGAACAATCTTTAAGTTTTCCTAGTTCTTCAGTAAATATATCAGCATATTTATTCATTGTCAAAGAATCATAATCATCAATATTATTTACAACTATAGATTGGACTGGTTCACTCGCATTAGGATTCAATATAATCCCTAAGTCTTTTTGGTGTCACCACCCTAACAAATTTGATCCTTGTTTAGTCAAATAAACACGTCCACAAACCTTCCTGGATTTAAATTCAATTACCATCCATTTCAAGCCTAAAATATCAATTGTTTTCCCGCCATAACCTACTGCTTTTATGTCAGGAACATTCCAATCTTTGTCACTCCCCAAATCACCCCATGTTTTGAGATACATTTTTTTTGATAAGAGAGTGTATAAACTACCAGAATCGATCAGCATTTTTACACCCAAAGAATCTAAATTAATGACATAGTGTGGCTTTTCTAACTTGTCAGAACTTTCCATATTGATAACAGATTTTATGGCCTTGAGATCAGTGTGGTTAATGGTTTGAGAAGTAACAACATCTATGGAAGGAAGATTTACATCAGTCTGGGCGGAAACTACATCAATGGAGGGAATGAACTCGTGAACATCCTCACAAGAATCATCAACTTCTTGTACAAATGGCATTTTAGTCTTACAGACTTTAGCAAGATGTCCTTTTCTACCACAAGTTCTACAAATTGCATTTCTCCTCATACACTTGCTGCTGGAAGCAATATGACCGTGTGCACCACAACGGTAACACTTAACAGGTCGAGATCCAAAAGACAAAGACTGCTTATGTTGACTGAATTCATTACTTTTATCAAAAATCTTATTATTAAATGGCTTATTATAAGGCGTAACCACTTTAGTCCCGTTAGCATTTGCCAATATCTCAGCATCTTTACTAGATGCAGGTTTTGACCTAGTTTCCTTATTCATCATAGAACTGGTACACTGATCCATCTCCTTAATCCAAATATCTGTATGCTCTAGACCTTTAGCTATCTGAATTGCTTCTTCTAAAGTAGAATCTTTAATTAATAACTTTTCTCGCACCCTCTTGTTGTTAGTACACCTAACTATTTGGTCACGTATTAGAGAATCAGCCAATTGTTCAAATTTGCAGGTCAGAGATAAACCTCTCAAAGCTGCTACGTAAGACAATATGTTTTCATCCATTCTTTGTATTCTACAAAAGAATTTGTGCCTTTCAAGAACTACATTGACTTTATCAATAAATCTGATGTTTAACATTTGCATACTCATCTCATAAATATTGGTAGGCTGACCATCACCACTTCCTAAAGAGACTTCAGGTACATTTTCTTAAAGCCTACGTCCTTCAACACCTAAGTTGTGGAGCAGAATGGCTTGCCTGCGTATAGGACCATACTTATCAGCACCAGTAGCCAAAATATAAGTTAGAAACAATTTTTTCCATTCCTTTCCTTGGAATGACAGGGTCTCCGGGAGTGGGAAGAAAAGAGGGGGGGCGCAGACAAACCCTGATCAGACATATTAAAACCACAGCAAAGTCTTAACTGTAGATATTAATAGTAAAATAATACTTTAGTCACAAATATCCTTCCTGAAAAGAAAACATAGTTAATAAAGAAAGAAATTAAAACAATTAATTAAAATAAAAATATGTGAATTCACTGCAGTCCTGTTGAAGACCATGACAAACAAAAGTTTAAGATGCTGTGAAATATCTGAATTCACTGGAGTCCTGTCGAAGACCTGGAGTCCTGTCGAAGACCTCGACGAATGAAAGTTGAAGACTTTGTAGTCAGTTTGTTATGAATCGCGCATCAATCCTCCGTTTACAACGTGAACCAAATGTTAAGTAGAGTAAACCTTCCCAATCCAACAAAATGGCCGCTGCGTTGCGAGCTTTACGTATGTTTCTGAAGGAAGTTGCTCCAATGATATTCCAAACTCACGTAGATGATGCGGTGACAAATAGCTTGGAAGAAGAACGAGCGAGGCACGGGAAGAGCAAGTGCAGCGTTCAAAGTAGAAACGTTTGAGAAGCAACGCGTCTTTTAAAGTAGGCGCTCAACGTTTCCTTTTCTTGTCATTACTTTTCCAAAGCACTGAACAGATTTACATCCGCTTAACATTTCCTTTATTTGTTATTACTCTTCCAAAGCACCGAACAGATTTATGTCAGGTTAATGACGATAAGGTTTGCTAGACAGCCATAAAAATAAACATCAAATGGAAATAAGGCTGATGCAAAGTAAATTGAACTAATTAATCATTAACACTATGGGCAGAGGAAAAGTAAAAACACAGATTTAACCATGTAATGTTCAGCATTGATGTTTTATCAGCTGACAAGTGAAGTTTAAAGGAAGTCTCCAAGCATAACTTTGTCAGAACGCAAATCAAATTGATAATGGGAACATCAAATGTAATCCAGATTATTGTTCCAGAGTTTTATGATCTTCTGTATGATCTCCTTTAAAATTCAAAGGCAAGAATTTACTTACAGTGGATGAGGCTTATATATCTCTGGAAAAATGATATTCCAAGGGTGAAGAATCCAACACATATATGTATCTGCCCCTTGCGCAGAAAGAAGTCCATGGGTGACCCCGTCGCCAATGTAAAGATGGAATCAGGAAGATTGTAGGTTTCTTAATGTAGTCTTTATTGAAGAGTAGGTACAGGAAACTCCAGCTCCTCTATCCACCAGCTTCACTCTGCCAGTATATCAGCTTTCTAATCATTACATTCCCAGTTACCTAGCAACACATGCAGATTCTAATAAAGACACCTCTACACTCCTTCCTTTTACCTAGCTTTTAGTTGCTACTTTTGACCAACAATGTATATGGTATAACCAACATATTCGGATTGAAAATCATTCTATATATTGGAAATCAGATTTGATCATTTCTTGATCTCCAAACACATTTTCCTTTCCCTCTAGATTTAGAACATGATATGAACTTCTCTCCACCCCCCTAACTGAATATATATCAAAATGATCCCAAATATTTTCTCTTTCCCCTAAGTCTGATACTTTTTCCCACTGTTAACTACCAATCCCATGGACTCTACTATTTATAAACAAAGTTGATATGGGAAATACATTTGCTGGAGCGTTGACCTTTTGCTCTGTGGGACAAGAGTTGGCTTAAACTCCATAAATCTACCTGGGCTGCAAACACTTTTGAAACATTAGATTTTGTCTATCATTATTTACTATTTACTAGCAGGAACTTTAAACCATTTTCTACAGATTTAAGTTCATCTTGTTGGTCCTGTACTTGATTAAACACAGAATTAAAAGATATGTTGTTTGACTATCCTCCTAGTCTGTAGTTTTGGAAGCTGGCATGGCAACAAATCGGCAGGTTTTTAAGGTTACTATTCCCTTTTCTTTTTCAAATAATGTCTTAGAAAATGTAGCTCCTAATTGGTCTCAGTTAACTCAAGGTCATAAATTAACATGTTTATTGCTGACTTTTGCTTTACACTTAGTAACATCTAATTGGAAACAGGCTCACAATGTTACTTTCACATCTTGGTGTAATGGTATCTGTTTCAACCACAGGATGAATACTAATTTTGTTTCTCCCATTTCCTCATCCATAAAGATATAACTTTTATGGCTCCCAATCCATCTTACTTTCCAGTAAACCATTTGTGTTTGAAATAATTTCTCTTTTTTCATGAGTGTTTCCATAGTTGTATAAATGCATGTAGTCAATGTTTTTTCTCTATTTAAAATATGTCTACAGTTTCTATTATCATTTCTATCTACATTATCCAGGTAACATATTCCCTCAATCTCATTCCTCACACCTAATGACACCCTAAATGTATTTTATGCATTTCCACTGTTTTTACAGCATAAGATGCATGTTTATTCAGATCCTTGTCTTTCTGAGCAGTTGTATTATACACTTTATGATGTATTTCACATTTTTTAAGGTTTGTTGAATTTTGTTATTACTGAATATACCATTGATAAATGCTGTTCACTGTTCTCAATAAACTCAAACTTTTTTTAAAAAAGTGTGCGTTGAGTAGTATTGCACCTGGTAACATGTGGGAGCATCCCAGCTGAAGGCAGTCAATCAGAGTTAGGCTTAGGTGTCAGCAGTTGATGAGATGTAACAAAGGCGCATTGCACTGGAGCCTAGAAGCTCAGGTAAATGCACATACTATGAAAGCTATTGATAATTGACTTATAGAAGATAGTGAAACCTGGTGTGATTTATCACATAATCAAGTATATACATGCTTAGCCTTCACCACCTTAGCAACTCCTTCTTGGTCAAATGGCATGCCACCTCACGGACAGGGTTTATTCCCTGCCCTGCAGTATGGGACATACCAAGTTTGTCATTGTCACTGTGTACTTAAGGCGGTGGCCACAGGTCTCATATAAAGAAATCTGACCCATTTTGAAAAGCCTTGCCCCAACCTCCACTCTGTTCCAAACACCATACAGAAACTCCCACACATGGCTGTCAAAATCATTTTCCAAATCTACAGCGAAGACCACCTCCAACCCCACCATCTCATTCCCCTCTGCCTTCAGTGCTGTGAGGTGCAGTATATTGAGAAGCGTGTTACGTCCCGGAATGAATCCTGCCTGTTCCATTTGTGGTTGGAACCTCGTTGCAAGTATTTTGCTTATTATCTTAAAGTCTAAGTTTAACATAGATAATGGCATACATATATCGCAAATGAGGGGGGATTTGCCTGTTTTGAGGAGAGGGGCAATCAGTGCCTCCCAGTGGGATTTTGGAAGTTGACCCTCCTTAAGTGCTGCCTTATTATATATATACTAATCTGGGAGCCAATTCTTCGGAATAGGCAGCACACAACTCAACGGGTATACCATCTGTACCAGGCGTTTTACTTCGGGCCAGACCCTTAATCGCTGGGTTAGCCAGCCAAGATAGCAGGGAACCAGTTCTTTCCCATTGTGCATGTGTGCATTCCATGTAGTTCTTTCAATCAAAGTACCGTAATCATTCAGTTTGCTTGGCCACTTCCTCTTTGGCATCCAGTAGGACTTGTCTCAACTCGGATGTCCTAGGCTTTGTACTTAGAGTGTAGATAGTGCCTGGTCTGCGGTCTCAAGGTATATCTCAAGTGTACGCCACACTCCCATAGAGGTCGCCAAAGACATGCCCCTAATTACTTCTTTAAACGCATCCCATTCAGTCAGTCGAGAGTTGTGTTTGCATTATCAGCACATTAAGTTATAATGCAAACCTTGACTTCCTCAAGGAACAACTCGTCCTCTAAGGCCTCAGTTTTCAGGCACCATGTTGGTATTCGTTGTCCATCGCATGTGCAGAAGGGCAGGATTGTCGTCAGACAGTGCACGTGTTAAATATTTTACTGATTGAATCTGGTTATGTATGTCCAGGGGGAATAGGAACTTGTCTAATCTAACGTTAAGGTCATGTACTGGGGTATAAAAGGATTAATCCCTGTCATCGGGGTTCGGATGTCTCTAGGAGTCTAGTAATCTCCACCTCATCTGGCAATCAGTGAATGCAATCACTATTCTGTTTGTTGGGGCGTCCCTCATGGGTGGGTGGGAATGGCCTGTCCGGTGGTTAGCTATGCAGTTAAAGTCGCCCCCATTGACAGAGTGTGGTAGGTACAATGCCAGTGTACCGGGATCTTAGCCAGAAACGTCTCCTGATCTGAGTTAGGGCTGTATATGTCTATGATCACCAGGTCACAGCCGTCTAGTCTGTCCCTTATTGCCACATACCGGCCATCAGGGTCTACCATCTCCCGAGTACACTGGAACAGGACCCCAGCCTTAATCCAAATCATTCTTCCCCTAACAAAGGCAGAGTACAATGTGTAATATTATTGCCCTCGCCATCTACATTTAAGAGCTTCCCCCTCCTTGGCCGACAGGTGGGTCTCTTGCAGGAGAGCTATGCGCGCTCCCTGTTTATTCAGGTAGGAAAGAATTTTGTACTTCTTAGACATAGGGGCTGATTCCGATTCAGTAAAATCCCTTACGAATAGTTGTACGGAGCGTATTTCCCGTACAAATCGTACACCTTCAACGTCCCCGTATGTACGATCAAGTACGATCCAAACCCAAATCAGATCTCCATACGAATCGTTACCAAATATCGTACGACACAAAAATACATATGATTTGTATCCGGTACACGCAGTACGCTACGTCCGTACGTAAACAAGCAGCAGTTTCCGGCCCAGCAAGCACGATTCGTGTCGGCGACACTCCCTAGGACCCTTTTTCTAAGGGAGCTGAAAACGTCCGTAAAAGCAGAGTCCGGCCCAAACCGCAGCCCCGGTACGCGACATACACGCCATGAACCCCATCGTCCGTGTCATCCCAGTCATGTACGCCTACGACCTGGTGCACAGAAACCCACGACGGTGCATACGGTGAGAACAACCTACCACAAGAATAGAAGTGTACTTGTACGGTGCGTCTTACACGCTCGCGTATATCACCATTGCAATAGTGCTACGAGACTCACACAGGCCATGAATGTTGGGGTACAGTACATCACAGGCTCGCGAATGGCACCATTGCAATAGTGATACGAGGTGCACACATGCCATGAATGTTGGGGTACGGTGCGTTTTCACACACTCGCTAATGGCACCATTGCAATAGTGATATGAGCCGTACACACGTCATGAATGTTGGGGTACAGTGCGTCACACGCTCGTGTATGGCACCATTGCAATAGTGATACGAACCGCACACACTCCATGAATGTTGGTGTACGGTGCGTCCAAAGAACACACCAGTCCACAACTTGAATGAGAATTACACAGAGAAGCTACTGTTTGCCTACAAGAGAGCAGATCAATACAACGAAGTGATGCCACCTCAAGTACACAAAAAAATGTGGTGCCCCTCAGGGAAAACTAACCCACCTCACTCCCCAACGTGATACCACACTCAGAGCCCTGTTAGTACATTGCTGAGAAAATCAATGTAAATAAATGTTGGCATCTTGGGACTCAACACACTTTACACAATCGACATGTATTGAATGTGGTAATTTGCCATCTTGTGAAGACAACACATATGTGCCTGCGTGACAGATGTCTCACAATGAAATGCACACAAAAAAGATTTACACATTCTTTGAAACAGCTAGCACCCTTTAAGATAAGACACTGCTAGAAACAAATGGCGATGCAGATTTGCCATATACATGGTCCAACGGAGGTCTTGATGGCTTGACACTCATTAGTTTGTACAATTGACAACAAAGGAGTTACAAAGACCTCACGACCACTGTGGGGACATGTATATGGAGATCAAGGCACACCATTAATCACTAACACTGGCCTCTTTGAAAAGCTGCCTGCTTCTTTCAAAATATTGGAAATGTCATTTTGTGTGCACTACCTTGTGAGACAACTATCATGCAGGCACATAAGTGTCCTTTACACAATTCATCATATTAACACATTCAAAACATGAACAACTTTGAATAAGTCTTGTGAGTGCCAAGGTACAATCATTTATGTGACACTACTTGAAATATGTCTGTCTTCCCATGGGCATCCATTCCCTGATGACACAGTTGCTTGCACATAAGACCTACTTGCTGTCATTTGAAGTGGCGCACACGTCCCAAATCAGGAAAATGCTTAAGCTAATGGGCCTGCAATTGTGATTAAAAAAATCATTGCTGCATTGTGGACACACCGTTATCCCCAGGCAAAATGTCAACACAGAAGTGTGCACACTAAGACAAAACAGCGTTGCATCTGAACTACTTACATGTGGCAAAAATGTATGAGGCAGAATCATGTCTGGAACCAAATGACATCGGCTCCCAAGCCCCAAATAAAATCACAGGCCCCCATCACTGGGGCCGTGCATGGTGAAACATTGATCAGCCAATTCTCACCCACAGGTCAGACTCTGTGCAACTCAAGAACAGCTGCAGATCAGCGTTACAATAATGCACATGGGCAGACCAGGCGAGTGATTGAGCGGACATCTGGCCTCCTGAAGAGCCGATTCCGGTGCCTCGATAAGACCGGCGGATCCCTCCCATATGAACCCAGGCAAGGTCTGTAATATCTTCATCGTGTGCTGCATGCTGCACAACATGGCAGTTGAGAAGGCAGTGCCACTCATCCAGGATCCTGAGGAGCAGGAACATCCGCCTGTTGAGGAAGAAGGGCTTGGTCACGATGCAAGTCATTCGGAGGAGGAGGATTATATCCGGAGTCAGCTCATACGTAACTTCTTCCCATAATTGTGAGTCACTGGGAATGAGTGTGCAAGCTATAGCCTTGAGTGGCATGTGTTGCAATGTGTGTGTCCAGCTGACTGTATGCAAAGTAACTTTTATGTGTGTTCTGATGTGTCACGCAAGTGCTGATGTCATGCCACACAGACATGCGCAATTACTTATCTTGAAATTTACATGTGTACTACATTGCTCCTGTTTTGTACATGGCCATGTCTTTAGCAAAGATTTTTTACTGTGAGCACTTGTGTGTCTGTCATTCCCAGGTTGCTGTGCCTGTTGTTTGTTCGTGTCATCTTAGTCCTCCTGCTATTCCTCATGATTGCAACTCGGCCCGAATCAGCGTTCCATGCATGGACATGTGTAAATGTCAGTTAAGGTAAGAGATCCAAACAGGCTGTTTGGGGTTGGTATGGTTTAGGAATATGTGGGAACTGTTTCTGTGCATGTTGTAGAACCATCCATACATGTCTCATCACCATGGATCAAATTACATGTTGCACCACTCCCATGACAGGACAGTCACCCTTCTTGACAGTTATCTGTTGTGGAGTTTTGACTCTGGTGAAGGCATCAATGTCTGTAAACCTTGACCCTGACATATTGCGGATACCACGGGCTGACATTGTGTGGGGCATCACAACCACAGGCTCTATGGGGAATGCAGCCTCACTGTGTGCTCCAGGCTGTGTTTGGCTCATCCTCTTAATCTTGTGTGCCAGTACAGTTTTATTTCCAATCAACCATGTTGTGAAGGTGTGGGCCAGCGTATGTCCCACAAGTTCTGTCAAATGTCCTGTGAGTCTGTTTGTATGGATGCATTGCCCCTTATGCCAGTATGTCATGTCACTGTCAAGTCACTTCCTCAGGGCCGATGAAGAACACTGCTTTGCAAGCCTTCTCAGTAAGTTGAGGTTAATTTTCTATTCCCATGATGCCAGGAATGTTGCGCTGATGACATCACAACGTTGTGCTGTAGCAAAGTAAACGCTTCCGTGGCACCAGTCGGGTGACGTTAATCCCAGGTTCTCTTGTGGTGTGCTGCATATCCTGGTCACGGTTGGGGTGGTTTTGGGCTATTGCTCCTCATTACTCTCTGTTGAGTTACGGCACAGCAGCTTGCTGTGTTAGGCATTTCAAAGCCCAGTTGAACGAGCCAATGACTGGCTCTTGCGGGGCTTCCTTGTGTTTACCTAATTCCCTCCCTCGTTGGATGAGCTTCTTAAGGCTCTTGCGGGTGATATGTAATTTCCCTTCGTGACCCTCACTGATTCCCAGGGGTAAGTACGGATTGTTGCCTTTGTCTGAGTAGCACTGCAGCGCAATACATTTTCTGTTTTTTGGAGCCTTACTCATACATTGTGATTTCCTTGATTACTGCATGGCTCTAATTGCATTGAAGCAGCCTGCAGAGCGTTAAACCCCCTTCATTTAGCTGCAAAACTCTGCTACCTTTTATGTGTCCATGTACAATCCTCAGATCTAGTATCATTTTCATTACTGTGATCCCAAATAGGATACAGTGGCTGTTGTTTTCCTTTACAGGTGTAACTGTTACAGTATAGGTCCTGAGGTATTCTGTGATTCAGTGACAAGAAGTGTTTAATCCTTTATGCTTATTTACCTTTGTTTCAGATCTCCCTCCCTGCTGTTCCCTTACTTTCCTTCCCTCGCCTGATCACCCTTTTGAGTCAGTCATTTCTACTCAGACCAAGGGGCTATCGAGAGATGGACCACTTTGAGCATTGCACATTTCTGAGGATTCAAGGTACCGACAGTCCCAGGCAGTCGTGTGCACATTGTTTCACCTGCATTACATCATTGCATGACTGTACTTTTTTTCAGAGCAATGGCACTGGCCATGGACATTGGCTAAAGCAGCATGGCCTCAACACAAACTTGATCCATTTGTGTAGACAATGTGTTCCCTATAGTACAACGTGCCTCATTAATGTCACCGCAGATCTCTTGCCAGTTTGCACGCGTCATCTAAGGCATAATTCACAAAGATTGTGCATATGGGAGTATGTGTACTGTGGCAACATGCATGCAGTTTATCATGGCTAATGATCCATATTGTGCATGAAGTACATGGCTGTGTATGTATTGTTGCAGCTTGCTACCCAAAATGGGCAGGCAACACCTGCTGACACTGTGTGTCCTGTGCGCAGCTTGGCCTTTTGGTGTTTGATCCTGTGCCCGTCATATTTGGTGATTGTTCATCCATTTTCTTTCAGTGAGCCATGAGAAACCAGACACTCCTTCCTTTCCATACACCTGTTGCATTGTGCCTTTCAAACCTCCTTGACTTTGTGTGCTACTTTTTGCATCGTGTCTCACCCCTTCGCTGTCATGTGTTCACTCATTCATGCTGCTGCCTCCCCTGGTGCACCGCACCACCGAGTGCCCTGATTCTGCAACGCACATGCCTCCCAGATGCTCCTCCCTCCCTCCACCCATTCTTAATGCAGGCAGCAGCTTCTCAGTGCCACTGTTGCGCCACCTCCGTGCCAAAGGCAGGACCGTCAGCGCCTGCAACGTGCACAGTGCAAGACCCTCTGGTCCTTCCATGATGCAGGTAACACAACAGACTCATGCTCCAGCCACCCTCCAAACAGTGAACACCAGACAATCATCCACCTGCTATCAGGCAACTCCTAAGCGCACCCATGACAGCTTGGCAGGCTGTGTGTGCAACTCCTACTGCCATCACTGCACTGCCCCGCATAACAGACCATGTCCGGACAACCAGGTCATGTGCCTCCTACTGCACACCTGCTCCATCCACCTGCATGCCATTGGACTCTCTTACCTCCTCAAAACAACAGCCCCACACATCGCCTTCATTACAGTAATCTGGTTGAATGCATCCTCAGCACACTACTTCAACATTGCCATCACAGACGGATACAAGATCACCCGCGGGGCCTGCACCAACAACCGAGGAGGATGAATTGCAATTCGTTTTGAAGTACACCCTCAGAGTCACATACAACACCAAGGACACACTCAGCATTGTCAAACATCTGCACTTCAGGTTTCACACCAACCCCCTGACCACCCTCTGTCCAACTATCATCTACAGATCTCCAGGCCTACACCCACAATTCTGCTAAGCCATCTACAATTATATTCATTGTCATTTATTGAGCGCACATCTAACCCAAAGGGGTGTCCCAGCGCTGTAGTGTGCCAAAAATGAGGCAGCATATGGAGGAGCAACTAATCAAGCAGGCTTAATAGCCAGGTGTTAAGGGCTTTGCTGGACTCACATTCAGACAGAATCATACGCAGCGGAAGAGGTAGCTTAGTCGATAATTGGGTGGTTCCTACCTGAAAGGTTTCACCTCCTGATCTAGGTTTTGCTAACCAAGGACAAATGAGCAAGTGCTTGTCATTGGAAAGTACAGATCGGGATTGACAATAGGGACGGAGTCTCCTCCTAAGGTAGACCGGACCACGGCCTTGTCCTGCCCTGAGGGCGAGTGTCAGCGCATTGAAATCTATTCGTGTAGCCATGGGCAGACAATGGGGTAGTCTAAGATACGGGGAGATATGTTGTCAAAGTGAGACTTCACATACCAGGCGGGCAGCAGCGTTTTGGACCATCTGCAGTATACAGAGCACGCCTAATGTGAGACCCATGTATGAGCCTTTTGCGTAGTCTTAATGGGAGGTGATCATTGCATGAACCACCGTTTTCCGGGTTACATTGTGCAGACAGTTAATAAATCTCTTGATGATTTTACTCTTGCCAAAACAAGTGGCACACGCCTCTTGTACCTGTGTGGCAAGGGATAGCTGATTGTCCCATCTAATTCCAAGATTCCTGACCAAGTCCTTGTGTGCCGGAGCAATGGCCAATTCCTCTGGCCACCACAGATTGAAAGAGAGGGGAGAAGGTTGGTTAAAAAAAAATCGAATCTAGGTGTTATCTGGATTAAGTTTCAAGAAACTGGTGTCCATCCAGGCCACAATGATCTTGAGACAATTTTCGATTGGGTCAAAATTTGCGGCACACACAGCATTTAAGGTGAAAAGAAGCTGAATATCATCAGCATATGATATGATTTTGACTTCAGACATGGCAATCAATTCAGCCAGCGGGGTTAAGTAAATAATAAAAGTCAGAGGGCTCAGAGCAGAGCCCTGCGTCACACCCCACATCAGTGGTTTGACTGGGGAGATGAATGGATAGGTCCGGGCCTGCTGTGTGCAGTCAGATAGTAAGGACGATATCCAGTTCAGCCCTGAGCCCCCCACGCCTATAGTCTTAAGGCAGTTCAGTAGAATGGGATGGTAGAGGGTGTCCAATGCTGTAGACACGTCTAACAGCCCCAACACCGCCTTGGAACCTCAGTCAACTGCCCAGCATATAGAGTCATTTCAATGAGGGCTCACTCATTACTATAGCTGGGATGGAAGCTGGATTGAGAGTTGTGAAGGAGGCTATTATCTTCAACAAAGGCCATCAGTTGCTGCCAGAAAAATGTCACTGAAATCTTGGCCGGAGCTGGTAAAAGAGAGTTAGGTCTATGATTGCAAGGAGATTCAGGATCTGCTTTGGCTTTCCTTAAGATGGGCAGGAGGAACGCGTATTTCCACCCATCCGGATTAGAGCCCAATCTGAGGGAAAGGTTCCAGATGGCATTTAAATGGTGATTGTGAATCTTAGCAAGGATGTTGTATTGCTTGGCGGGTAAGGGGTCAGTAGGGGAACCGGATTCACACATATGCAATTCAAGCAGAGAGGCTTCCTATGAAATTGTGGATACATCTGAGACCACAAAGCTGGGAAACGGCTTTACTGATTAGTCCTCAGACATTGGACAACTACACAGACTACATGGGTCTGGGGGACAGCAACTCCTGGCTGGAGGACAACCACACAACCATCCTGCAATGGTACATCAACATTTGCATCCAGTTGTCCAAAACACAACACACTGAACCACACTCTGCTACAGATCCACCCAAAAAACTTTACCTGAGTCAACACAAACGAGCTGTGTGGCACCCTCACACTGGACACTCCAACCAACGACAACGCCACTCCCTGCAACCGCACACACTGGATCAGCGACTGATCCAACACTCTTGCCACATTGACTGACTTTCCTGTGAAGCACAACAACTATTAAGCCACCAGGGAGAAGGCAGACCTACTGGACTCATACAGGTCTAGCCAGACTTATGTGCAAACCTTGTAAAACAAACAACCATCAGTTACCTTTCAGCCCTGAAATCCACAACACACAGACATCACCATATCATCAGCATGGACAAGAGAACAACCTTCAGGTATGGCCTAGGCACCAACACACAACATGAAGGACATCATCGGCATTGTGAGTTAACTATCTAACCCCAGCTCTCCATCCAAAGACATGCCACCTTTGCAAGGCCAAGAGGATCCCTTGCAACTTACTAACACTCCAAGCTCCTGGACGTACACAGCAGCCTCGCCACACAGAGGCAGACAACGCTATTTTCAACAGGACATACTCCCCTCAGGTCATTGACTCCTCTCAGCAGCATAGACACCACCTGGCTCATGTACATCATCCACTCGGGCTCTCCATCAGGACCCTTCCCACACAACATCTCAATCACAGCATACACCATCCTTAAAGCCCACCTGCGGTATGGCATGAATGTCTCCTTTGAGTATGTCACTTTCCATGGGAGCTGGAGGCATGCAGAAACCCAGGCCCTTCTTTGACAACGGACGGCAATACCTCAGGATGTCCTTGAACATCACCCTGCTTGCCTACCCTGCATATGTCATCAAAAAGACAGTCAACGAGCAAATGACCATCTCCCTCCAAGAAAACATCTTCAGGCAACCCGCACCAGACCATCTTCCACAATAATCACCCTACTTCAACAGCCCTCATTGCCACCACCAACGACATCTTTGACCCTCCTCAACAATGGTGAGACCACCACCCTCACCCCATCGACCTTTCATTTGCATTCTACACCATGTGCTACCACACTGTCAGATCACACATCTCTAACATTGGGATCCAGAGGAAGGCCCAGGATGAAATCGCCAAGTACCTCCCAAGCAAGGCCCAAGGAGTCTGCATCCCCCCTTTGGCATGAAGTACACTGTGGTCATCGGGCCCATGCCTCATCTCTCAGTGTGACAATCTACAATGTCTCCATGACCCCCCTCTCCAACATCACATGCGGACAAGACCTCATCACCATGTCTTCTGCCATTGGCACCCAGCTGCTCCTCATCCTCACTAAAGACCCAGCCACTCCCAGATTCAACCTTAAAGAAGGCATGAGGTGCGTTGACAAATGGATGAACATCAGCCACAAGACGCTGGACTTGCACAAGACTGAGCTCATCATCTGAGGAATGTCCCCTTATGGCTGGGACAACTCCTTGTGACACACCGGCCAGGGCAGCGCACAAGCTCACAGTGGCCACACACGCAAGTAGGTGCTCATCGTACACTCCTTGCTCACAATAACCATGCAATTCAACTCCATCTCTACCTCTTGCTGCAAGTCCCTCTGCATGCTGCAAATGATCTTCAGATAGATCCACTCCTAGACAAGACAGACAGTCACCCTGGTCCACAACACCAGCAGGCTCAACTACAGCAACGCCCTCTAAGCAGGAACAACAGCCAGACTCCAGGAGGACTTGTGCACATCCAGGGTGAATCCACACACCTCAACATCCCCTGCCACAGCCACATGACAGTCCACCTGAGATACCTACAATAGTCCCACTGTCAACTGCAGGATCACCTTTATACTCCTCAGCCACACTCCGGAGGCACTCCACAACCCCTGCCCCAAAGTCATACATGGACGTCTCCCATCCAACACCCCATTGCCCCAACTCCGTCTGTACAACCTTGCCCTGGGCACCATTCATCACATCCACAGTGCAACTGCATGCGGGAGATGGTTCTCCCACATCACCACACAGACTTGGTTCTCCATCCCTGGGCACCTCCACATGACCCATGACCTCTACACATTCATTAAACTCTTCCGAAACTGTCTGTCCGAGCAGTATGGCAAGCCCCCCCCCTCAGCAGATTGAAACCATCACGGTTGAGTATTGTGCTCCATGTATGTATTTGATGATACATTGTGACCTATGTGTGTCCTCGACCGGACTCAGATCCCAGTGTATGAATGACTTGAGTTTGTTCCACACTCTGGCATACTTTGACATATCCCCACACGTATGTTATTGACTCAGGGAAAAAAAACTGCAACATCAATTTCACTTGTGTTTGTTTTGTTTATTTATTTATATTGCACCGGAAACGTGAGTAAGTGCTAGGTGCTGTACAAAAATGCTGGTAATCCAAAGTTCACCCATTGTTCAGATTGCAACCAGCAAGTCCATGTGGGAGAGTAGGACAGTCAATAAGGTGATGCTTTTGAAAACAAAGTGAAGGTGCCAGACCAGGTTGGTGACCTGGGAGATGCGCATGGCCCACTGCCTCTCACTGCCTTTTCGGTAGATGACCCACATTCCTTGATGATGCATGGGACGATCCGTCGGATTTTTCCTCCTCCTCCTCCCTCCCTGTGCCTGTTGGTGGACTTCGCCTGGATGTTTCTTGCCTGGTGACACTGGGAGGGTGCTCCATGTTGTCAGCAATCCAACGGAGTGAATGGCTTATGTCCTTTTGCACTGCCAGGAGCTCAGCCAGTCTTGCCTCCATCCGTCCTTGGTGTTGTTGTTGACTGGCGTGTTGCTCGGACTGCTGGTTTTTGATTTCGGTGAGGTCCCACACTACCTGGCTGAACTCCCTGGTGTCCCTCCGGTATGCCTCCATGATGTTGCGCAGTTCAGACATACCGGGCCCTGCAGCTGGCTGGTCAGGTTCTGGCCTCCGCCATGTGCCACTCCCACCACCCCTGCCCACACGAGCCTGGTCTGCTGTTGTGGGCCCATCGGGTCCATGGGACCCCTGAGGGATGGCAGTGGTGGTTTTGTCTGCCACCTCCTGGGTGCCCGGCGAACCTTGTCCCTCATTGTCAGACTTGCTCAGTTGTTGAGTGTGAGCCGGGCTTCGAGCTAACTGCTGGGATGTGGCAGGAATGGGTGTGGTGGTTGGCGCAGATGTTCCTGATCCAGCTGCTGCACAGGTTTGGGCACCAGATGTGCCAGGTTAGTCGGGGTCATCCATGGAGTGGTGAGAGGCATCGCTGTCGGTGGGATCAGGGTCCTGCGTAGCCTGGGACTGTGATTCCTCTCCCCCTTGGGGGGTGATTCCGCACATTGCGTTGTGGGTGTGAGAGACAGACAATATTAATGCCATTTAATGCAAAATCCATTTTTCATACACATTGTCGTTGGCACTGTTCCACCTCGTAGTTGTCTATGCTTTGAATTGTTCTCAATGTTCACTTGTGGATGGGTATGTTGTGGGGTCAGATTGATCTGTGCTCAGGAGTCATTAAACATGTGAGGGACTATTTACATTGACTTGCACAGCCATGCATATCAGCAGGGATTTGCCAGTCATTGTGCACCACAGCTATGCCAGGATGGATGCAACACATTTACAATGCAGATCAGTATGGTGGAAAAACGGCACATCTGAGTCATGCACCTGTGCCGTAGGAGTGGCACATTGCTGGAGTTGCGACGCCGGAGCAAAGCAGCACCACAATTGCTCTGTGGTGCCATATCTGCACAATTCAGCATCAATCCTTACTCCTGCTTCATGCATGCACAGGGTTTTGAGGTAGCATGTGCATGAAAGTGACTGAGTGAAATTTTTAAGATTTCACTCAACCCCTTTTGGGAGGTGTTGCTGCGCTGTGATGGCCAACCACCGCCCCCATCTCCCCCCCGGACCAGAACACCTACTTCTGGCACAGGGCTTTAGAACGTGGCACATCTCTCAGATGCATCACCTTGTAAATACCCAGCACCACGGCTCAACTTTTGTGAATCTGCTGCGTCACAAAGATGAAGCAACAGCGTCGTGAAAGAAACGCAAGGGACTTGTGAATCTGCACCATGCATTTTTTGCTTGGATGCTTCATCAGATCTGTATTTGTTTCATTGTGTTACATGGCGATTGTGACAGTGGGGCACTCCATTGCCTGTCCCAGGAGGCTATCTTTATGTAAGGGGTGTGTGTGACAGGTAGTGCTGGTGATTGGAGTCTGATTTGGAACTGAGCCTCTCTCTTGGTGTGGCTGTCCCCTCATGGAGCATGCTGCCATGACAGTGGTTGTGAGTTGCTGTCCAAGATATCTGACCTTGTTGTCCTGGTGTTTGTGTTTGCCCCGGTCACATGTGGGCCTTGTGCTGGCTACACCAGGACCCAGTGTCAGGTATCTTGTCAGTACATTCCCACTCCATGTGCATTGAGCATGGTGAATGGGTGTGCACCTGGGCCATATGGGATGAGTGCAATTGGGCATGGGCGTCCACAAAAATGTTTTTAGGGGTGGGCACATTTTTTTCTTCATCACCATCCCCCTTGCACCCTCCTCCCCTCTGCCTTGCACCCTTCTGGCACTTTGCCTTGCACCCTTCTCACCCTCTGCCTTGCACCCTTCTTACTCTCTGCCATTCATCCTCCTCGCCATCCCTATTCACCCTTGTCGCCCCCCCCGGCACTCTGCATTGCACCCTTTTCATCCTCTGCCTTGCACCCTTCTCACCCTCCCCCTTGCACCCTTCTTGCCCTCCCCTTGCCCCCTCTTCCCCTCTGCCTTGCACCCTCATCCCCTCTGCCTTGCACCCTTCTGGCACTCTGCCTTGCACCCTTCTCGCCCTCTGCCTTGCACCCTTCTCACCCTCCCCCTTGCACCCTTCTCGCCCTCCCCCTTGCACCCTTCTCGCCCTCCACCTTGCACCCTCTTCCGATCTGCCTTGCACCCTCATTTCCTCTGCCTTGCACCCTTCTTGCACTCTGCCTTGCACCCTTCTCATCCTCCCCCTTGCACCCTTCTGACCCTCCCCTTGCACCCTCCTCCCCTCTACATTGCACCCTCACCCCCTCTGCCTTGCACCATTCTGGCACTCTGCCTTGCACCCTTCTCACCCTCTGCCTTGCACCCTTCTCACCTTCCCCCTTGCAACCTTATCACCTTCCCCCTTGCACCCTTTTCTCCCTCCCCCTAGCACCCTTCTCACCCTCCCCCTTGCAACCTCCTCCCCTCTTCCTTGCACATTAATCCCCTCTGCCTTGAACCCTTCTGGCACTCTGCCTTGCACCCTTCTCACCCTCTGCCTAGCACCCTTCTCATCCTCTGCCTTGCACCCTTCTCACCCTCTGCCTTGCACCCTTCTCACCCTCCCCCTTTCACCCTTCTCGACCTCCCCCTTGCACCCTTCTCACCCTCCCCCTTGCACCCTTCTTGCCCACCCCCTTGCACTCTTCTCGACCTCCCCGTTGCACCCTTCTTGCCCTCACCCTTGCACCCTCCTCTGCTCTGCCTTGCACCCTCATCCCCTCTGCCTTGCACCCTTCTGGCACTCTGCCTTTCACCCTTCTCACCCTCCGCCTTGCACCCTCCTCCCCTCTGCCTTGAACAATTCTCTGCAACCCCCTTCCCACCCAATGGAGGGTGCTGCCACCTGGGACCATTACAAAAGCATGATGGACTAGGGCCGGCCCTGACTTGGCCCACACCAGACACACTGGCGATCCAGGGGGGGCCAAAAGCCACCCTTGCCCCCCTCCCTGCGAACACCCATGCAATTGGGTCTTATTTGGAGTCCCATGATGCATTTTGTGACAGCCACCCTCCCAGAATATCGGACGTTCATTCTTGGGTCTGTGCTTCCTGTAACATGGGACATAGCATGGCCTTGGTTTGTCAATGGGGCATACACATGTAAGTGGCATTAGCGTTGTTTTTTCCTGTAGTTATGGGCAGCGGGCGCTTGGCGCTTGTTGAGAGCATTTTTTGTACTTGGAGTGTAGATGCCATTACCCCCATGTTACTTGAGTTGTTTGTATACTCACCAGGCTCTACGACTCCTTCAATGCAATGTACTCCCACCGGTGGTAGCAGGGCCATGACCTTCTCCTCCCAGGGATGGTTCTGTACTGGTCTGCAGGGACCACCACCTCCAGTGTGCCGGCTCTGGACGTAGTCCTCGTACATCTTCCGCTTGACCATCCTCCGCAGATCATACCACCTGGCCTGGCAACCCTTCCTGGTGCGTCGGATGGGTGCAACAGCATTCACCCTATTGACAATCCTCTCCCACAGGCATGTTTTCTCAGCTATGCTGGTCCGTCTGACCAATGCGTCACACTGCTGTGGCTCGACTCTGATATCTACAAGGATCTCCATCTCCTCCTTTGTGAACTTTGGATTCTTTTGTGCAGACATGGCGTGGGGTGATTTTGATTGGGGGGTGATGGTGTGTATGGATGTAGGTGTGTGGGTCTGAATGTGAATGGGGATGTGTGGGTCTGAATGTGATTGGGGTATGTGTGAAGGTGGATGTGTGCAGTTGTTGGTGTGTTGTCAGTCTCTGTAGCTAAATGGGTATGTTGCAAAAGATCATGGTGTGTGTGTGTGGGCCCTTTTTATTGGTCCATTTGTGGGTGGGACTTAGTTTGAAATTTTGGTGGGTGTGTTATAAGGGGTGGGTCTAAGTTAGGCACTCTGTTTGCCTGTTTGGATCTGGCCTGGACATTTATTTCCAATGGTTTGTACACAGGAGACATGTTTTGTGGTGTTGTGCGAGTCGTTTGCACCCTCCTTGTGCTGTTTTTAGGGGTTTGCATGTGCTTCGTTTAGGGTGGGTTTGTGTCATATTTACTTTTGTGGCTTGATCATACGTGATGTTTTTAAGGGGTTTGCGTGCACTTCGTTCAGGGGGTTCGTTTCATATTTGATTTTGTGGCTCGCTCATACGTGACATTTTAAGTGGTTCGTGTGTGCTTCCTTAAGGGGGTTCATTTCGTATTTGATTTTGTGGCTCGCTCATATGCGACGTTTTTACGGGGTTCGGGTGGCTTCGTTCAGGGGGGGTTCGTGTCGTATTTGATTTTGTGGCTTACTCATACACAATGTTTTCCATACAAATCGCAGTTCATACGCGCCCCGGTTTAGATCGTACTTATCAGGTCGTACAGCATGTTTACGAATCGTACGGTTCACTTTCAGTATCGTATGAATTTTTGCTTGTTTTTCGTACGGTTCGCAAACATTCGGACGTATTTTTTAACAACGGATCGTACTACGCGATTCGGACGGATTTGTAAGATTCGGACAGAAACGGCTAAGAATACGAATCGTCATACGGATTCCTTTCCTGAATCGGATTCGACCCCATAGTGTGCATCCTCCTGATGTTTCACGTGATAATCCTTTAAGATTGAGGACCAGCCATTTGGGTGAGTAAAGTGTAGACCCGGGGGGGGGGACTCCCCAGTGCAGAGCTCCTCTTCCATGTGTGTAGGAGTACAGCCTAGGAAGCTGCAACATCAGTGCCTGATCTAAGTGATCTGCAACCCCCTTAATTATAAATCTAGAATAATCCCAACTCCCCCTCCCCAGGACAGGGGAGCAAACCCTCCTCATTCAAACATACATAAACAATGACAAAACTTTGAGCTCCTGGTGCAGAGTCTGCCTTCTTCACATCTGTTGGATCCGACATTGTGGCCTGCCACCCTCTCACCCTCTCAGTTAATTGTTCAAATTGTAAGTGTCCCAATCCGGGTGGGTCCCCCAGTCTTGGACTTTGTTTGTATGGGTCTCCACGCCCTTCTTCTCAGCCCCTCTTAAAACTCGCAGCTTACAAAATATGTCAAATGATCTCGTCCACTGTAGCTGGGGTAACCATCAGCATATCTTTGCTGGGCCCCTCCATCTAGCTGGTGCTGTGCTCAGAGTCTGAGTCACATGTGTCCTCCCTCGAAGGGGAAGATGTTCCACATGAGTTGGGGCACTCAGAGAAGCCACTGATGCCATGACTTGTTCTCTTTTCCGTTGCTTTTTGGCTCTGGAGGGAGCCACAATAGATTTGTTGGGTTCACTGCTGTGTTTGGGGCCCTCTCACTTCTGTTGGTCCTGGGGGGCACATCTGGGTGCCTGTTGATCAATCCAGTCCCTTGTCTTCTGGGGTGTGCTTAACAATCGAGCCCCTATTGTGGTTACTACTATTAGTCTTGCAGGGAAAAGCATTGCATACTGGGCTTCCATTTGCCGCAATTTTTTCTCACCTGCTAGAAATGATGAACGCTGCCTTTGGACTTTCCTCAGAAAATAAGGAAAGATTCTGACAGAGATATATTCTACCATCAGGAGGTCATTATGTCGGGCCTGTCTGAATATGTGCTCTCTGTACTTATAAAACAAGAGACAAGCCACCACTGGTCGCAGCAGGCCTCCAGGTGGAGGAGGCTTTGCAGACACTCTACAGTGCAAAAAATGGAACTAGGCCTTCCGGTGCCACCTCCACTTTGAGTCATTTTCCAAGAAGTCCACCATGTCTCTTCTTCTTCCATCAGCCTTCTCCAGAAGCTCTGTGATTCATACATTATTGTGGCGGGTCATGTTTTCAGCATCCTCAGCCCTCATTTCAAGCACCTTCACTTGTGCTTCCACCACCATCAGCCTATCAGCATTCGTGGATAGGGTCGGTTTCAGATCCTCCATATCCATCGCAGTAACTCATTCCGCTAACCAATGGTGGTCGGCCATTGAGAGACCCATTTTCTCCCTTACAAGTGGCAGAATATCTTGCAACGTTGGTGCTGCCTGCGAGTCATTCTGCTTTGTGTTTGCGGGGGCCAGAGCAGAGGGATCAGCCATGTCCGTGTGGCTCTGGGTCACTGCTGCGTTTGGTGCCCTTTCTCCTCTGTTGGTGTAGGGGGCACATCTGGGTACCTGTGGATCAATCCAGTCCCATGCCTCCTGTGGTGTGATGAAGAATAGAGACCCACTGTGGTCACTACTTTAGTCTCGCCAGGAAAAGCATTGGATACTGCACTTCCATTTGCCACAATTTTCTCTCAACTACTAGAAACAATAAACGCTGTCTTTTGACCTCCCTCAGAAAATCAGGATAGATTCTGACAGAGCTGTAGTCTACCATTAGGGGGTCTTTATGATGGGCCGGTTTGATTATACGATCTCTGTTCTTATAAAATAATAGACAAGCCACCAACTTAGAAAAAAACATGAGGCCAATTTACAGAGTGGCGGGGAAAGGGGCATGGCCGTTGTCTATCTCGCCGCAATCCCGCTGTGTGGGGCTTACTGGAGGTAACAAGTAGGCTGGTTGGCCCCTACGGGACCCCCTACGGGACTTCAATCCCCATAGAAGAGCACGCCAGGGAGTGTGTTTTTTAGAGTGCTGGGCAAAGGGGGTGTGGCCTGCTATGAGAAATAAGGAATCTAGCTGTGTGGGACTTACTGGAGGCAGCAGGAGGAGTTGTTGGCCCCCAAGGATGTCCTTGAGGGCCAAATACCATTCTTGTTACCTCAGATAAGTCCCACACAGTGGGATTGCTAAGACGTCTTCAGGAGGCCATGCCCCCCTTTCTCCACAACTCTGCAAACGCACCTCCTGGCAGACTATGGGATGTGGAGTGAAGTACAATTTTCTCCTGAGGTACTCTAGGGGCCAAGAAGCCCTGCCAATACCTCCTGTAAATCCTATACAGCGGAATTCCTGAACGCTGTTGGTAGGCCCAGCAGCCTTTCACCACCACTCTACAAACACTACTAGTAGTTAAATAAGTGTTTGCAATGTAATATGTTCAGCATTTACTAGATTTAGAGCTATTGGCGTTGTAAATGCAAACGTTTTTTGCTAATGTTTTTTAGAGTGAGTTGGATGTTTGTTGTGTGTAGTGGTATTATGTGGTGTGTTGTGCAGTGAAATTATGTGGCTAGAAAGTATGTGGTATTTAGTGTATAGGAATTATGAGAGTGGGATTATGTGTTATGGAGAGTAATTATTTGGTATGGTAGTCAGTGTTGTGGAGTGGTAACCTCCTGTTTAGTCTTCCTCGTTTCCATAGAAGTTCAACTATGAACTCAGTGAGACAAAAAAGAAGGAATCACTGAGGAGCACTTGTGGACCGAGTCAGAGGGTCAAACGTTACCAAAACTGCAGCAACAAGTGTTACCGCGTGGTAGAAGGCCCTTTGCAAATCTAGAATGGTCACCTGTTACTTATCAATCAATCAATCACTGCATTTTTAAAGCGCGTTACATACCTTTGAGGGTTTCAAGGCGCTGGTGAGGGGCTGCTACTGATCAAAGAGCCAGGTCTTGAGAAGTCGTCTGAAGGCCAGCAGGTCCTGGGTCTGTCGTAGGCCGGTGGGGAGAGCGTTCCAGGTCTTGGCAGCGAGGTAGGAGAAGGATTTGCCGCGGCGGTGGTTTTCCGGATATGAGGAACTGTGGCGAGGGCGAGGTTGGCAGAGCAGAGGCTGCGGGTGGGTGTGTGGAAGCTGAGTAGGTCGTTGAGGTATGTAGGTCTGGTGTTGTGTAGTGCTTTGTGTGCGTGGATGAGGAGTTTGAAGGTGATCCTCTTGTTGACGGGGAGCCAGTATAGGCCTCTCAGGTGGGGTGTGATGTGGCTGCATCTGGGTATGTCAAGGATCAGTCGTGGCGAGGCGTTCTGGATTCGTTGCAGTCATCTCAGGAGCTTGGTTGTTGTGCTTGAGTCGAGGGCATTCCCGTAGTCTAGTCTACTGCTGAGGAGGGCCTGGGTGACGGTCTTTTTCTCGTGTCGGCAGGGATCAATTTGAAGATCCTGCGGAGCATTCGGAGGGTGCTGAAGCAGGACGCGGAGACAGCGTTGACTTACTTGGTCATAAAGAGGGCAGAGTCGAGGATGAACCCCAGGTTGCGTGCGTGGTCGGCGGGTTCCGGGGCTGTGCCTAGCGATGTGGGCCACCAGGAATCGTCCCAGGCTGATGGGGTGGGTCCGAGGATGAGGACCTCGGTCTTGTCTGAATTCAGCTTCAGTCTGCTGTCATTCATCCAGTCGGCGACGGCCTTCATTCATCTGTGGAGGTTGGTGTTGGCGGTGTGGTGGTCTTTGGTGAGGTATATGATCAGCCGGGTATCGTCGGCGTAGATGATGTTGAGGCTATGTTGTTGTGTGACTTGGGCGAGCGGTGCCAGGTAGATATTGAACAGTGTCGGGCTGAGGGAGGATCCCTGTGGGATGCCGCAGATGATCTCGGTGGTTTTTGAGCGGAAGGGTGGGAGGTGGATGCTCTGGGTTCTACTGGAGAGGAAGGATGTGGTCCAGGCCAGGGCCTTCTCTTGGATTCTGGCGTCATGGAGGCGTGCTGATAAGGTGCAGTGGCAGACCGGTTCGAAGGCTGCTGATAGGTCCAGGAGGATGAGGGCGGCTGTTTCTCCTTTGTCCATCAAGATCCTGATGTTGTCGGTGGCGGCGATGAGGGCGGTCTCGGTGCTGCACCTATCTTGCATCTTTCTGTACCTCACTTGCTTTTTTCTATATCCCTTTTGCCTGTTTCTGTACCCCTTTTTCCTCCTTGTGCAATTCGCTTGCCTCTTCTACACTTCTCTTCCCTCTTTCTGCACCCCTCTTTCCTCTTTCTGTACCTCTGTTCCTTCTTTCTTCACCTGTCTTGTCTCTTTCTGCACCCTTCTTGCCTCTTTCAGCACCTTTGTGGCTTTTGTCTGGAGATCTCATGACTCTTACTGCACAATTATTTTCTCTTTCTGCACCTCTCTTGCTTCTTTTTGCACCCCTGTTCCCTCTTTCTGTACCTGTCATGCCCGTTTCTGCACTTCTCCTGCCTCTTTCTGTACCACTATTGCGTCTTTCTGCACTTTTCTTGCCTCTTTCTGGATCTCTTTTGCCTCTTTCTGTACCTCTGTTGCTTCTTTCTGTACCTTTCCTGCATGAATCTATACCTCTCTTACCCCTCTTACCTCTGTCTACCTCTGCTACCTCTTTCTGCACTTCTCTAGCTCTTTCTGCACCCTTTGGGCCTCTTTAGCACCTCAGTTACTTATTTCTGCACTTCTCTTTTTTCTTTCTGCACCCCCTCCTGCCTCTTTCTGTATCTCTCTTGCCTCTTTGTGCATCCCTCCTACCTTTTTCTGTACCCCTCTTGCCTCTTTTTGCACCTCTGTTTGTTCTTTCTGCACTGCTCTTGTTTCTTTCTGTACCTCACTTGCCTCTTTCTGCACATCTCTTGCTTCTTTCTACACCTCTGTTGCTTCTGTCAGCAATTCTCTTGCCTCTTTCTGCACTTCTCTTATGTCTTTATGCACCACTCCTGTCTCTTTCTGTACCTCTCTTGCCTCTTTATTCACCTCTCCTACCTATTCCTGCGCCCCTTTTCCCTCTTTCTGCACCTCTGTTGGTTCTTTCTGCACTTTAATTGCCTCATCAGGAGGTGGGTGAAGCATAGTGGAGCTACGCGGAGTCTGCCGAGATTGGTTCAGTCTCCATGGCACTCCGCATAGCCCTGCTACGCGCACTACGCCCACCCCTAGAAATTAGCATTTAAAATTGTTTTGAAATTCACTGAAAAAAACATAAGTTTCAGGGTCGTTATAGTTAGAAATTATCATTTAAAAAAACGTTGAAATTCACTGAAAAAACAACAGGTTTCAGGGTCGTTATAGTTAATTCGACATTTTACTCGTACAAAACCTGAGAAATTCAGCCGTTGTAGTTAGTTGAGCTAACTATAACTCACGCCCCTGCAATGCACTGCTGATGACGTCACATATTATAGCATTGAACAAATGTTCAGTGACACCACTGATGACATTACTGATGATATCTCAAATGACAACACTGATGCCATCACTGATTCCATCAACCACGTGATAATCTGATGCACCTCCTCACACCCTGATATAACCTTTGATACACCCATTTTAAATTACAGACTACTATGTTTGAAACAACAGACACACCCCTGAAACCTATGCTTTTTTCAGTGAATTTCAAAGGTTTTTTAAATGCTAATTTGTAACTATAACAACACTGAAACCTATGGTTTTTTCAGTGTCGTAAAGACATACAAGAACGTTTGTCAAAACAAGAAGAGAAAATTAAACCACGTAACGTCTACAAATTTGCTAGAGACTTGGCTGACTATAAACAGGGCAGAATATATACATTTGCGCGAAAATATGATACTGCAAAAAACTCAATTTCCAACCCTACAATGAAAAGTGTACAAGAGAACACACAACAAAAAGCTCCATTAGCAGGATGCTCAAGAGTGGTCAGTTCAGACACGGATTCCACCTGCAGCGAGATAAGTTCAACTGGCAGCAATAGAGGCCCGCTCAAGGAAAATATGGAAACCAGAAGGTTGGATCTGGGCGAAGAAATTGATTTTTTGGTGGAGGACCGACGCAACACCCTAAGACCCCGGAAAATAACACAGCCTCAATCAAAAGCAAAAACACCAAAAGAAGAGAAAGGCGCAAAAAATAAACAACTCAAAGTCAAGAAGAGGATATTGGCCCAAGAAATAAGGAATGATGAAGAGGACAAAACAATCATAAACTTGACCAATATGAAACTTAGTGTATAGAATTACATATCCTCAAGTTAGACCTGTGATATTGTCAGCCCAACAACTTAAAGTATACACAAACCAGAATAGACATCTTTAACTACATTCGCAAACTAAAATTAATCAAATTCTTTACTGTGAAGAATGGTTTGGTGAACAGACACACAGCAACGACTGTGGATCAATTAAACAAATGCAAGTTGTCAGTCACAGATGTACCGCTACTTGTAGCAGTTCAATCAATAATGTCATATGATGACGACAATGATCCAGAGATGTCAACCCAATTGCAATTGCAACAGGCCGCAATAATACAAAGAGTAGACGGTAGCAGTCCGTTTAAGACAAAATCCACCTTTGTACCGCAGATGCCTAAAGATGCGATAGATATTTACCATGAGAGGGTAATTGATGACATTAAACAACTATACTATCGCCTCAATCACAAACAACAAAAGAAATGTAACAATGAGATGGAATATGTCAAGTTGATGGACAGATTCGGCAAAAACACTGAAGTAATTGTTAAACCATCTGACAAGGGCAGCAACATAGTCCTTTGGCCTAAAAGTAACTATTTGAAAGAAGCCCGTAGACAACTTCCAGTCGAAGTTTGTTTTAGAAAGACAAACACATTAGAATATACTAATGCTACTGAGACACTAAGTAAACATCTACAACAATTTAAACGTGACGATATGATCTCGAAAGAGGAATTTGATTTCCTATGGAATGCCAATCCAACTATTCCCTCTATCTATTTTGTGCCAAAGACCCACAAAGATGTTAGCCCCATTCCAGGTCGACCAATTATAGCAGCTATTGATAGTGTTGGAGAACACTTATCACAATACATCGACTATTACTTACAGGACTTGGTCAAGGATCTTCTAAGCTATGTTAAGGATACAGGGGATTTCTTAAATAAAACTAGAAACATTGAGTGGGATGCCAGCATGAGATTAATAACTTTGGACATCGAATCCCTATACACATGTATTGAACATGATGTGGGGCTCCAGGCAACTAAGTATTTCCTAAACAACAAACCAGTGGAGTGCTATGAGCACAACAAAATCTTAATGAAAAGTATTGAATGGTGTCTAAACAACAACTATTTC
Source organism: Lissotriton vulgaris (assembly GCF_964263255.1). Lineage (NCBI taxonomy): Eukaryota > Metazoa > Chordata > Amphibia > Caudata > Salamandridae > Lissotriton > Lissotriton vulgaris. The sequence continues at coordinate 205,604 of NW_028254405.1, read as the reverse complement.
ATGTTTGGAACACAAATGTACAAACAAGAGAGGGGAGTGGCAATGGGATACTGCTTCTCCCCCAGCTATGCCTGTTTGATGGTAGGCTGGTGGGAGGAGCAGGTTTCCAAAATGGCACATCTGGATAAGTATAGCAGTCATATCAAATGTTGGCTACGCTTTATTGATGATGTTTTAATTGTGTGGTAATGATGACAGTGCAAACATGTTTATCGATAATCTCAATGACAATCAGGTTAATCTGAAATTCACCTCACATTTGAGCAGTCATGAGGTGGAGTTTCTAGATGTCAAAGTGCATGTAGAAGAAGGGAAAATCAACACTACGCTTCTCAGAAAAATAACAGCTGGCAACTCAAAGCTACATGCAACGAGTGCCCATCCCCAACATTTAATTCAAAGCATACCTTACGGTGAACTACTCAGAATTAAGCGTATATGTAGCACCGTTGAACAACAAGAGATATGCACAAGGGCAGCACTTGAGAGATTTCGCAAAAGAGGATATAAAACATCTACCCTCAATCAGGCACTGACCAAAGTTAACGTGAGATGTAGGGAATCTCTTACAATCAGCTGCTATATCATCTGGCTCTATTTCCACGAATATTTCCAAAACCGATCAACAACCTCAGCAGCCAATATCTCGGTAAAATCTTTTTTGGACAAGTATGGCTAAAGACAGGGAGACGAGCCAACTGGACGGCCAGTCTACACAGACCAAAGTAACCCCAGCAAGCACAGGGGGGCCATTGATCCCAGTAAGAAAAATACGCCCAACTAATCTCCCACAAGCTTGTGAACCATACGTAGTCGTACTTTCAAATGTCCCACCTTTAGACCCTTATGGAGTCCAATTTCCGCCAGGAGTCACACGATTCACTTAAACATAAAACTGTTTACTGGCTGAATAAAAATTGAGGATTCCTGATAAACTACTCTGATCAGATATTGACAACTAGACGGGTACCCTGGATTGGAAATGCCAGGAAAACTTGTAGGGGCGAGTGTATCATCATTAATTTTAGGCACCCTTAGCATGTTGCGACTGTGCTTCTTAGAGCGGCATCCCTGAAGCAGGGTGAGAATAGTGTGGGTGTGCACCCCTTGGAATATTTTTATAGTCACAAGTCAAAAAAATAATTCCCTTTGGGCGAATTAGCATACACATAAGTACTTACAGACAAACGATAAACTCACCAATATAACAAGACAACAAGGAAGCAATGAGAGTACTAAAAATTCAATACACGTGAAAACATTATGGTAAAATTAAATCTTTGGACAATTTATTAACATACATTATATTTTGTTAAAAATTGGGAAACACATACAGGACGAAACAATAATAAATAAAATCAGCATTCCAATAAAAAGGAGCTACAGGAAAAAGGACTAAACTCAAACAACACAATTATGAATTTTCCTTGATTTCTTATTCCAAATTCACTCCTTAGGCATCGACGCGTTTCGGCGGTACAGTTAGCATAACACCGCCTTCATCAGGACAATTGTACAAATGTTTCCCAATACTTCTGAAAATTTAAATAAAATCAGTCTTAGTTACACATAATACACATCATACTAAAGAAAGAAATATCCAAATAGACATATTTAAGAAAAGTATCATGTATACATCCTAATCCATTTCTAAACATACAAAAACATTGCTTCCAAATTACAGGACAACATTCAACAGTTACATATAAAGGAAACCACATAAAGATCTGAATAGTAAGCCAACATTTCAATTAATTTGGTCATATGTGGATACATTACTCATGTTGACTCTGTTTCTAATGACCTATGTAATAGAACAACTGAGAAAGGCCAAAGTCAATTTTTAACAAAATATAATGTATGTTAATAAATTGTCCAAAGATTTAATTTTACCATAGTGTTTTCACGTGTATTGAATTTTTACTACTCTCATTGCTTCCTTGTTATCTTGTTATATTGGTGAGTTTTTTCGTTTGTCTGTAAGTACTTATGTGTTTATGCTAATTCGCCCAAAGGGAATTATTTTTTTGACTTGTGTCAACTTTGGAACCCTATCCCTCTGGTCTTGGGGTCCCTTTCTCTTTTATTAGATATTTTTATAGTCACCTAGCCAAGGTCCCTCAATGTAATACCTTATCTAGGCCTCCTAACTTCGACAAAAGTCCAGCCTTTGAGATCACAACGCACAACAGATATCAGGCATTGAGTGAGTTGGATCAGAATGTTTGACTTATGTCGATTGATAGCCCGGATTTGGGGTCAACCTTAAGTATCCAAGCACGCAAATCAAACATGATTTATTTTGAGTTTGAGCAACCACAGATAGTGGCGCCCACATTGAACCATGATGCTAGGCTTATATTGGGCCCTTTTCCAAAGGCAGTGGAGAGGGACAAGATTCTTAATTGTGCTGGTGATAACATTAGTATCCCAGGAGAGGCCAGCATATGTTGTATAGCTAGTATTGTGTTTGAAGGACCGACTACTAGAAACACCCCACTGGAAGAAATAAGTATCCAAGCTGTCTCTCTGGTTGATAAACCCATACAAGATATATTGCTGGATTCACCCTTACCTAGACCTAATGATAAATTATCTGTAAGAATAATATCATGGAACATAGCTGGGCTAGCTAGGAATCTTCGGGACCTAGTTTGGTTTACTTACATTGAGGATTATGATATCATCCTCCTCCAGGAGACTTGGTCTTTAGAAACTCTACCCAGGCTTGGGTATAAAACTTTTCATTGTGACGCAATTCCCTCTGTAAGAGGGAGAGCGTCTGGGGGCTTGGTGATCTGGGTTAGAGTTAATTTCGAAATAGAAGTTACTCCATTGAAAATCCCTTCCTCTAATTTACTGGGATTAAAGGTGGTGACAAGAGAAAAGGAAATTGTATACTTAATAAACATATATAATAGGCCACACCAAGCAAATAAAGAATCTAAGGTAATAGAAATTCTAGACTCCCTTTTAGACACTCTAGGACCAAATGCCCAAGTGGTGGTAGGAGGGGATTTTAATTGTAAATACAAAACAGTGTTGGGCCTTGATAACCTATTAGAAGAACAGGACAAGGCAAATGACGCTCCAAATTTGGATTCTATTGGGTCTGTTAAATGTACTGTAGCAGTAACCCAAATTTTACAGTTGACCGTAGGCCACGATTTAAGGGCATGTAATGGCCGCTTACAGTCAGATAGACCAGCAGCCCCGACATTTTGTAAAGGCAACTGTAAGTCATACATAGATTTCATACTGGTCTCTTTGAGCTTATGGTATTTACTCATTGATCTCAAAATAGACGTTAGGACAGAGAGTGACCATCTTCCACTCCAATTATGGCTAAACCCTCAACCTTTTATATCTAAACAAGAAGAAGAGGTTGCATTACATAGCACCCCTGCGGAACCTCAAATATCTTACAATAGACATGCACTGAGATGCCCATATATCCTGGCTAAAGATGAGACAATGTTAAATATTTATAACACCTTTTCCAACACTGTTGCATCTTGTAAGGAGCCCCCGTTGGGCAGCCAGGGTGTTTTAGATTTACATTATAAATTGGTTGACGCTTTAATCCCCTTTCTGAGTAAAATTTGTAAAAGGGACAAGATTTTAAATGAAGGTCATTTGGAGTTGGTTAACCCTTGGTAAAATAAAGAATGTCGATTAGAAAAGTACAATTTGATCCAGGCTGTTAAAACTAAAAACTCCTATTCTATAAAAGAAAGCAGACATGCATATAATAAAATCCTGACCCAGGCAAAAAAAACATGGGACGATTTATTAACAGCAGCTAATTTGAGAGATCAAGGTACCTTTTGGAGCTTAATATCAAAGGGCAACAGAAAGGGAAGATCACCTAAGGACCTTTACTTAGATGAAAAAACATGGTGTGACCACTTTTCTAAACTATATTCACATGATGATGAGGAGTCTCCCATACAAAATAAAGCGAGTAATTTAGAACTGAGTATAGCGCCATTACGATTTAGTATAGAGGAAACTATGCAAGCACTATGGGCCATTAAAGCGGGTAAAGCTCCAGATCCGGATAAGATCCCTGGAGATTTATTTAAACATGATGTGGAAGTTTGGGGGACTTACAATAATTTTTTATGTAATTCTATTGTGGTTGGAACACCAATCCCTGACAGTTGGAAAGGGGCGGAAATTATAACAATTTTTAAAAAAGGGGATCGTCATGATCCGGGCAATTATCGTCCAATCAGTTTAATTGATCTTTTACAGAAGGTTTTTGCCAGACATATTTTAAATAGACTTATAGAATGGATGGAGGGAACACAGATATTGTCTAAATACCTAGCAGGGTTTAGGTCAAAAATTAGTACGGCGGATCAAGTGTTCAGGTTCACGTGCATCTGCTGGAAGTATATTAATATAAGAAAGGGCAGTCTGTACGTGGCATTTATAGACTTGAGGGCCGCCTTCGACCTCGTTCCACGCAATCTTCTGTGGATCACACTAAGAGACATGGGAGTCCCTGGGGAGCTACTTAAAGAACTTATCCGATTACACACAGGGAATTATGCTAAAGTTAGATGGGGAAAGGGAGGTGAACTTTCAAAGCCCATACCTGTGAGCCGTGGTGTGCGTCAAGGCTGCGTGCTGGCGCCCACGCTCTTTTCCTTATACGTTAATGATATACCTGCTTATTTAAGAGATTGCTACCATGACTCCCCGAAGCTAGGAGATGAGGCAATTACAGCATTACTCTTTGCCAACAGTACAATCCTCATCTCACAGACTCCGAAGGATCTCCAAAATCTGGTGAATTCATTTTATGGTTACTGCGTAAAGAAGGGGTTGGAAATAAACTCATCTTAAACAAAATATATGTCCATAAACCCTCAAACGTCCTTTAGGAAGAATTTGGCCTTAAATAACCAAAAATTGGAGTATGTGGGGATTTTCAACTATTTAGGCATCATGTTGGATAGTAACCTTTCATAGAAGGGACATCTAGTAAAAAGTAGATTGTCTTTTAAACAAAATTCGATGCCCATCCTAAAAGTGCATGGAGCTAGCTATTCCAAAGCTATTACGCTGGCACTAGTATTTAAGGCAAAGGCCCAATCAGCCGCACTTTATGGTGCTGAGGTTTGGGGGCATTGTTGCAAACGCAACTTTGAACGGGAAGAAAACCATTTTTTGCGTAGGTTACTTAGTTTACCAACCAGAACCCCCCTTGTCCCAGTTTTGTTGGACTTGGATCTTAAGCGGACAGATTACCAAGCAGTCCTTAGGCCATTGCTGTATTGGGTAAGGTTATGGACAACCCCGGAGTTGTGTAACTATAAAAGTGGATTGATAGAAATTATCCAGATTGATGAGTAGAAGAAAATTACGTGGCTAAAACATATCGCCCTTTGGTGTACTAGGTTAGGGCTGTCCCATTTTTGGGATGAACGCCAGAATATGACATTGGTGTGTAAAAAGCTTTAAAAGTCTACTTATTGGTCCTATGTCAATGATGAGCTATCCCATTGTCCATCTATTGGCATATTGACTCAGAAGTTTCTGACTATAAAGGATAACGCTGCATTCGAACCATTATGGATGAGATAAGACCTCCATTAGCAAAAACTCTATATTTGCAATATAGATATGGGGTACTACGAGGGGCGTGGCTTGGGCGCCGATGGCGATGGTCGCCTGAGAGCTCGGCTCCGGGACTGAGCCCGGTATTATCCTGTAAATCGGAGGCGGCGGGGCACCCCAGACCCCGCATTCTGCTGAGCGGACCGACGAGGACCTGCCGGGGCCCCTGATGGGGCTCGGACGAGAATTGCTCCGGAGTTAAACCGAAGTTTGCGGAGTTGCGGAGTGCGACCCAACATGGCGCCCGGACTTCTTTGTCCCCCTGGTCGGACAAACTGACTTGGAGGAGCGTCGCGAGCAGCGACTTGCTCCCGACTTTGCCATCCCCGGCTGCTCTGTGCACTGGCTGTCTACTGGATCGGACTTGTCACAACGAGTTTGCACTCGGTTGGGTGACCGGGCGGATGCCCACGTTATAGGGGACCCCGGGAGCGGACGCCCTGTGATCCAGGCGGTGGCCCGACTCCCGACTCCGCACCTAGCTACGTCTTCCCGGCCAGTCCACTTCCATGGGAGGCGCGACACTTTGGCGCCACAAATCGTCCGGTGGAGTTGGTGACCCTCACCCCGGGTCTCTAGCGGGTGAGCGGGCCTGCCCGACTCGGCGACGGTTGTCTCCGCCCCCTCATCGGTGCCCTTGGACGCCGTGGTGGTGGCGTGAGCCGAAGCGGAGAAGTCTCCACAGGCCCTGGAGAAGGAGGTCTCCCACACTCGATTTGAGGACCAGTAACCAGGAGGGTCGTGGCCGACATCTGCACCCGGAGACGCCTACTCCGGGACCTTCACGGAGTGCCCCCGGCGACATGGGGAAACCTAGAGGAGCCAAGGGGACTACCCCGACCGCCTCGGACTCGGAAGCCCAGGACAAAGAGGAGCATGGGGACCCAAAGAGTTCTGGTGGCGCGTCGATGCAACAACAGTTCGACCGTGTCCTGGAGGCGATAACGACCACGAGATCGGCCCTCCAACAGGACATTGCCCAGGTGGCGACGAGCCTGGGCCTCCTCAGAGCGGACCACGGCAAACTTTCGGACCGGGTCAAGGAAGTGGAGCCCTCGACTGCAGAGACGTCGTCGGAGCGGAGGGGAGTGTTGGAAGTACTGTCGGAGTTGTCGGGTGCACGGGACGAAGCCGTTGAGGAGGAAGGAAACCTGGGTGAAGAGGAGGCACCATCGGACTCGGAGGACTCAGTGACTGATAGTGCCCACACACCGGTGATCACACCGAAATCGGTGGAGGACCTTTTGGATGGACAAGGGTAACGGGGTGTGCTGCCTTATTTTGGGAGGGGGCCCGGCAGGGGGGAGGCGGTTGCCGTCCATTGCTGCTGACAGACAGGGAGGGAGGGGTGGGGTGCCCCTGTTTCTGCCCTGAGAGGTTTTGGCACTGTTTAGGGCTTGTTATAGTCCTGGTGGCCTGAGCGCCGAGGGCCCACTGCCTCCGCCCGGCCCGCACCTGGCCCTTAAGGCCTTCCTACGGTGGCGACCGTGGGATTAGTAGGGGTTACTGGGTGGATGGAAGGCGAGGTTTGGATGGGATCTAGATGGTGCAGTTTGGGTCCTGTTCTGGGGTGGGTGGGTGAGGGTTTGGTTCGTTCTTGGGTTGTTTGGTTTTGGTTGGGGAAAATGGCCGCCATCAGTGCTGGGAGGAATGTTGTCCTTTCTTTGTTGGGACCCGGATGGGGAGACAGTGCAAGAACAATATGGGACAATGGCTGATGTTGCTAACTTGAAATGTGTCACTTGGAACGTAAGGGGGCTTCATACTATGTCCAGGCGCCACAAGGTCCACGCTTATTTGGTGCGTAGGGGAGTGCAAATGGCGCTGCTGCAGGAAACTCATCTGAACAAGGCGGAAGGGGCGGCGCTACAGCGTAGATGGCGGGGGCAGGTCTTTTCCACGTCGTACTCCGCTTATGCCAGAGGGGCGCTAATATGGATCAGGGCAGGGGTCCCCTTTCAAGTCACGAGAACAGTGATAGATCCAGAGGGGCGTTACGTGGCCATCTCGGGCACTCTAGGAGGGAGGGACTTGAACGTTTGTTCTGTGTATGCTCCTAATATGGACCAGACTGCCTTCCTTTCCAGGCTATCGGGCTCGTTGGCCCACTTTTTCTCCGGGCCCCTTCTGCTTGGAGGAGACTTCAATTCTGTAGTGGATGTGGATATTGACCGCTCGCATCCACCGCTTCCAGATTCTCCGGTTCGTCGCACGGCTAAGGGTCGTCAGGATTGGCAGACCCGCTGGGGTTTGACGGACATCTGGAGGGCGCATCACCCCGCATCTAGGGATTATTCATATTTCTCGAGCCTTCATGAGTTGCATGTCAGACTAGATGGCTTTCTTGGGTCGCCCGAACTGGTTTCGGCAGCGGTCCGATCTGAGTACTTGTCCAGGACCATTTCGGACCATAACCCCCTCCTGCTGGACCTTCGTTGGTTTCCCGGGACGCCGGCGGTGCCCACTTGGAAGCTGCAACCCGAGATCCTAGAGGACAGTGTCTTCAGGGCTGACCTGGGGGACAGGATATTGGAATATTTTGCATCCAACGGCGGCACCGCGAGTACTAGAGCGTTAGAGTGGGACGCTTTTAAGGTAGTGGTGAGGGGTTACTGTATTTCTAAGAAGGTGGGCATGAGGCGCGTTATCTTAGCTGATTTAGATGCAGCGGATCGGAGACTCCGCGAGCTTGAACTTCGCCGCCCGGGACACCCGGAATTGCAAATACGAACGGCGGAGGCGAGGGAGAAGGTGGCGGCAGAGGTCGAACGGCTCCGCTGTTTTGACTATAAGGCCTATACGGTCCGATCCATCGCAGAGGGAGACAGATCGAGCGCGTTATTGGCGTGGTTGGCCAACCCTACGCGCCAGTCCCAATTGACGACAAGTATGCGTGAGGCAGACGGAACCGAGGTACACACCCAACCAGAGATTCTTAGCTGCTTCCGGCATTATTACGAATGTTTGTACCGTAGTCGCTCCGCACGAGACCCTGACCGACTTGATGATTATCTACGTCCGCTGGAGCTCCGCACAGTGGAGCAGGAAGTGGCGAAAGCCCTGGGATCCGACATTGAATTGGGGGAGATCCGCGGGGCCATTAAACGGATGGCGAGAAACAAGACCCCGGGCCTGGATGGCCTGCCTGTGGAGTTTTATGCAGCTTACGCTGACCTCCTAGCCCCTCGATTATTGGTGGTCTACAGGGAGGCGAAGAGGCTGGGGCGACTCCCAAGCTCGATGTGTGAGGCGTTGGTGGTTCCTCTCCTCAAACCGGGCCGAGACTCGTCCGACCCGGGGTCTTACCGTCCCCTATCGATGTTGACGGTGGACTATAAAATACTGAGCAGCATCTTGGCCTCGAGGCTGCTGGGACACATGAGTTCCCTGGTGCATGAAGACCAAGCTGGTTTCATCCCACGGCGGAACACGACTATGAATATTCGCAGGTTATTCCGTTTGTTAGGGGAACCATTCGTGGATGCCCCGTCCCCGGTCGTCCTGTCGGTGGACCTAGAGAAGGCTTTTGATAGCCTGGAGTGGGACTACCTCTGCACAGTGCTGCGGAGATTCGGCCTTGGGGAGGGCTTTGTCAGGTGGACCGCGGTTCTATATGCCTCTGCTTCGGCCAGGGTCCGGGCGGGGCCACTGATTTCCTCGCGGTATCCGGTAGAACGAGGCACGCGGCAGGGGTGTTCATTGTCCCCACTTCTCTTTGCGCTGGCGGTGGAACCACTCGCGCTGCACCTTCGGTCGGGAGCCCACTACACGGGCTTGTGGACGCCTGCGGGCCCGCATTATGTGTCGCTGTATGCGGACGACCTGTTGCTCTTCCTGGAGGACCCACTCGACGCTTTACGTGGGGCGGCGGTGGCGCTCACAGAGTTCGGGGAGGTCTCGGGCCTCCGAGTGAATTGGTCCAAGACCTGTCTTTTTCCAGTACGCAGGGGTACTCCCGCCCCTGCCCTCAGTAGGGAGATTAGGTGGGAACCCGACTGCTTTAAGTACCTTGGGGTGTTTGTTTACCACGACCAACCCGACCTCCTAGATGGGAACATTACCCGTAGCATTCGAGCACTCCGAGGCTGCATGGCCTTTTGGGCTACGCTGCCGCTTTCGGTGGCGGGACGGATCGCCCTGCTTAAAATGGTGGCGCTTCCCCGGCTATTATATTACTTCCGGACTCTACCGATCTGGATCCCACCGGCCACGTTTCGACTGTTACGCTCCATGGTGGTCGGATTCCTCTGGGGGACGGGCCGCCGGCGGGTGGCCCTCAAAACCCTGATGAGGCCGAAAGACGAGGGGGGCTCGCGGTGCCGGACTTTGAAAAGTATTATCTGGCGGCGCAGCTCCAGACCTTCACCCAGGAGATCGCCAGGGAATTCCGGGGCCCGGAAGACGGGAGGGGGACGGGCATGGCCAGGCATGTTCTCTCCTTTATAGCGCTGCGACAATGTTTGGCCCTGCGGGACTTGTCGATGGAGGAGCGGACTGTCCGCCTGTGTTGGAATCGGGCCCACGCCCGAGGCCAACTGAGGATACCATATGCGCCTGAAATACCGTTGGGGATGCTGACGGCCCTCCCCCATGGAGGGGATTGGTCACGCTTGGTGGCCTGGGAGGATGCCGGCTTACAGCTGGTTGGGGATCTGTACGAGGACGGAGCGCTCTTGTCCTTCCAGGATCTTATTGACCGCTTCGAGATCCCCCGTGGTGACTTCCTGCTACACTCGGCCATTGTGCGAGCGATCCAGGCACATTGGAAGAACGGGCAGGAGGAACCCCCCTTATCTCAGGTGTGCCAGTACGCGATGATGTCGGCGGGCACGGTGAAGGCGGTCACTTGCCTCTACGGCAGGTTGATTAACGAAGGGTTGGCTCCTCTCACCACTCTAAGAAACCGCTGGGAGGAGGACATTGGTAGGGAGATCCCGGAGACGACTTGGTCCCAGTTGGTGAGACGAGCCTGGAAGGGCACACGCAACGCCCGTTTTCAGTTGGTCCACTATTACGTTCTCCATAGAGCGTACCTGACCCCGGTGAAAATCAGGCGATATTTTGTCACGAATTCGGCGGCATGCCCTAGGTGCTCAGCTCAGGAAGCGGACCTCCTACATATGTTATGGGCCTGTCCAGGTCTGTCATCTTACTGGCAGGAAGTAGAAACGACCCTGGAGGAGGTGACGGGGAGATCCTTATCATTTGATGCGGCGGTGGGGCTCCTACACTGGTTCCCCCATACCCCCAGGAATAAAATTTCTAGTAAATTTGTCGACCTAGGGCTCCTCCTTGCTAAACGAGAGGTGACCAGGAACTGGAAGGCACGAGTTGGTCCGACAGGCAGCAGATGGCACAGTGAGCTTTTGAAGTGGGCGGCGGGGGAGAGCGCGCTGAGATATCAACTAGCTTGGAGGCAGCGTAATGAGAAGGCGCAGGAGGCCGCGTTGGAGTGGGAAATGTTAGTGCAGGCCCTCAGGGATTATTGTGCCCCCAGCGACTCTGAAGGTGAAGAAGCGACTCGCCCCGAGTCCCGGTAAACGTTTGTACTGATGGTCCTATTGCTTTCCCCGTGGGTCCCATGGCAGATCCTGTGTCGGTAGCTCCCTGGCGCTGGTGGTGGGGTTGGGTGGGTTTTCTTTTAGTTAGTAGTCCTTTGCGGGTGGGGGTTTTCTTTTGGGTTTATAGGCTTGTTTAGAAAAGCAGATGACGGACAGTGAATCATCCGGACCAGCTCAAGCATCCTACTGATCCCCCATTGCATTTCGCCGCCCGACCCCAGGGTTGTGGGCCGGATGGCTGTGTACGGAACTTACGGGGGGGGGCCAGAGGGTCTTATTCTGTTGATATCGCTTATGATACAATGCTGGTCGATATTGTAACGATTTACTAATTCCTGCAATAAAAATATATTTAAATAAAAAAAAAAATAGATATGGGGTACTACAGACTAATGCTTACACATGCAGATGGGGAGGTAAAAATGATGATGATCTCTGTACCCTCTGCTCACTAAAGACAAAGGAAGATGATGCCCATCTGTTTTTTTTTTCGGCTTATACGCTACCTAGGCACCGTCGGATTAGATCCCTCTGCAAAATATGAGTGTCAGGTCGTATAAAGATGCAGAGCGTATCATTAAGTCTAATACCTCACAATTGGTAGTTTTTTGCGTAAGTAGATTTTTATTTAACGTGTATCTCATCAGGAAACGGCTTGGATGCAAGTTGTAATACAATATTGGAGTCTGCAGTTGTCTCCATTCAGCATTAGTCAATGCAGAATGTACTGAGTTCACTTTTGTAAAAATGTGTGGTTTTAAAGGGGTTAAACTTTTTAGATTTTAATGAGGTATTGTAATATTAATTGTTATGAATCAATTGTTACTCTGCCCCATCATATTAATTGTAATGTGTTCATGTGATTAATTGTTGGCAAAGGGCACTGTATATATTTGCCTGTGAATGTTTTTTTTGTTTTTGTCTTTGTCTTTGTACTTCCTGCTTTTATGGCTATATTAGCCGAAATATAGTGGAACTGAACTACTACTTACTCTCTACTACTCTGTACTAATCTCTCTCTACTAACCTCTCTCTACTACTCACTCTCTACTACTCTCTACTACTCATTCTCTACTACTCGCTCTCTACTACTCTCTACCACTCACTCGCCACTACTCACTCTCTTCTAATCGCTCTCTACTACTCTTTACTACCCACTCTACTACTCACTCTCTACTACTCTACTCACTCTCTACGAATCACTCTCAACTGCTCTCTACTACTCACTCTCTACCACTCTCTCTCTACTACTCGCTTTCTACTACTCACTGTCTAATACTCACTGTCTACTTATCACTCTCTACTACTCTACTACTCTCTACTACTCTCTCTACTACTCACTCCACTACTCTGGTATCCGCTACCACTCACTCTCTAGTACTCTACTACTCACTCTCTACTACTCTCTACTAATCTCTCTATACTACTCACTCTACTACACTTTACTACTCACTCTCTACTACTCATTCTTTACTACTCGCTCTCTACTACTCTCTACCACTCACTTGCCACTACTCACTCTCTTCTACTCGCTCTCTACTACTCTTTACTACCCACTCTACTACTCACTCTCTACTACTCTACTCACTCTCTTCGAACCACTCTCTACTGCTCTCTACTACTCACTCTCTACTACTCACTCTCTACTACCCTCTCTCTACTACTCGCTTTCTACTACTCACTCTCTAATACTCAATGTCTACTAATCACTCTCTACTACTCTACTACTCTCTACTACTCTCTCTACTACTCACTCCACTACTCTGGTATCCGCTCCCACTCACTCTCCAGTACTCTACTACTCACTCTCTACTACTCTCTACTAATCTCTCTATACTACTCACTCTACTACACTTTACTACTCACTCTCTACTACTCATTCTTTACTACTCGCTCTCTACGACTCTCTACTACCCCCTCTACTACTCACTCTCTACTACTCTACTACTCTCTACTACTCACTCTCTACTACACTCTACTACTGACCCTCTACTTAACACTCTCTACTACTTGCTCTCTACTACTCTCTACTACTCCTCTACTACTCTCTACTACTCACTTTCTACTACTCTCTGTCTACTACTCTCTACTACTCTACTACTCACTCTCTACTACTCACTCTACTACTCACTCAACTACTCACTCTCTACTATTCACTCTCTACTACTCACTCTCTACTACTAGCTCTCTAGTGCTCGTTCTCTACTACTCTCTATTACTTACTCTCCACTACTCTCTCTACTACTCACTCTCTCCTACTCTCTACTACTCACTCTCTGCTACTCGCTCTCTACTACACTACTACTCTCTACTATTCTTTCTACTTCTCACTCTATACTACTCACTGTCTACTAATCGCTCTCTACTACTCTACTACTCTCTACTACTCTCTCTACTACTCACTCTCTACTACTCACTCTACTACTCTCTAGTACTCTCTAGTACTCTCTACCACTCACTCCCTACTACTCTACTACTCACTCTCTACTACTCTCTACTACTCACTCTCTTCTACTCTCTCTCTACTACTCACTTTCTACTACTCTGTACTGCTCACTCACTAATACTCACTCTCAACTACTCGCTCTTTACTACTCTCTACTGCTCACTCTCCACTGCACACTCTCTACTACTCATTCTCTACTACTCTACTACTCACTCTACTACTCACTCTCTACTGTTCTACTATTATCTCTACTACTCACTCTGTACTACTCTCTCTACTACTCTCTACTACTTCCTGTCTACTACACACTCTCTACTACTGTCTACTACTCACTTTACTATTCACTCTCTACTACTCTCTACTACTAACTCTCTACTACTCTATACTACTTGCTCTCAACTACTCTCTACTACTCACTCTGCTGCTCACTCTCTACTGCTCTCTACCACTCACTCTTTGCTACTCTCTACTACTCACTCTCTGTACTCCACTAATCTCTGCTACTCACTCTGTACTACTCTACTACTCTCTACTACTCTCTCTCAACTACTCACTCTCTACTGCTCACTCTCTACTTCTTAGTCTCTACTACTTGCACGCCCGTTCTGCCGCAGCTTTTTGGTGCAGTTCGTGCAGAGGGCAGTGCACTTTTCTCTCACTTCCGGTTCACGGTCCTGGGCTGGAGTTGGCTCTCTAGTTGTTTATTTAAGGCGTATGCCTACGAGCGTGCACGGCGGACAATAGCGGGATAGTGGCAGCTCCTGCTATCCTTTTGATGCTCCGGTCAGCATATTGCTTTTAAAAAAAAGGGAAATAGTGTTATTATGATATTTTAATTGTCTGACTTACCTCTGTGTTCACTTGCACGCCCCGTTCTGCTGCGGCTTTTTGGTGCCGTTTGTGCAGAGGGCAGTGCACTTTTCCCACACTTCCGGCTCCCGGTCCTGGGCTGGAGTTGGCGCTCTAGTTGGGGGAGGGTACTGTTTATTTAAGGCACATGCCTACTAGGATGCGCAGCGGACGCGCGCAGCGGACACGCGCAGCGGGCGGCGCTTCGGCGCGCCTAAGGCAAGCCCGTTTGCGCCCGTCCATGCCAAGAATGCGACGAGCGCTAGCCACTATGCCCATACCCCCCAAAAGATTCTGTAGGCCCCTAAACGTTATAATCGGGATGTTTTAATGGGCTTTAATAAATTAAAAGATGAGTGTGTTTGCCAGTGGAACGTCCTCGATAATCTGACTAGGAAGTGTAGTAAGTGTAAATTTAGCTTCAACACGTCCTTAGATGCCCCGGATCCTCAGATTATCCCCTCTGTAACAGCTGGGGAGGGGTTCTGTATTCTGGCGGCACTTTCAACTCCCGCTCTCTTGTTAAGCATCCCCCAGACCTTTCCGAGGACCAGTATGATCTCTTGTTTGTGACTGAGACCTGGTTCAATGAATTTTCTGCCCCTATTAGTAGAGTTGGCTATTCCCAGAGGGTTAAAAATTACAAGGGTAGATAGGAAAGCTGGCAGGGGTGGAGGCCTAGCAGTGGTGTATAGAGACTCCTGGACTCTGGTCCATGAAGTCCCCCCAGGAATTGAGGGGGGTGAATTACTGGATTTCTCTATCTCTTTGACCCCGCACTTCACTCTAGGTGGGACACTTGTATATAGACCCCCGGGCTCCTCCTGAGCTTTCTGGAAGGCTCTCGATGAGATCATTGTCCCTAGGGCTGTTCGCTTTTCTAGTTTCTTATAACTGGGAGATTTCAACATACATTTCGACTGCCCATCAGGGGTTGATACGACTGAACTGAAGGACTCCTTGAAAATGGCACAACCTTACTCAATAGATTAACTCCCCCACCCTTATTGGGGGGCATATCCTAGACCTGGTGTGCTCTAACTTTCCTCTGTCTGACATTTATCCTTTTCAAGTACCCTGGTCAGATCATTTTCTGATTCAGTTCTCCTGGTCCATCATCAAAAAGCTTTCCCAACGCACACCCTCTCAGAGGATTGATGTTTCTGTTTTTGGTAGGGTCCTGTCTAATTCTCGTCTTCTGCCAATGTGGCATTGGAGGGAGCCTTAGTGAACTTCACCAACTGGATTTCCCAGTCGGTGGAGTCTGTTACCTCTCCCCTCCTGGACAGGCGCATTAGAAATGCACCGTCCAAACCCTGGTACTCCAACAACTTTAGAGCACTAAAACACTCCTGTAAAAAATTGGAACGCCGTTGGAGGTCAAACTACTGCCCATTGGCGAAAGTTGCACTTAGAAAGGCCCAGAGGGAGTACTATGAAGCTATTAAGGAGGCTAAAAGCCTCTTCCTGACCTGGGAGTGTCTGGAGAAGCACTGGAATGGTTTGAGTCTTTTCTATCGGACAGAACCTTCCAGGTCTTTGACGGCACATCCGTATCATCGAGTAGGCCTTTAGGGTGCGGCGTTCCGCAGGGCTCATCTTTGAGCCCTACGCTCTTCAATGCATTTATGAGGCCACTGGCTGGGATTGTTCGTCCGCATGGTGTTAGTATCATCTCCTATGCGGACGACACCCAGCTGGTGGTCTCCCTTGCACAGAAGAGCGGTCTCCAGCCTCCGCCCAATCTAGCGGCCTGCCTGGAAGATGTAAAGAGCTGGATGATGAGCTCATGTCTGAAGCTCAATGATGACAAAACTGAGCTCATGCTCCTGGGCCCGGCGGCCCCTTCCACCTTGGAGCTGATATGGCCCATAAGCATGGGAACGGCCCCACCCCCCAGAGACAATATCAAAAGTCTGTTTGTATGGCTCGATAAATCGCTGAGCCTTAATACACAGGCTACCAAAGTGTCGGAAATTTGTTTCTGCCTTCTTAGGGTGATCAAAAAAATTCTTCCCCTTCTCCCTTTCGAGGCCAGACAGATAATTATTCAGGGCCTTGTCCAATCCCGTCTGGATTTTAATAATGCCCTCTATCTTGGAGCACCAGACTACACCCTGCGGAAACTTCAGCACACCCAAAACTGTGCTGCCCGTGCGCTATTGGGAGTTCCACGGAGGACATCAATAAAAACTGGCTTAAGAACTTTACACTGGCTACCTGTTAGGGACAGAGTGAAGTTTAAAGCCCTATGCATTGCCCACCAGACTTTCTGGAAAATGGGCCCAGAAATCAATCGCTCCTTAATCTCTCCATATCTGCCCAACAAGGCACTTCACTCCTCAACCACATCGCTAGCCCAAATTCCTAGAATTTTTAGAGCCAGTGCAGGAGGACGTTCGTTCTGGTACAATGTGTATAAGCTGTGGAACACCCTCCCTCTGCAGCTGCGAGTTAACTCCAACTTAACTAGCTTCCGGAAACACCTCAAAACCTTCCTGTTCAATAAGCAGTAACCTCTTGAGGGCATCTTCTGTTTTCTTCAGCGCCTGGACGCCTCAGGGCAACTGCAGCACTTTAAAAATCCCATTTTCATTTCATTTCATTTCATTCTTCTTTGCTGAGCGCATTGTAGGCTCTAGAAGTAACTCAAAGGAAATATTAACCATCGCCCAGAGTTTGCTCAATCCCAGTGCAGAGTGGATGGACCTGCCTGTTTCGGTTGAGTGGTGTGAGAAACTGTCAGACTTTTTTTTGGATAAAATCCAGCAATACAGGATTCTTTAGGGTCGGATTGCATAGGGCAGGCCGATGTTCAAACCTCATGCCCACCAGCTCACCCTCTGCCCGCTTCTTCTTTGAAAGGCTTTTTTGCCTATTACTTCGAAGGATTCTCTATCTATCCTCTCATCCCTCAAATTTGGATCTCCCTCTGATCCGTGTCCTGCTAGGTTGCTTGCTGAGGTTGCTGAGGTGGTTAATTCGGAGGAGAATGCTATTATAAATCTATCACTTCAGATCGGCATTGTACCCAAGGTTTGGAAGGAGGATAAACTTATACGTCTCCTGAAGAAGCCCTCCTTAGATCCAAACATACTTACTAGCTATCGCCCTATTTCTCTTCTTCCGGCGGTGGCCAAGATATGTGAGAAAGCAGCCTTCAGGCAGCTATCCACTTTTGTTGAGTCATCGGGTGCTCTCCATCCGACCCAATCCGGATTCAGAGCTTCCTATAGCACCGAGACCGTTCTTGTGGAAATAACAGAAGCCGTAAGGAAGTGTTTTGATGGGGGCGGCAGAGCGGCCCTGATTTTATTGGACCTCTCTGCCGCCTTCGATACGGTCCCACACCAACAACTTCTCTCTAGGCTTTCTCAAATTGGCGTGTCTGGGCAGGCCTGGAAGTGGCTTGAATCCTTCCTAGTAGATTGTACTCAGCTGGTCTGGATACCTCCTTTTTCCTCTACCCCCCGGAGAGTGGCTACTGGTGTTCCGCAGGGCTCGACCCTGAGCCCCCTGCTCTTTAATATTTATGTTACCCCCCTGATCTTCATCGCAGAGGAGCTGGGTGCAAAAGTCATAGCATATGCAGATGACACCCAGCTCATCTTTACTTGGAGGGAAGGTGAAGTGTCCTCTTTAGCAGCCCAACGCTGCCTTGCAGCGGTCTTTGGTTGGCTGGCCCGGGCTCAGCTGAAGTGTAATGAGGGCAAGTCAGAGGTTCTCTCCTCTATGGCTCCTTCCCTCCGTTCTTTAGAGAGACTTTGTGGCCCCCAGAGTACCCCCAGTTTCTGTCATCTGGCAACCCTGCTAAAAGTCTGGGGATCTGGTTCGGAAAACATCTTAGATTCACTGCTCAGATAAAGCGACTGGCAGGGGTGTGCTTCGGTATCCTAAAATCTCTCAGGAAGTTCTTCCCTTTGCTACCTAGACCTGCCAGAGAAATGGTCACTCAGGCACTTATCGTGTCCCGCATTGACTATGCCAATGGTTTGTATATTGGACTCCCGGGGTATCAGTCTAAGAAACTGCAAGTAATACAGAATGCGGCCGCTAGGGTTCTGTTACAAATCCCTGGGTGTGCCAGCATGAAACAGCACTTACGAGACTTGCACTGGCTGCCTGTTGTCCAACGCATCCAGTTTAAGGCCCTCACGCTGGCTCATAGAGCCTTGCATGGTCTCGGCCCGGTTTATCTCCAGAGGCGTTTCTCCTTTTACACACCTCGCAGAAATCTCTGCTCTACCACCTTGCGCCTGATTGCAGTTCCCCGCTTCCGCAGGGTTCGGCTAGGGGGTAGCTCCCTCTCTGTTAAAGCTTCGGAGGCCTGGAATTCCCTCCCTCTGGAGCTGCATAGCATCCAGGACACTATGCTTTTTTAAGAAACAGTTGAAGACCTTCCTTTTTAATCAACCAATTTAAATACGCTGCCCGTTGTTATGGTTCACCACCATGCCAGGACACTTTTTAGAATCCGTGCGTGATATAAATGTCTATTAACATAACATAACTCACTCTCTACTACTCACTCTCTACTTCTCACTCTATTACTCACTCTACTACTCACTCTCTACTACTCACTCTCTACTACTCTCTCCTACTCACTTTACTACTCACTCTCTAATACTCTCTCTCTGCTGCTCACTCCCTAGTACTCACTCTCTGCTACTCACTCTCTATTACTCATGCTCTACTACTCTATACACTCACTCTACTATTCACTCTCTACTACTCTACTATTCACTCTCTACTACTCTCTACTACTCACTCTCTACTACTCTCTACTACTAACTCTCTACTACTCTCTACTATTCACTCTCTACTCTCTACCTCGCTACCTCTCTACCTCTCTCTACCCCTCTTTCTACTACTCTCTACCTCTCTTCCTCTACCTCTCTACCTCTACCTCTCTACCTCTACCTCTACACCTCTACCTCTACACCTCTACCGCTACACCTCTAGCCTCTACACCTCTAGCCTCTCTACCTCTCTCTACACGCCCACATATGCACATATATATATCCATATATATATGCATTTATATATATGTATGTATAAATATATACATTCATATATATATATAATATGCATAGCTATATGAATACAAATATAAATGCATGCATACATATATGCATACATATGCATGTTATGTACATAAAAGTTTGAAAAACACTAATAAAAGCAAAGCTAAAAAGCCACCTAATTACAAACAGAATTACTTTAACTTAAACGAGGGCGAGACCTTTTGCATTTTCAGTGCTTGTTTACTTTGGTTCCATCAAGAGGGCATTCAGATGTGTCACACATTTGCCATAAATTCAGAATGTTAGCACTCTAGTTGCTCATTAGATAACTGTAGTAAAGCTACTGCTCGCCAGGGAAGTCTGCTGCTGGTATTCAAAGTGCATGTTTCAGTCTGCATGTTACAATTTTTTAATGAAATAGAAGAGGATTTGAGAAGTCAAAATGTGCCCTAATTTTTCTTTCTGGAGCACTAATCAAAATGTCTATGGCAAAATAAAGCCCTTCATTTTGTACCTTTGCAAATGAAATGTTTAAGTGTTACAATTTTATTCCAATCAAGATGGCTTCAGGTGTTCCATACCTTTGTCATAAGTAGGACTGTTAGCGCTCTAGTTGTTCTTTAGAACATTCTGGGACATTCTGTCATTGGGCGATACTTGGCCTACATCTGGGTGATATTTATGCTACATTTGGGCTCTTTTGTCTCTGGCCGCCATCTTGGGAGACTTATTTGTTATGAAGTTTCCTAATCTCCTCATTTACTGCAGTCTCCTCAGTAGGAAATATTTTCAGTTTTTTACTTTGGTTCCATCAAGAAGGCATTCCGATGTGTCACACATTTGCCATAAATTCTGAATGTTAGCACTCTAGTTGCTCATTAGATCACTGTACTAAAGCTAGTGCTCACTAGGTAAGTCTGCTGCTGGTATTGAAAGTACATGTTTCAGTCTGCATGTCAGAATTGTTTTTAATGAAATAGAAGAGGATTTGAGAAGTCACTCAAAATGTGTTCTAATTTTTCTTTCCTCAGCACTAATCATACTTTCTATACCAAAATGAACCCCCTCATTTTGTTTCTTTTTAACTTAAATGTTTTAAGAGTTACCACTTTATTCCAATTAAGATGACTTCAGGTGTTCTATACTTTTGTCATAAGTAAGGTTCTTAGCACTCTAGTTGTTATTTAGAACACTCTGGGAAGCTGCAGTAGAACACAAATGAATCAAGTGACAGTCTCTGCTCTTGTTGGGTGTACATGTTTTACTGACAATGTCAGACTACATTCTCACATGACTTAGAAAGATAATGTGAATTTACAGAAAATATGCTTTCAGTTTAGCTTATAGATCACATTCCAAACCTCTGTAGGAAAAGCATGAGAAAATGGCTTTCTCCCAAACATGATTCATGATATCCCAGCAGAAGGCTTTTTCACATGGTAAAATCAAATTAGAACACACCACAATTCCTAAAATGAGTATGGTACCATCAGCAAATGATTTATATTGTAACTAAAGTCTTACAACCTTCTATTAACTGCAATGCTTTTTAATGAGGTGCTATCATGTATATTGGTTCCAAGATGGCTGTCAACACTTCTTGGAAGAAGTGCTGACAGCCAATCAGATCTCATGATGAGATGTGTGGTTAGGCTCCGCCTATATATATATATATATATCGCCTAGATATATATATATTTTTTTCCTTTAATATCTAAGAAACTGCTGAACGGGTTTACACAATTTAACCAAAAGGCACGACTCTGAGCCAAGGGCCGATACTTTATGGATAGGAGCGGACCGGAGCACGCCACCAGTTTTGAAAATTTCACGAAGATTAGTCAACCGGCGCCAAAGTTATTCCAAATAGAATGTTGCGGATTTCCCATGGAAAATAGGTCCTAACTATAACTCTGTGGCGCTTACTGGAGGTACCTGGTGGGCTAGTTGGCCCCTAGGGGACCTCTGGATTGAAGAGGAATTAATTCCCCAACTTAAAACGCACCACAGGGCATGTTTGCACACATATCACCTCAAGCCCCACCCCCTACCTTTACCACTGTGCAAACATGCCCCGTAGCGCATTCTAAGTTGGGCGATTAAGTCCCCTTGCATACTGGGGGTCCCTGCACCAGGGGGTTGCGTTACAGAAAAAGGGGCATGGCCTCATTACACTTCTCTGCAACGCAGCCCCCAGACGTGTTTCCAGAGTGGGAACTAAATCACCTTGATTCCTGGGGTCCCCGGGGGCCAACTAGCCCACAATGTACCTCCAGTATGAGCCAGGAGGCTGCGTTTCAGAAAGGTGTAAAAAGGGGTGGGGCCTCAATACACCTCTCTGCAACGCAGCCCCCTGCCGTGTTTCGAGAGGGGGAACTAAATCCCCTTGAATACTGGGGGTCTCTGGGGGCCAACTATCCCACCAGGAACCTCCAGTACGCACCAGTGGGATGAGTTGCAGAGAGGTGTAAAAAGGGGCATGGCCTCATTACACCTCTCTGCAACGCAGCCCCCTGGCACATACTGGAGGCTCCTGGTGGGCTACTTGGAGCCCAGGGACCCCCAGTGTTCAAGGGGAATTACTTCCCTCTCTGCAAACACCCCAGGGGCGTGTTTGCAGAGTGGTACAGGGAGAGGGCGTGGCCTCCTCCCTGATCCCGGTTTTTGTATTTTATTTTTTTTAAGGTGGGGGGCTGTGTAGCCCCTCTTCTTTTTCTTTTTTGGGCCCTGGGGACCCCATCCCCCACGGCCTGATCCCCAAATATATATATTTATTTTTAACAGGAAGGGGGCTGCGTGGCTAATTCCAGGCCCCGGGGACCCCATCCCCCAGAGCATAGCTACATTTTTTAAGCTGTGTAGCCCCCCCTCCTCAGGCACTTAAGGCCCCGGGCACCCCATCCCCCGAGGATGGCCTGACTCCTTTTTTTATTTTAATTATTTGGGGAGGGGGGCCTTGTGGCCCCCGTTCCGGGCCACTTCTGGCCCCAGGGACCCCATCCCCTGGGGCCTGGCCCTCTCCATTGGGGACCGTGGAGGGGTCTACAAGCCCCCTACGGTCCCTGCCGGCTCCCCACATCCTGCGGCAGCCGGCATTGCTTTTCTGCATGGGGAACAGCTAACATGCTGCTCCCCGTGCAGAAAAGCAATCGGCTTTGGTTTTTGAAAGAGAGCAGGTTTCCTGCTCTCTCTTTCAAAAACCAAAGCAGTTTGCTATGGTAGGGCTGGAACCGCGAGGCTCCCGCCCTACCACAGCAAACAGCAGTGTCCTGGGGGCCGGCACCCCGGGACTGCAGGAGCTGGCCCTTGGGGGTGGTGGTCCCCAGGACTACCACAAGGCACCAGTAGGGTGGCCGCGTGACCCCCCTCCAAACATTTAAAAGCCCCAGGGGTGGTGGTCCCCGGGCAGGGGGGTCAATCACAGACCCCCCAATTTAAATATGTAGTGCCCCGGGGAGGCAGCGGTCCCCGGGGCATGTGGGGGGCTTGAGCCCCCACACAGTTTTTTATTTTTTTATTATTTTAAAAAGAAGCCACGGGGTGGCGGTTCCCCGGAACTGCGGGGGGACCGTGAGCCCCCTGCATACTTCATATTAAAGCCCTGGAGGTGGCGGTCCCCGGGGCGCCTTAGCAGCCCCCCATCATTTACAGTTAAGCCCTGGGGTGGCGGTCCCAGGGGCTGCGGGGGGGCCGTGTGCCCCCTGCTATAATACATGCTTTGCCCTGGGGGATGGCGGTCCCCGGTGCAGTGTGGGGGGGGATTGCGCCCCCATACTTTATTTATATAAAGCCCCCGGGATTTGCCCCCGCCTGGGGGCTAATTTACATTAAAGCGCAGGAGCCGCGCTTTGTTTTTTTGGGGGATCGGCATGGTAAACATACCCTACGCGCATCCCGCTATTAAAAAAAAAATTGTGGGGCCTTGGGGATCCTAGTTGGACCCCCTAAGCAGGCTTAGGGGGTCAGCGTGTTTCTACCCTGCCCCCTTTTCTTGTTTTTTTGCATTTCTTTTTCTGTTTTCTTGTGCCTCGTTCTACCAAGGCACAGGATGGCTGCCAACACTTCCTGGATTGGAGTGTTGACAGCCAATTTGCATAAAGCTCGTGCCCGGGAGGATATGCGAACAGTACTTTGTCTATAGATATATCTATGATTTTACTTTTGATTTTCTCAGGAACTACTGAACGTATTTACACCATTTAACATAAAGCGTAATCTCCGAACCAAACGAACTTTTTGCCAAATTTGGTGTAATTCCGTTCAGCAGTTCAGACTGTAGCCGTGTCTGAAGGTCCTTATGGAAAATGGCATGGGCAAAACATGTTTGAGGACCCCCCTTCTTTCTCAGCTCCCACTTGACAAATCACCTTGAAACTTTCGGGACAGGAGCGGAGCAGAGCGCCCCATCTTCTTGGAGAATTTCACGAAGATTCGTCAACCGGTGCCAAAGTTATTCCAAATAGAATGTTGCAAATTTCCTATGGAAAATAGGTCCTAACCTTAACTACCAACTTTTATATTTATATATATATATATATATATATATCGACAGTCACTCCTGAAGAACCACCTCCGAACCAGCAGGAACGGCGAAGCAGGAGACAGACCACAGCTTTCAGGAAAAAGATTTATTGTTCCAGATTATTCTGTGAGTAACCAGACATGACGCGTTTCGAGCTAAACAGCCCTTGTTCACATGCAAGGCAAAAGTTCAATGATAGTGCTTATAAAGTGCTTAAAGTGCTCCGCCCACCATTCTGTTTCCCAGTGAGTCACGTGACTCGCATCACAATGGAAAACAGACTATCTCAAAAACATATATATCTACAGGTATGTTGAACTGTCACTGTGAATATTTACAATTCCTGCATCAATGCGCAATGTGTAACAAAGATCTAAAAACAATATTTAGAATCCATTTAAAATTATTATACACACAAAAAATACATATTCTGAGGACATTTGTCCAAAGGAAGAAGTTATAACTGGATGAATCCAGATAGCAAGTATTCACAGCTGCAGAATAGAGCAGTCAAATTGATCGTAAAGAGATAGTAAAAAATCTTAGGGTGGCCAATATATACCTAATCATTACAAAGAAATCAACCTTTGACAGAGAAATATTGGCATGGCAGAGCCATATAACTAACAACCACAAACATGCTAGGACAAACCATGCCTAGTGTGCAAAGGAGGCTAAGAATAAAGTGCATACTGTCTGTTCAACTAGATTAAGCATATCAAGTTCATGGTATTATATATATATATATTCACTGAAAAAACCATAGGTTTCAAGGCCAGTTATAGTTAGCGGGAAACTTTACTGACATAAAACCAATGAAATTCCACGTTATAGTTAGTTGGACTCACTATAACTTGCACGCCTGCAATGCACTGCTGATGACGTCACATGTTACATCACTCATGACATGGTCATAGTGACATCACTCATGACATCACTGATGACACCATCCAGTGAATGTGTGTCTTTCTGAAAAATATATATGTTTTATATATGTATTTGAAAAGGACGATGGAAGAATAAATGGTTAAATAAGTGTGTATATGAATATTTGTTTTTAAAAGAATTGATTGGTTAACTGCCTTATTAAGTGTATCTTAGTGAATACATATATTAGCAAGTAACTTTTAAAAATTGAAATGTATGTATCAGTGTTTCACTTTGTGTATAAGTGGCTGTATGGGTTGGTGACTGACTCAATGTTTGTATGTGTTTTGAAGACAGCATATGTACAGGACTGTATGGATGGATGAGTGTGTATATGTGTGTGTTAGTGAGTAAACGACTGTCTCACTATTGTCTTTTTCAGTAACGACATATGTTTTAATCTAGTATATGTGAGTATTAATATACATAAGTGAGTATATGTGAGAGTGAGAGATTGAAATGTTTAAATAAGTATGTGCTTCTATAAGTGATTGTTTAAGAGAGTAAGTATGTGTAAGTTTCCTTAGAAGTAAAGTGGTAGTGTGTGTATAGCTGTATATGCAAATAAATGGATTTCAATAGTTTTTTTGCATGTGTGAATATGTGTGTGAGTAACTTTTGGATGACTGTTGGTGTGTAACAGGATGTATAGGTCTATCACTACATATGATGAGTGAATATATATATGAATGACTATACAGAACTGTTGGTGAATGAGTGGATGTGTATGTAGATGTTGGAATTACCTAATAAGTTGTTGTAATTGGTATTGGTTTCTCCTTTTTTAAGAACATTTTAGTTTCTATTTTTGAATGTGTGTGTCAAAGGTTATTTAATGCTGATAGGAGGTCTGCCACTTTGTCACAAGGATGGTGTCATCAGTGATGTCATGAGTGATGTCACTGACCATGTCATTAGTGATGTAATATGTGACGTTATCAGCAGTGCATTGCAGGCGCGCAAGTTATAGTGTGTCCAGCTAACTATAACGTGGAATTTCATTGGTTTTATGTCAGTAAAATTTCCCGCTAACTGTAACTGGTGTGTAACCTATGGTTTTTTCAGTGAATTTCAAAGGTTTTTTTAATGCTAATTCCTAACTATAAGTCTCACTTTATAAGTAAGACTGTTAGTGCTCTAGTTGTTCTTTAGAACACTCTGGTACATACTGTCATTGGGCTATAGTTGCGCTACATCTGGCTGATATTTGGGCTACATTTGTATTTTTTTGTCTCTGGTGGCCATCTTTGGGCTACATTGGGCTACCTTGGGCTACATTTGGGCTCTAACATATATATAGCCCAATATATATTTTTTTAAAGTTAATTTTCTTAAAAACAACTGGAGCATATATCTTGAGACATAGCAAAGGCACATCGGGCTACCAGTCCTTACAATTTTTCATTTTTTTTTGTATATTGTTGTTTTTATTTTTTTTGCCCTGAAGCGTTCCCGGTGCGTGCCCCGGTGAGCGCCCCGGAAAGCGTAGTATTTTGAAGCGCCCCGGTGCGCGAACCTGGAAGCGTCCCGTCAGCGCCAATGTCGCGATCAAAAACAACATCGTGACGCGTAAGCGTGACGTATCGCGTAGCCGCGCGATGTGTCTTATGACGCGTTGCATAAATGCACCCGGAAGCGCTCCGTGGCGCGGCCCGGAGCGCGTAACGAAAGCGTGCCGGGACGCGCAACGTAAGTGCATCGGGTCATGTGACTTGAAAATAACACTTTTCATTGGTTCTCATTATTTTTTTCTCCAAATAATGAAAGCCCCCGCCTTTTTTCCTCATTCTTACTTTCTTCATTGAGAGACCAAGAGCTATTTTTGAGCAAACAATGGCATCATTTGTTGCTGCAGCTGGTGCACCCCCACCACCAAGAAAAGAAGGTCCACCACCACAGTTTCTTGGAGGACAAGAATAAGAGGAGGAAGAAGAGGAGGAGGATCAACAACCAAGGCGCTTCCTGCCTGAAGAACCAAGACAAAGGCACGTTAAAGTGCACTTTATTTGGCAATTCTTTTCTTTTCCTGATGACCAGAAAAAGGTGAACGCCCCCAAAGTCACCTGTCTTATTTGTGACAAAGTTCTCTCCAGGGGCAATCCCACAAAGAAATATTCTTTTGGTAATTTTACCATGATCCGCCACATGGAGAGGTGGCATCCCAATAACTTAGCCCAGGCTGAAGTACAGGAACTTCGAAACAACCCACCCCCTGTGGCCAGCACTTCCTCTACTGGACCCTCACTTTCTGGTCCTGAAGAACGCCAAACGGCGCCAAATATTCAGCAAAAATTTGGCAACCTCAAATTTGTTTGCATTTTCTGTGGCAAAACATTATGTTATGGTGAACTTAGTGTCACCTCAATAAATAATGCTGTAGACAACCACCAATGCAGCAAGAAAAGGAAGCAGTAATTATTTTCTTTATTTTTGCTCCTGTTGAGCCATTTCCAATTCCCTGTTTTTGTTTGTTCCCTTAAAACCCCCCCCCAAAAAAATTGTTCAAAAATACAAAAAAAAAAATGTTCAGAAAAAAAAAAAATATATATATAACAACAAAAAGAATTTAAAAAAAGTTCTTTTCAGAACTACCTCCCATTTATAAAATATTGCCAAAAATGTTAAACTCTGGCATTCTTTTTTCTCTTTTGTGCGCTTCCCTGTGCGCTCCCGGGTGCGCATACCGGGCGCTCCCTCCGCGACAATCGAATTTATTTTTTTTGCCCCGCGAGGCCCTTTTATAGCTCCCACATCAAACCTAGGGGATCAGGGTGGGTCTACCCTGCCCCCTTATGGTCATTTCCCCCTTTGTTTTGGCCACCTCTTGTGTCTCGATCCTACCGAGACACAAGATGGCGGCCGCTCTGGACACCCGAGAGCCGATCAGCTTTCTGCGCGCAAGTCGCGTGGCGCACCCGGTGCGCTCCCTGGTGCGCGTACCGGGGCGCTGCCATAGATATATATATTTTTTTTAACCTAAATTACTAAAAATACACTGGAGCACATATCTTGAGACATAGCAAAGGCACATCGGGCTACCAGTCCCTACAATTTTGCCAAGTTTGGTGGAAATCCATTCAGCCGTTCGGGCTAAAAGTGAGTTTGACCGCCCTATGGAAATTAACATTGGGAAAACACGTTTTGGGACCCCCCTTTTATCTCGGCACCCGCTTCACGAATCCCCCCAAACTTTCAAGGAAGGACCGGAGCTCCGCGAGGCAAATTTGAGGACATTTTCAGGCAGATTCGTCAACCGGCGCCAAAGTTATTCCAAATAGAATTTAGAGATTTTGCATTGAAAAAAATCCTAACTACAACTACCTACTGGCGACCATAAAAGGGGCCCGCGGGGCAAAAAATTTTTTTAAAAATTGATTTTCGCGGGGGGGGGGGGGGGCACCCAGTACGCGCACCGGGGAGCGTACCGGGGAGCGTACCATGGGGAAAAAGAATGACAGTTTTAAAAAAAAGTAGCTGTTTTAAAAAAAATTCTTTTTGTTGTTTTTTTAAATATATATATATATACATACACATACATATATATAAATGCATATGTATATATATGCATATATGCGTATATGTGTGCGTGTAGAGAGAGGTAGAGGTAGAGA
Organism: Lissotriton vulgaris; assembly: GCF_964263255.1. Lineage (NCBI taxonomy): Eukaryota > Metazoa > Chordata > Amphibia > Caudata > Salamandridae > Lissotriton > Lissotriton vulgaris. Next base: position 177,036 of record NW_028254405.1, on the reverse strand, counting down.
GGTAGAGGTAGAGAGGTAGCGGTAGAGAGGTAGAGACTAATAGAGAAGTAGAGAGTGAGTAATAGAGGGTAGAAAGTGAGTAGTAGGGAGTAGTAGAGAGCAGTAGAGAGAGTAGCAGAGAGTGAGTAGTAGAGAGTAGTAGAGTGAATAGTAGAGTGAGTAGTAGAGAGTAGTAGAGAGTGAGTAGTAGAGAGTGAGTAGTAGAGAGTAAGTAGTAGAGTGAGTAGTAGAGAGCAGTAGAGAGTGAGTAGTAGAGAGTAGTAAAGAGTGAGTAGTAGAGAGTAGTAGAGAGTGAGTAGTAGAGAGTGAGTAGTAGAGAGAATAGTAGAGAGTAGTAGAGAGTGAGTAGTAGAGTGAGTAGTAGAGAGTGAGTAGAGAGAGAGTAGTAGAGAGTGAGTAGTAGAGAGTAGTAGAGAGTGAGTAGCAGAGTGAGTAGTAGAGAGAGAGTAGTAGAGAGAGAGTAGTAGAGAGTGAGTAGTAGAGAGAGAGTAGTAGAGAGTGAGTAGTAGAGAGTAGTAGAGAGTGAGAAGTAGAGAGTGAGTAGTAGAGAGTAGGAGTGAGTAGTAAAGAGTGAGTAGTAGAGAGAGAGTAGTAGAGAGTGAGTAGTAGAGAGTAGTAGATAGTGAGTAGTAGGGAGTAGTGAGTAGCGAGTTGTAGGGAGTGAGTAGTAGAGAGAGAGTAGTAGAGAGTAGTAGAGTAGTAGAGAATGAGTAGTAGAGAGTGAGTATTTGAGAGTAGTGGAGTAGGAGAGAGTAAGTAGTAGAGAGTAGTGGAGAATATTCCAAAGTTTGGCACAGCACCACTTGCACAATGAATCCAATCAAATCATATCACTTAGAGTCCTTATTGAAGCGCTGAATCTTGGTGTATATTCAAATGCTTTTATTTTCCTTAAGTTTATGTACCTCAGCCAGCCGAAACGTTTCGTTCTGTACAACAGAACTTCTTCAGGGCGTTCTTATTTCCTTCAAGTTATGTCGGTATCCTGTTGTCATATAACTAGATATTTCTTCCAAATGTTAGACGAGACGTAAGTACATTCTTATTCAAAGTGACTAGGTATCAATTTTACCCACACAATTCGGGCAGACTTGAGTTATTTATAGCATCCTCAAAGTCAGTCTTTCAAAAATTCAAAAGTATAGGACATGATAATCCAAATCCAAATGTTTCTCAAGAAAAGTCATTTTTAATCGTTGGGAATATCGGTGTTTGGGCAGATATGACCCAGGGACCCCAAAGGGAAAGTCCCCCCTCTACAAAAGCGCCAGTGGCCTGCATTGCAGAGGTGTAAAAAGGGTGTGGCCTCATTACACCTCTGCAATGCAGCCCCCTGGCGCATACTGGAGGCTCCTGGTGGGCTAGTTGGCCCCCAGGGACCCCCAGTATTCAAGGGGAATTAGTTCCCCCTCTGCAAACGCGGCAGGGGGCTGCATTGCAGAGAGGTGTAACAAAGGGCATAGCCTCATTACACCTCTGCAATGCAGCCCCCTTGCGCATACTGGAGGTTCCAGGTGGGCTAGTTGGCCCCCAGGGGCCCCCAGTATGCAAGGGGAATTAGTTCCCCCTCTTCAAACATGCACGGGGGCTGCGTTGCAGAGAGGTGTAAAAAGGGTCGTGGCTTCATTACACCTCTCTGCAATGCAGTCCCCTGGCGCATATTGGAGATTCCTGGTGGGCATTCAGGTCTTATATAGTTACTAATTAGCATTAAAAAAAACTATGAAATTCACTGAAAAAATCATAGGTTTCACACCAGTTATAGTTAGGAATTAGCATTTAAAAAACCTATTAAATTCACTGAAAAAACCATAGGTTTCACATCAGTTATAGTTAGCTGGAAATTTTACTGACATAAAACCATTGAAATTCCCACGTTATAGTTAGTTGGACTCACTATAACTTGCGCGCCTGCAATGCACTGCTGATGACGTCACATATTACATCACTCATGACATGGTCAGTGACATCACTCATGATATCACTGATGACACCATCCTTGTGACAGAGTGACATACCTCCTTTCAGTGTAATGTAACCCTTAAAAAACATATTCAAAAATAAAACCTAACATTTTCATAAAAATGGAGATACCCATACCAGTTACAACAACTAATTCAGTAATTCCACCATCTAGATACACATCCACTCATTCACCAACAGTTCTATATAGTCACTCATACATATACTCACTCATCATATGTAGTGATACACTTATACATCCTGTTACACACCGACAGTCATCCAAAAGTTACTCACACACATAATCACACATGCAAATAACCTATTGAACATCCATTTATTTGCATATACAGCTATACACACACTACCACCTCACTTCTAAGGAAACTTACACATACTTACTCTCTTAAACAATCACTTATAGAAACACATACTTATTTAAACATTTCAATCTCTCACTCTCACATATACTCACTCATATACATCAATACTCACATATACTAGATTAAAACATATGTAGTTACTGATAAAGACACTAGTGAGACAGTCATTCACTCACTAACACACACATATACACACTCATCCACCCATACAGTCCTGCACATATGCTGTCTTCAAAACACATACAAACAGTGAGTCAGTCATTGATGCATCTATGTGCTAAGTAACACCCCCACCAAACCATACAGACACTCATACTGATACTAAAAAAAACATCTAATAACCCATATACACACACATGTAGCTACTCACCAACCCATGCAGCCACTTATACACAAAGTGAAACACTGATACAAACATTTAAATATTTAAACAATACACGTTAATATATGTATTCACTAAGATACACTTAATATGCCAGTCAACCAATCAATTTTTTTTTTAAAAAACATCCATTAAGACACTTATTTAAACATTTATTCTTCCATCGACCTTTACATATACATATATAATACATATTTATTTTTCAGAAAGACACACATTCACTGGATGGTGTCATCAGTGATGTCATGAGTGATGTCACTGACCATGTCATGAGTGATGTAATATGTAACCTCATTAGCAGTGCATTGCAGGCGTGCAAGTTATAGTGAGTCCAACTAACTATAACGTGGGAATTTCAATGGTTTTATGTCAGTAAAATTTCCAGCTAACTATAACTGGTGTGAAACCTATGGTTTTTCAGTGAATTTAATAGGTTTTTTAAATGCTAATTCCTAACTATAACTGGTGTGAAACCTATGTTTTTTTCAGTGAATATATATATATATATATACACATATATGTATATAATGCTCACAATTCCTTCGGTAACAAAAGAATCGACCGCACTCCACTGGTGGAAGATAAAGAAACAGGTTTATTTACACCATTACAATTTGAGCAGGACGCTATCTTCGACCCTGCGCCATTTTCTTACTGTTGTGGCACACATTCAAATACAAACATTCAAATAAAGTTTACAATTACATGACGTCATTTCAGATAATTCATTGAAATGAACGATGCACTAGCGATAATCAGTTCCTATGGCGGCCATCTTAGAGTGTGTTTCAATATGATCGCAAATGCAGGAACATAAAACATAATTGAGCCATAAATCGGCTTTGACTGCATAGTTTCCAATTTGTAACAAAACAAAGTATATACATATATATTTACAGTTCATTCTGAGTCGAAATTTTTCTACTAATTATGTGAAAGAATATTGATTACATTCACTTCATTTGAAATCATATATTCATTATCCACAAATTCATTGTGTGAAATCAAGCCTTGGATAGGCATAGGCACTTATATTGAAATACGGAACCCAGTCATAATTGCAAATTGATTGTTTGAAGGAAACTGAAGTAATGAATCGAAGATTGAATTGATCGGATCTACAAGTGAAAATGTTAACAAAGGGAGATAGAGAAAAGAAGAAATTGACTAGCCTAGATGTATTGTTGGTTCTTCTTCCATGTTCAGGCTTGCTGGCATCTTGGTTTGTAGGTCAATGATGAACCTAGACTCTAGCTTGCGCAATTGTAATTCTCTATCCCCCCACGATCTTTGATAGGAGTATGGTCAAGACAGAAAAAACGGAGGAGGTTACGGTCACTCCGATGTTCTTGGGCAAAATGCCTAGCTACAGGATAATTGGGATCGTTGTGTTCAATGGCTCTTACATGTTCTAGTATCCTTCTTTTGACAGGGTGTATGGTACTGCCTATATAGTGCAGCGTACACGTGCATTCCAGGCAGTATACACAATAAGGAGTGGTACAGGTCATAAATGTGTTAATCTTTCTGTTCAAAGTACTACCAGGGATTTCATAATGAGTGACTTTGGGGCTGTTTGTACACGCTTTGTAGCGGTGACATGGGAAAAATCCTGTGAGGTTTCCTAATCTGGGAGTTCTTGGGACAGGATCAAAATGACTGTGCACAAATGAGTCTCTCAATGAACGATGTCGTCTATAGGATATCTGTGGAAACTCCGAAATTTTGGTTCCTATAGTGACATCTGATTTCAGAATATGCCAATTATGTGAGAGAACTTGTTGGACACTTTTAGAGTCCTCAGAGAAAGTTGTAATGAAACGGATAGTGCTTTTAGTAACCGTTTCTTGCTTCTTTCTGTCTTTTAAGAGACATGTTCGAGATATTTTCTTGACTTTTTCGAAGGCTGTCGCTAAGATCTGTTCTGAATAACCTCTTATTTTAAATCTTTCCATGGATTCAAATGCTGCTGTCTCAAAGTCCTTTTCCAAGGTGCAGTTTCTTTTTAAGCGCAGCAGTTCCCCATAGGGGATGCTGTTCTTGAGAGGTCTAGGATGACAGCTGGTTGCCTCCAAAATGGAGTTGCCAGCTGTAGTCTTACGGAATAAGGAAGTACAGATCTTACCTTCCCTGATGGTAAGTTTCAAATCCAGAAAATCAACTTTGGTGTCACTTATTTGCCCACTAAAGTGTAAATTCAGGTTATTGTCTTTCAAATGCCTAATGTATGCTTCTGCCAGTGCCCTAGTACCCTTCCAGAAAATGAAGAGATCATCGATGTATCGATGCCAACCGATGATTGATTGGACCTATTGTTGATTATCATCGGCCCAGGCCATCTGCTTCTCCCACCAGCCCACTAACAAGTTTGCGTAGCAGGGGGCTAAGCAGGTTCCCATCGCCGTCCCTCTGATCTGTCTAAAATGTTGTTTGTCAAATAAAAATAAGTTATTATTGAGACAGAAGGTAACAAATTCAGTCAACATCTCATTATATAAGGCAAATTTCAATGATCGACTTTTAAGAAAATATTGTACGCCCTGAATGCCCTGATGATGTGCGATGCATGTATAGAGTCCTGTCACATCCAGAACGATCATCAACATTTCTGATTCCCATGTGATATTAGAGATGGTTCTGATGAAATCAGTAGTGTCCCGGATGTACGAGGGCAATGTTTTCACGAAATCAATGAGGAAGAAGTCAATATATTGAGACATTGCTTCCATGAGACTACCTTTAGAAGAAATAATTGGTCTACCCGGTGGACGGGTAGAGTTTTTGTGAATTTTGGGCAAATGATAAAAGGTCGGTGTCATTGATTGCGAGCATGAAAGAAATTTCAATTTCTCGGTATTTAACATGCCCTGTGTAGGCCATTTGTCAAGAAGATTGTGATATTGGATGATGCTTTTATTGTACTCTTCCTTACTTATTTTACTGTAACATGTTGCATTGTTCAATTGTCGTAAGGCTTCTGTGCAGTAATGGTCTCTAGACAAAAGAACAATATTCCCTCCTTTATCGGACGGTTTACAAACTATATTTGTGTTTGCTTTCAATCTGTCTAATGCTTTTTGTTGTTCTTTTGTCAAATTCCATTGTCGTTTGGTCATCTTTGGGTTTTGAGATCTCATTTTGATCAGGTCACTTTTCACTGTTTCCTAGAATACATTGATCGTGTTATGTGACATTGATGGAATGAATTTAGATCATGGTTTAAAAGTGGTCTTAGGTCTTATTTGATTGATCCCAAATTTAGCTGCCGATTCAGCTGCACTCATTTGCGGATCACCTGTTTTTTGACTTGCCATCAGTTGTAAAAAGGTCAGATCTTCACCAGCCAAATTTTGCCATTCAGTGTCTGTGGTCACATTGTTTATGTTTGTATTTCGAGTGACCTTTAGCTTGTTGAATTTTAAAAGTTTGCGCTTCCTGCAAAACTGGAAAAGATCGATTCTAGATTAAGTGTATTCGAACTTATTTGATGGGCAAAAAGTGAGCCCTTTTTTCAGTACAGTTTCTTCGTTTTTACTGAGTTTATAGGACGTCAGTTTGACAATTGTGAGGTATTCTTGCATTGTTAACATCTGTTCCCTCTCTTTCTCCGGGTATATGAGGCAACACCTTGGTACTCCTCTATGGAATCCTCCTCGCCTCGTCTGTCTTGTTTTCTTTCTGGCGGTTTGCCTTTGGCCCCCCTCTGCTGCGATTGTCGCATTAGTTGGAATTCCTTGCGAAAATGGGACTGCTCTCTGGATGTCGTTGCTCTTTCATCACCAGATTGCTCTGTGTCTGTTGTTACATCAGAATCTGAAGTGATGATTACTGGAGTGCTCTTCTTGCTTCCGACATTTCTCAAGGCTCTGCGTGAGCATCAAATTTGCGATCAAAGGTGAGGATGCGTCCTTGCTCATAATCCCTAGCACCTCGCTGGAATTTGCTCTGCTTTCGCTTTCAAATTTTATCCTCATAAGCCTGTAGACGTGTTTCATAGCTTCTCTTAGGGTACCTTTTGTTGTTACATCAGAGTCTTGTGCAATGAGCTCTTCAAGTGCTTAGATTTCTTTGCGACTTTTATCCCTGTGCTTCCATGCGAATTTGATCAATATTTTAAGCATTTCTGCAGACATATCTGTGGTGTAATTGCCCATTCGTCTAGAATTTCAGGGTCAGGATTTTCGTAAGATGTTACGGTATACACCCGGAGCCCACGAGGAATCCGTTTTGCTTCCAAATAATTTTGAAGAGAAGTGGCTTCCCACCACTTTTTAACCTTGCGCTCAAACAGTCTTTCTAATTGTAGAAATAATGTTTTTAGGGGGCTTGGTGCACTTCTAGTAGTAGCAATTGTGAATCCTTGTTCTGGTGTTCCTATATATATATACATACATTGTGTACATTGTATATACATACATATATATATATATATATATATATATATATATATATATATATATATATATATATATATATGTATATATATATATATATATATATATACATTATTCGAAGTCCTTCCTCACGGGAAGAAATTGAGGCGCACACACTATATATATATATATATATTTCTCACCACGTTCTCCTAACAACGTGAACAAGCCGTGAGGTGAAACGCGTTGTTTGTTTTTGCTGCCAATAAATTTCCACAGCACAGCAAACTCCTGGTGTGTCGTCTACGTACTTTCTTGTTAGGAGAACGTGGTGAGAAATAAATTGGGCTTCCGGGACCCCAGAGACGACCCACTCGCGAGCGGGTACTAGCGTGTACCGGGAATCTGTGTCTGATATATATATATATATATATATATATATATATATATATATATATATATTCACAGAAAAAACCATAGGTTTTACACACGTTATAGTTAGGAAGTAGCATTTAAAAAACCTATGAAATTCACTGAAAAAACCATAGGTTTGACACATGTTATAGTTAGCTGGAAATTTTACTGACATAAAACCAATGAAATTCCATGTTATAGTTAGTTGGACTCACTATAACTTGCGCGTGCAATGCACTGCTGATGACGTCACATATTACATCACTCATGACATGGTCAGTGACATCACTCATGACATCACTGATGACACCATCCAGTGAATGTGTATCTTACTGAAAAATAAATATTAGTGAATAATGTTTAAATATTTAAATATATATATTAGTGTTTCACTTTGTGTATAAGTGGCTACATGTGTTGGTAAGTAGCTACATGCGTATGTATATGGGTTATTAGATGTTTCTCTTAGTAGCAGTCTGAGTGTCTATATGGTTTGGTGGGGGTATTACTTAGCACATAGATGCATGAGTGACTGACTCTCTGTTTGTATGTGTTTTGAAGACAGCATATGTGCAGGAGTGTATGGGTGGATGAGTGTGTATATGTGTTTGTTAGTGAGTGAATGACTGTCTCACTAGTGTCTTTATCAGTAACGACATATGTTTTAATCTAGTATATGTGAATATTGATGTATATAAGTGACTATATGTGAGAGTAAGAGATTGAAAGAGTTCCTGTTTAAATAAGTATGTGTTTCTATAAGTGATTGTTTAAGAGAATAAATATGTGTAATTTTCAATAGAAGTAAGGTGGAAGTGTGTGTATAACTCTATATTCAAATAAATGGATGTTCAATAGTTTATTTCCACGTGTGAGTATGTGTGTGAGTAACTTTTCGATAATTGTCGGTGTGTAACAGGATGTATAGGTGTATCACTTCATATGATGAGTGAGTATATGTATGAGTGGATGTGTATATAGATGGTGGAATTACTGAATTACTTGTTGTAACTGATATGGGTATCTGCATTTTTTTTTAAATTTCAGTTTCTATTTTTGAATATGTGTTTCAAGGGTTACATTACAGTGAAAGGAGGTCTGTCACTATGTCACAAGGATGGTGTCATCAGTGATGTCACTGACCATGTCATGAGTGATGTAATATGTGACGTCATCAGCAGTGCATTGCACGCGCAAGTTATAGTGAGTCCAACTAACTATAACGTGGAATTTCATTGGTTTTATGTCAGTAAAATTTCCAGCTAACTATAACATGTGTCAATCCTATGGTTTTTTCAGTGAATTTCATAGGTTTTTTAAATGCTACTTCCTAACTATAACGTGTGTAAAACCTATGGTTTTTTCTGTGAATTTCATTGGTTTTTAAAATGCTAATTCAGAAAAATGTCGTATATGCAACCTATACTTTTGGCAATAAAGTTCTGGCAATATTTTTTTCGAAAACAAGCCGTTTTCTTCACTGTTGAAGTTGCATAGAGACTCCTTGTAAAGCAATACAGAATTCGAAAGTCTGTACCTTGCCTTTTTTTAAACACATTAAAATTTGTCTGTAAATAAAAATAGCCTTACTAAACTTTCGTGCGCGACCCGGTGTGCGCACTCTCGGCAACAGTTGTCAATAAAATGGATATCGCATTTCCAGGCTTTCGTGCGCGACCGAGTGCGCGCACAGGCCTATATATTTCGTAAAAACCTTGCAATTTGAACTTATTGAATTTCTTCATACACCCCTCAAAGAACTTATAGTACGTCAAAGAGACTGTACCTAGACTTCTTTTTTATTCTTATGAAACTTTTCAGTAAATGGAGCCGAATGTCTTTTTAAACTTTCGTGCGTTACCGGATGTACACACCTTGGTATTTTTTTAAGAAATATAAAACGTTTCATACTTTAACAATTGTGTGCTTAAATCCAGCTCAGAAGATATACAAAATCATGATGGTGGTTGGTTCAACCCGGACCGTTTATTAGAGATAGATCGTCCAACTCCACCGGAAGACACCCCTAATAAAAAGGACATATATATAAAATGCGGACTAGCCGCTGTATCGTGCTAGCAAACTATAACATATAAATCGTTAGAAAAAACAAAAGGAATCGAGCAAAATCAGTAGGCCACTGATGCGATCTTTTTTTGACCTCGCTAAAATAGAAAAATTAGGAACAACCCCTCATGAGAAATATGAAACTAGTGAGAGAAACCGAGCTCGACGCCATGATGGCTGCAAGACAGCTCGGCTCTACGCCCACCCCACCCAAAATAACGACAAATATTATAAAGATACACAACACACCAGCAAAGTAACAGGGTAAAACGTTTTATTAAATAACTATTTACATGGCAGCCTACTGCAACATGAAAACAACACTTTCAATTGGTTCTTAATAGTTTCAATTCTGGAATTTACACGCAGCACTCCACCCACTTCCCTCACTATCTTTTCTACTCTCAAGAGACAACAACGTCCTACATCTTTCGGAAGACTTTGGTGAAATGGCTACCGTAGCTCATTCATCTTCCGAATCTGACCAAAATGATCGAATACCTTTAATAAGAAAAAATAAATCTTTCATCTGGCAATTTTTCACTTATCCTGAAGATCAAAAGAAAGTGAATGCACCAAAAGTAACCTGCACGATATGTGACTTGGTTCTCTCAAGAAGAAATCTAGCAAAAAAATATTCCTTTTCCATACATACCATGGTGCGGCATGTCAAACAAGTGCACCCTCTGCAATTTGCAGAGGCAACGACAAGAGCCCTGGCCACGCTATTACCATTAGAGGTGGCCAGCACATCTTCTGATCGACGACCTGTATCTCCATGGAGTGCAGAGATGGACTTCAGATATTTAACTATATATGGTCTATAACCTATGGTTTTTTCAACGATTTTCTTTGGTTTTTTAATAGCAAATATCAAAAGCTTTTTTGTGGAAAATGACTAAAATTAGGTATACATAAGCGGCGTTCATTTATGTTCACCACAGCCATTTTTAAAAGTAAAGTGAAAGTCGCGAAACAGTGGCCACGCCATCTAGTCCCTTTTAGGCCCCATCATGCACGTAAGTAACAGCCATTTTCTGTGTCATGGCCTCTCTGCCCACTGCCAATAGCCTATGATTGTTCGAAATTGGTTCTCTTTGAGTCATTCTCTGTTCACAAATAAGCATAAAGTCGCAATACTCTATTTAGTTTTTGCAGATAGTGAAGGATAGGTAGTGCACACTTTTGTCCCCTTTGTAACCCGTCATGCCTATCTCTGCCCCGTTTGTTGGTAGTTGGTTCAACCCGGACCGTTTATTAGAGGTAGATCGTCCGACTCCACCGGAGGACCCCCCTAATAAAAAGGACATATATATAAAATGCGGACTATCCACTGTATCGTGCTAGCAAACTATAACATATAAATCGTTAGAAAAAACATGAAACTAGAGAGACGAACCGAGCTCGACGCCATGATGGCGGCAAGACAGCTCGGCTCCGCCACCCACCCCGCCCAAAATAATGACAAACACTATGCAAATATTATAAATATATACAACACACCAGCAAAGTAACAGGATAAAACGTTTCATTAAATAACTATTTACATGGCAGCCTACTGCAACATCAAAAAACAACACTTCTAATTGCTTCTTAGTAGTTTCAATTCTGAAATTGAACACCCAGTACATCCAGAGGTCATGTCCGACAAGTTGTGTGGGGGGATGCCTTGCTAATGCCGCCACCCCCACCACCTTCTGTAGGAAGGACTCTGGATATCCTTGGTCCCTGAGAAGCTTCGATGTCCCTGCCTTGCACAAATGTCATAAGTTCTGGATGTTGAGAGCCATACTTCAGGGTCCGACAAGTTGTGTGGGGGGATGCCTTGCTAATGCCGCCACCCCCACCACCTTCTGTAGGAAGGACTCTGGATATACTTGGTCCCTGAGAGGCTTCGATGTCCCTGCCTTGCACAAATGTCATAAGTTCTGAATGTTGAGTGCCATACTTCAGGGTCCAAGAAACGCGGACTCGGAGGGGGCGCTTGGCTCCTGCCCCCTCCCCAAGTCTTGTTCCCCTGGTATGGCCTGAGATCGCCCCCGACATAGGCGGCCGGCTCCCGGGGTCAGGCGGAACTTCTTGCCTTTTGATGCCTCTTCCATTCTGGACCTTGTCCCACAATCCGTTTGACCTGAAGACACGTCCTGCGGTGCCCTGGTCCGACCATCACATTTACACCGTCTCACCCGCCATCCGGCTGAATTGCACCCACTCTTCTGATACAGCGACAGGCGGCTGCCACGGAGCTCAGGAAATGGCGGTCGGCTCCACAGACTTGGGCCTGGCCTGCAAGGATGGCTCTGGGCAACCCTGGAACTCGGACGCTTGACTGCTAGGGCATGAGCCCCATTCCCAAAAGCGTCCCCTCAGCCTTGAAGATTCTACAAGAGTCACCGAGGCCCCCGACTCCTGCAGACTTCCGGTGGGGAGCGACTGCCATGATTGCTCGCGGAATGGCCACGACGTAGCCACGGGGTGCTCTCATGCTGACGCCAGCTTCAGTCTGAAACATCCAGAAACACTGTAGACTACCAATTCGATCAGTTCCGGTGGAGCCCCAACGACGTATCGCGTTCTTGCGTAATCCGTCATATGACGTGCCGCGTTAGCGCACCCGGAAGTGCTCCGGTGCGCGAGGCGCGAAGCGCAGCTTCCCGGAAGCAATGCGGAGCGCGTAACGTAAGCATTTACATTTCAGTTGGTTCTCCCTCACAATATTTTCAATGTCACATAAAGGTCACCCATCACCCACTGCCATCTCTGGCTGTTTCCATGGTAACACCTCATTCTGCACCTGGCTGAAGGCACAGGTCAAAAGTTCATATCTCAACGTTCTACAGCAAAGTAACAACACTGTTTTCCCTCCAGAAACACCTGCCAATCCACAGCTCTGTTACATGTCTTTTTTTTCACACCCAATAGTACTTTTCGTTTAACATAAACATTAACATGCAACATACTGTTCAATCTCCACTTCTTACAATCAACCAATCATTTTTATTTTTTAAACCACACCCAGCCTCTTCCTTTTTCTTTATTTAGAATTTCAACTTCTAACTACCATTCCACTTCCAGAACCGATCGGAGGACGACTACAAATCCCTTGAAATTGAAGGTCTGGCTAATAGGACACAGTTATATTCACTGGAGTGAAACATATGCAGTAAGCAGACGAATTTGCAACCTCAGCTTACCAAATGTACACATAACATGGATTTCCAAAAGAGGATTGAAATGTCACCAATTGATTCCATTGGTGAAAACTTTTATGCATCTCCCAGAACCAGACCTTATAATTGTGCACTGTGGTGGGAACGATCTAGGCACAATCACTGGGGTAGGTCTGGAAATGCTTCTAAAAGACACCTTTCGACAATTGATGACACTTTTTCCTCGATCTGCCTTGGTATATTCCAATATATGCCAAAGACAGAAATGGAATTGGTCCAATCACCATTGTGCACAATTTGAGAAAGCAAGGAGACATGTAAATACATCTGTTTCTGCGTTCCTCAGAGATTATAGCATGGGTTCTATTTACCACAACAACTTGCGATACCACATGCAAGACGTCTATAGGAGAGACGGTGTTCATTTCACGAATGAGGGAAACAGAATCTTCCTCTGCAACATCAGGCTCTGCATCGGTACTTACTTATAAATGCAGAAAACACTCAATTAACACAATGGCTCTTTTCAGAGCCACCTTATATCTAAGCACTCAAACTTCTGATTTATCTCCATTTTCACACTCTTGTAAAAAGGTGTGCACGACCGAGTGCGCGCACCACGCAACTTAAAAAAAAAAAATATATATATATTTTCGCCTTTAAGGGCCTTACTGCACACCCTGAGAAAACCTACGCAGCAAAACAATCTCTACCTTCTCCCCTTTCCATGTTCCAACGGTTTGAAATCAACAATATATTTACTCGCAATGACAAAATGGCGGTCAACACTTCCTGATTTCCTTCGAATCGAACGTTAACAGACGTCACGCAGCAAAATTCCGCTCGCGCGCCCGCAGCCGTTTGGGTGCGCGCACGTGTGCGCGCGTATAGATATATAATTGACTTTAACTTCAATTTCCTCAGCAACTACTGAACGGATTTACACCATTCCAAAAAAAGCGTAATCTGCGAGCCGGACTGTACAGTTTTGCCAAATTTCTTATAAATCCATTCACCCGTTCGACCTGTAGCCGAGTCTAAAGGTCCTATGGAAAATAACATGGAGAAAACACGTTTTGGGACCCCCCTTTTATCTCAGCCCCCACTTGACCAATCCCCCCCAAACTTTTAGGGAAGGAGCGCAGCGGACCGAGCCATCGTCTTTGAGAAATTCGCTAAGATTCTTCAACCAGGGCCAAAGTTATTCCAAATAGAATGTTGAGGATTTCCTATGGAAACTAGGTCCTAACTATAACTACCTACTGGCGACCGCCAGTAGGTAATATATATATATATATATATATAATCCAAAAGCCCACTTGGGCAGCATGAAAAGGATTAATAGGAGGAGTGACAATGGCATTATACAGCTTGGACTACAATGGGACATATAGAAATGGGAATGAGATCGATGCACAGCAGATGCCGCTTTATGCTGTCCAAAGGAATTCAGGGATCGTGCAGGGAGAGTGTAGCCCTACCATACATTAAGTAAGGGTTAAAAGAGAGACTTCCCTTTCTTATGGATATTGGCCACTGCGGCCTTGATAAACTTTGCTCTTCCGATTTTTTAAAACATCGCATTTTGTGTTTTTTAAAAATTTTGGCTGCTATATATATGGGACTTTATGAGTGCACATGTGTTTGTAATATTTATGAATGTATTCATGTATTTATTTTGTCGAATCTCTACCCATGAAGTATTTTTACTATGTCCATGCCAAAGTATATTGCACTGTCACTTTAAGTCTGCCTAGAGCTGTGTGGTATGTCATGTGATCAAGCCTCTTCTTGAAGCGAAACACGTCATGGCGGACGCGCTGGCACGAAATTAAATAAAATCACTTTCTGCACCAGCAACTCTTGGATCTACTCTTCGTCATTCGGACGTCTGATAGCTTTTGCTAGCAGTTTGGCGATTTCTTGGATATATATATATATTCTAAAAAAAACACATTTTACAGGGATGTTATTGTTAGGCTCATATTTCAGCCTCACAAAATCACAGAAATTCAGTAGTTATAGTTACCTGATCTAACTATAACTTATGCATTGCTTATGATCTCACATATCACTTAACTCATGACATGGTCATTGACATCAATGATGGCATCTCAAATTACATCACTGATGACATCACCAATGACACTTTCCAGTGATTGTGAGTGTTTTCTAAAGGTGAATGAGTGTTAAATATTTATACTATGGTACTACAGACGTTACATTAGCCTTCTTTGTGTACTACTACTGATGAATCTATTTCCAACATATATTATGACTGTTTTGGTATATGAGTGGTTGTATGGGTGAATACCAGGGAGTCGGAGTAGCTGTACGGGTAAATACCTGGGGCCTCATTTATGAGAAATGACGCATCGCTGCGTGAAAGCTGCGATACGTCACTTCTCAGTGCGCACTCCTTGTGACATGATCGATGCGTCATATTTATAATATGAGGCATCATGTCGCAAGGAGTTACAGATACGTCAGTATTTCTGACGTATCTGTAGGCGCAAAAGTGACGCATTGCTGGAATGTGTCACAAAAGTGATGCAACTCCAGCAATGCGTCCTTTCACTTGGGGCTTGAGGGCCTGCGTCAGTCTTATGCCTGCTGTGAGGCAGGCGCAAGATTTTGACGCAACGGCGTCCTAGAAGTGACGCATTGAAATCTCATAGATTTCACTGCATGACTTCTACGAGGCTTTTTGCGGGGGAACTCCCCCCTGCATACATTATACCTGATGCAGGTATAATGTAGAGCATGGGTTTACAAAGTGACTCATCTGCTTAGATGCGTCACTTTGTAAATAGTGCGCAATAGAAGGCATGTTTTACGCTGCCGATGCGTCACAAAAAGTGACACATCGGAAGCGCAAAACTGACGCAAGGCCTCATAAATGAGGCCCCTGGGTGTGTGAGTAGCTGAATTGATGAGTGAGTGGCTGTGCTGTTGGCTGTGTGGGAGTGAGTGGCTGTGTGAGTAGCTGAATGGATGAGTGAGTGGCTGTTTGAGTTGTTGCTTGGTTACCTGAGGGGGGTGTGGGAGTGGCTGTATTGGAGAGTGACTATATGAGTACATGTGAATGTGAGTGACTAGATGTATGAGTGCTTGTATGGTTGTGTGGGTGTGTGAGTATGTGAATAGCTATATTAGTGAGTGGATGTGTGAGTGGTTGTATGGATGAAGGAGTGGCTGTGTTCGTGACTGTTTGGGTGAGTGAGTGGCTATGTGAGTAGGTATATGGGAAAGTGATTGGCTGTATGTGTGAGTGAATATGAGAGTGGCTCTGTAGATGAGTAATTGGATGTGGTAGAGGATGTGTGGGGGTGTGAATGTCTGTGTGAGTGGTTCTGTGGATGATGTCATCAGTGATGTCATTTGAGATGTCATCAGTGATATCTTGGGGAGTAATCTACAGTTAGCTCCGATAACTATAACTGCTGAATTTCTATGGTTTAGTACGAGTGAAATAAGATCCTCAATATAGCAACTCTGCAACCTTTGTTTTTTTTGTGATTTATAAGGTTTTTTTAATGTATTTCCTAACTATAACATCTCTGTAACCTTTGGTTTTCAGTGAATGTCTGCATTTTTTAAAATTCTATTTTCTAACTAGAACGTCCCTGTAACCTTTGTTTTTTTTCTTTGAAGTTCACATTTTTAAAAAATTGTATTTCCTAATTGTAACCTGTAACCTATGTGAGTGTGTTTGTGGGTAGCTGTATAAATAGGTAAGTGAGTGTGTTAGTGGCTGTATGGTTCTCTGTTTGGATGAGTGAGTGATTTGTGGGGGTGTGAGTGGGCTTATTGTCCTGTGAGTGGTTGTGTGAATGATGTTATGGGTGTCTACATGAATGCGTGAGTGGGTGTGCAAGTGGCTGTGTAGATCTGTTAGTGGGTGCATGAGTGTCTTAGTGGGTCTATAAGTGGGTATGTTAATATCTGAGTGGGACATCAGGAACGAGTAACAAAACATTTGTGTGGAGAATGATCTTTATTGCCCATGATGTGTTCTTCCCTGAGTCGTTCAGATATGCAGGTGTTGGATTCTCAGTCGGTGGCTTGATGAGAGGAGAAGGTGTGAAAGACAGTGGGCATTGGGCCATACAAGGAAATACATGAATCGACTTACCTGAGAGAGAGAACTGCAATTCCCATGATTCCTGTTGAACTGGAAGTATAAAATTGGTTTTATGGATTCAGCACTCTGCAGAGTGCACTAATCAAAGTTTGGATTGTTAAAACGGTAGTAGAGTGAAGGCTTGCTCTGTGGGCACTGCTCGGCTTTGTCTATTTCAAACAAATTGAACATTTACTTCTGTATCGGATGCGTGTTCCCATATAACATTTTATGGTGAAGTATTTGCCGGTGTTATTCTTAAAAACACACAAGATGATGGACGGAATGTTGCATAATGGCAAAACATTAACCCCCAGTCACAGATCTGGGTTTAATCTATCGCTTGACTGAGATCCCTAGTTGCACATTCAGGAGACAGCGTCCGCAAATAAAGTTTGTTTCACACGGAGGCACCATCAGCAAGGCAGCGTCTCTAAAACCTACCAAGCCCACACCTCGCCGCACCCGCTACGCGGGTGCCGCATCGCCCTGTAGAGAGTGGGGCAGCGCCATCAAAGGAGAGGAGCGGAAAGGCGGTTCCGGGTGAGAGGCTTCAGCGGGGCTGCGAGCGTAGCGGGGACTCCAACAACCAGGAGTCCCTGCGAGACCGATAGCCAGCATCCGGTCCGCTCTCCCTGCTGGCCCGCCCCCCGCCCACCTGAGGATTCTAAAAGCGCCCCTCACCTTCCCTCACTGGGATTTCAGTTTGTTTCACACAGAGGCACCATCAGCAAGGCAGCATCTCTAAAACCTACCAAGCCCACACCTCGCCGCACCCGCTTTGTGGGTGCCGTATCGCCCTGTAGAGAGTGGGGCAGCGCCATCAAAGGAGAGGAGCGGAAAGGCGGTTTTGGGTGAGAGGCTTCAGCGGGGCTGCGAGCGTAGCGGGGACTCCAACAACCAGGAGACCCTGCGAGACCGATAGCCAGCATCCGGTCTGCTCTCCCTGCTGGCCCGCCCACCTGAGGATTCTAAAAGCGCCCCTCACCTTCCCTCGCTGGGATTTCAGTTTGTTTCACCTGGAGGCACCATCAGTAAGGCAGCGTCTCTAAAACCTACCAAGCCCACACCTCGCCGCACCCGCTTCGCGGGTGCCGCATCGCCCTGTAGAGAGTGGGGCAGCACCATCAAAGGAGAGGAGCAGAAAGGCGGTTCCGGGTGAGAGGCTTCAGCGGGGCTGCTAGCGTAGCGGGGACTCCAACAACCAGGAGTCCCTGCGAGACCGATAGCCAGCATCCGGTCCGCTCTCCCTGCTGGCCCGCCCCCCGCCCACCTGAGGATTCTAAAAGCGCCCCTCACCTTCCCTCGCTGGGATTTCAGTTTGTTTCACACGGAGGCACCATCAGCAAGGCAAATAGGAGGGTTGTAGGAGCACTCCGAGTTAACCTGAGTTTTTGTTTAGTACAATGGTGCTGCGATTGTAAAAGGGTTGTCAATCCTGGTTCTGAGAATCGTTATGGTGGTGTTGAGTTGCCACCCAATCGCGCACTGTTCACGTGGCGTTATGGCGCCTTGTTTAGTCTTATAAATACAAACTGTATTTTAACCACTCTAGTGTTGCATTTCATTCTTTTATTTCATATTTATCTTCTCTAACTCATATTATTTTGCATATAAGTTTTGTTTGCATTGTTTTACATACATATTACTTTTCATTGCTGGCATTTTTCACAGAGCATTTTCATTTCATGTTTGTCAGCATATATCTGGCACATGTTATATAATGCATTCAATCAACATTTTTATGAATGAGCCCAATGCATTTCGGCACTCGTGTGTGCCTTCATCAGGGGCAGTATCTACAAAAAGAAATTGAAAAAACATGGTGTAAGTATCTGTTTATGGTGGGGGGTAATATTAATGTGTAACTGTGATGCGTGCATACCTGTGGGTTCTGGTGGTCAATGAACTGAATCCTGTCTCTCTGTCTCTGTACATAAAATATAAGTACAAGCCACTCTGTAATTAATGAGTCTGCTCATATGTTGTAACTTACAACTTGCCATTAGTTGTCCTACATACCTGGCGTTACTATGTCTTGGATTTCTGGGGAAAAAATAATGAGCAACCAAGTATTAGCTGTTTTTGTATGTGAGCTTAAACACATCTTACTGCATTTCCAGTTCTCGACATACCTGGTTAAAATGCGCCTCAAGATTCTGAAAAATAAGAATCAAATCTACTGCTTAGTGGTTGTTAGCGGTCAATGAATAGTTGATAAACGGCTCGCGGTAGCTTGCCGAATTTACCTTGTCTTGATCTTTATCTTCTGAATCTAAAAAGCCGAAATGCAACAAAGTGAGCACCCTCGCGGTAATGTCGAGGAATTTAACACTGCTCTAATGTAACTACTGAGGCCGTACCTGTATTCACTGTCCCTGCCGCTCTGAACGATATCCGTGATCTGCTTCAAGTGCCGGTGACACCGATGCCTTCTTGTTACTGACTCCGTTGTGTTCCGCGTCAGTTTCGCGGAGTTAAAAACTGACGACGGACTCCTCTGCTTGATCTAAGGAATTCTAAGACTTCGTGGCGGCCATCTTAAGCTGGTTGCTAAAATGAATTTAAAACAGTGGCTCACTGATAACTATTTTTAATGTTGCTGTTTAATGGAATCCTGTACTCAGGGTGAACCCTATGTGAATGGTTGGTCGTACTTGTATTGGCTACTTCATGACGAGATCATGGGACGGGACGGGTTGTTGTCCCGCAGTTGCTAACACGTGGTGTGAATGGGATAATATACTTCGTTCAGTGTAGTACGAGTAGTATTCTGTGTTAATTGTGCAACTGACTCATAATGTATGCTCTTTGAATGTGGGGTAAATTGTTTATATCACAGACTATTGTGGAGCGTGCTTGTTCTGTCAGGTGGGATATAGAAGACTATGTTGAAATGTTGTGTATTAAGTGTCATATCATCATTATATACACAATATATGAAAACTTCATGTAAATTACACTCCCCAATTACTGATAGGTTACATCACAATAGTATCACTTTTGTGTCATATAACAACCAGTTGCTTCTCTTTGATATCCAGAACGTTATTTTTCTCTATTAGCATGGAAGCCTCACTGATGGGTTATAATGAATATCACTTATTAAACAGAAGTTCTTATTAGTTCTAATACCTACAGGAAACATGCTAAATCGTACTTATCATTGAGACCAATAGGTGTCATGGTGTTTAGATATTTTATCCAAAAGAGTTCGCGTTGTAATAGTTTCTTGATTGTTTGTGCCTTGTTTCAATGGTACTTGTTCTAGGATCTGAAATCTCAATTGGGATATGCTGTGTTTCTCTGCTATCCAATGTTGTACTAGTGGTGAGGTCAGGGTGTTGTTCCGAATACGACTTTTATGTTCAGATATTCGTACTTTTATTTTTCTCTCGGTCTTCCCTATGTACATCCTTCCACATGGACATTTGATTCCATACACCACATTTTGCATGTTGCAATCGCTTGTGTGTCTTAAACGTATCTGTTTGCCTGTTGTAGGGTGAATACATGTATCCCCTATTATTGCATTGTTGCAGTTAATGCAATTGTGACATCGGATGGTCCCTCTTTTGGTGGAAATGTCTTCTGGTTCATGTTTGAGTTTTAATTTTTCCTTAAGATTCAATCCTCGAGTGTACGCATGTAGTGGCAATTCTTTGAACAAGCCTTTGAAATCAGGTTCCAGGGACAGTAATTCCCATCTCTTGTTAATGATGTTTTTGATTTTGTGTGATTGGGTGGTGTATTTTGTAACAAATACCATCCTGTCCTGTTGTTTTTTTGGTCGTGGTTGCAATAATGTCATTCTGTCCATTGTGGATACTTTTGCTATCTGTTCTTGCAATATGTCGTTAGGGTATCCTCTTTCCTCATATTTCCGTACTTGTCTTTCCAAGGTCTTGACATTACCGCGAGGGTGCTCACTTTGTTGCATTTCGGCTTTTTAGATTCAGAAGATAAAGATCAAGACAAGGTAAATTCGGCAAGCTACCGCGAGCCGTTTATCAACTATTCATTGACCGCTAACAACCACTAAGCAGTAGATTTGATTCTTATTTTTCAGAATCTTGAGGCGCATTTTAACCAGGTATGTCGAGAACTGGAAATGCAGTAAGATGTGTTTAAGCTCACATACAAAAACAGCTAATACTTGGTTGCTCATTATTTTTTCCCCAGAAATCCAAGACATAGTAACGCCAGGTATGTAGGACAACTAATGGCAAGTTGTAAGTTACAACATATGAGCAGACTCATTAATTACAGAGTGGCTTGTACTTATATTTTATGTACAGAGACAGAGAGACAGGATTCAGTTCATTGACCACCAGAACCCACAGGTATGCACGCATCACAGTTACACATTAATATTACCCCCCACCATAAACAGATACTTACACCATGTTTTTTCAATTTCTTTTTGTAGATACTGCCCCTGATGAAGGCACACACGAGTGCCGAAATGCATTGGGCTCATTCATAAAAATGTTGATTGAATGCATTATATAACATGTGCCAGATATATGCTGACAAACATGAAATGAAAATGCTCTGTGAAAAATGCCAGCAATGAAAAGTAATATGTATGTAAAACAATGCAAACAAAACTTATATGCAAAATAATATGAGTTAGAGAAGATAAATATGAAATAAAAGAATGAAATGCAACACTAGAGTGGTTAAAATACAGTTTGTATTTATAAGACTAAACAAGGCGCCATAACGCCACGTGAACAGTGCGCGATTGGGTGGCAACTCAACACCACCATAACGACCATCAGCAAGGCAGCGTCTCTAAAACCTACCAAGCCCACACCTCGCGGCACCCACTTCGCGGGTGCCGCATCGCCCTGTAGAGAGTGGGGCAGCGCCATCAAAGGAGAGGAGCAGATAGGCGGTTCCGGGTGAGAGGCTTCAGCGGGGTTGCGAGCGTAGCGGGGACTCCAACAACCAGGAGTCCCTGCGAGACCGATAGCCAGCATCCGGTCCACTCTCCCTGCTGGCCCGCCCCCCCGCCCAACACTCCCCCCTGCCCAACACGCCCCCTATATCATAGTCTCAGACTCCCGCAGCGCGGGACGCAGCACGGGGCGAAGACCACGCAAAGAGGGGGCCGGTTGAGGCCGTTAGAGGCTGGGAGAGACTGGACTGGGCCAATCTTCTTGGCCTTATCCCACTGTAATATCCGCACTGCCAGTTGAACACCTGACCAGCCACCATGTCAACCCGTGAGTACAAAGACAGGGCAGCTAAGACCAAACTGAAAAACGGTACACTAGATGACTTTATCACCAGGACCCACACAGCCATTGACACGGAGATTGCCAAAATGCAGCACAGAGTGTCCATCGAATTAGACGCTGCAAGAAGGCTATCACAGGAGTTAGCAGCGGCCAAAAAATCCTCTTTAGGGTCTATAGCCTTTGCTAAAACACCTGATCGCCCAATTGGTCCTGCTCCTACCCTGATCGTAACCCAGGCAGATATCCATCAGCCATAGTACTCACTACATCTATACCTAAGGGGGGGTCTCCACTAGTATCCACCAATTCCCTAAGATTTTCACTGGGTGGGGCAGCCGGGCAAAAGAAGGAGGGTGAGGGGGGCCCCCTGGGAACAGCGGCAATACCCAAATCTATGGAATCGGGCGGGGGTAATTCTTGCACCTCACAAAAAGGGCCACACAATAAAAGGAAGCGTAATAATACAACAGCATACGCAAGAAAAAAAACCAAGATTGCGAAGGCTCAGCTATCCACCAAGGCACCATCTTTGCCACCCCCAGATCCATTTCCAGTGAGTAACACACAGCCATCTGAACTAAGACCAAAACCCAGCCCTGAACAACCGGCAGCAACTCATGAAAATGACAATCTTGTAATAGAGAGCGAAACTAGTGGGGTTCCACTTTGCATTATAAAAGGGAAAGATGTGGAATTTTTAACTGTTGTGTGGGAAACACTCAAAACATTGCTAACTCCCCTTGAAGTGAGACTCTCACGCATAGAAACCCAGCTCCTGGAGACGGAAAAAAGTATTTTGAACCTAGCAACCATTAGCATGCATGACAAAAAACCAACCTGTACACAGGATTCCAAGAATATCACACCATCATTTGTTGCTGAAACACCAGCTGTTGCTATTCCCTCGGGTGTTAAGAAAGCTAAATGCCCGGGAAGCACCAATACCACATCAATACCTGTTGCCACAACACAGGTTGCTGCTACCTCCACGGTTGCCCCGAAGGTTAAACCAATTCCAAAACCTCGGCATAAGGTCACCACACATACATCTGCCAATAGGGCAACGGCGGCCACAAACCAACCGGCGGTTGTCAACTTACCACCTCCGACAACCGCGGTTGGCCAACTTGAACCACCCCTGATAGAATCTGTCATCCCGAGGGCTACTAGTAATAACAACAACTACCCTATCACCCAGAGACCACACACTAATATTAATCGCCACAGGGGTTATGTCGATCTTCCCCCTGAGGTAAGACCCTATGTAGTTGTGCTGACAGGGGTAACGGAACTGACCTACCACCAGCAGGAAGACTTTGTTTCATTAAAAAACAAAGTAATCCACTGGCTCAATGTCAACAGGCCAATACCTAACCATTTGAGGAGCAAAATCCTCATGGTGCGCAGGGTTCCCTGGGTAGGCACCTCACATAAGTCCATTTGTGGCGACTGCGTAATCGTCTCATGTGAGAATCCCAACACTGCGCATGCCATATACTCCTGGAATTACAACAGTGCAAACTCACCCATAGCATCTAGACCCCTTACATATTTTTACCCACCCCACTCATATCCGAACTCGGGAGGGAACTGGAGCTGGATCCCGGAGAGAAAAGGTGGTCGGGGAGGGTTACCTAATCACTGGTCAGATACACACGGCGGGTGGATTGGGGTACTGACTTTAAACAGATATGGTCGCCTCGAGGAAGTGGACTGACTTCCAGACAGACCCACTACCACCCCACCAGAACCTGACCCAACCAGTCGCCTCATCCATCCTATGGGCCAACCAACTCCAGCCACACCAACATCCCAACCGGGCAGATTTGTTTCTTCCCCACCACAAGGTCAGCTGGGGTACTCTAACCAAACTGCTGGGGAAGGCAGGCACAAGGGCAGGGCATTCATAACACTCAAGCCTACCAGTGGCAAAACTAACTACTCTGCTAAGTCTAAACCAGACCTGAGTAATAAGGACAGCTACTCTTCTGAGGTTTGCCCGAAAATAATGTCAGCGCCATCAGTCATACCCCCCCCTACCATGCAAGGCGAATCCGGCCCACATAAGTGTTCTCTGATATTAGCTACCACTGACTCGCCGGAGGCCCCAGGAGTAGTATCCATACTCTCCTGGAATGTCGCCGGGCTGGCTAATAAATTAGATTCTCCTGAATGGGGGAAACTCATCGAAGGGCACGACATATGCCTTTTTCAAGAAACGTGGGCCAGAGAAAAATACCCTCGCGTAGGTTATGCCACCTTTGAGATCCAGGCGAAATGGGGTGGAAAGGGTTGACCATCAGGGGGCCTTCTAATTTGGGTGGGCTCCCATCTAGGTTGCAGGGCTACACATCTGGAAACTAACTCAGCAGATTTCCAGTGTGTATCTCTGGATTGGTCATGTGGTGCAAAAGTAACACTGATTAATGTTTATTCGAGAGCGGTTGGTATAGGAGCCACCTCGGGAACAATTGAGGATCTAGCATTGTTCCTTGACTCCATCACTCTTTGCTCTCCCCTAATTGTTGGTGGAGATTTTAATACCCAGTACGAACCTCTCCCGGAACATTTGGCAGGTATAACAAGTGAAGAGGATGAACTTTGGAACATCCCAACTTTGACGGGCCCACCGACAAAGGCTTGGACACCACTTGCCACCCAAATAACGTCTTTCTCGCTCTGTTATTCGCTGAGGGCTTGCAATGGGGGAATCAAAGAGGATATCCCACCAAAACACACCTTTAACAGACCTGGATATGAGTCACGTATTGACTATATCCTGGTCTCATTAAGGGATTGGGATAAAGTGAACGACTTTGGAATAATTCCCAGGTCAGATAGTGACCATAATCTGCTCTCACTTAGATTTAAGATCCAGGG
This sequence comes from Lissotriton vulgaris, assembly GCF_964263255.1. Taxonomy (NCBI): domain Eukaryota; kingdom Metazoa; phylum Chordata; class Amphibia; order Caudata; family Salamandridae; genus Lissotriton; species Lissotriton vulgaris. The sequence continues at coordinate 152,036 of NW_028254405.1, read as the reverse complement.
GTCACACACAGCCCTGGTTGAAGAAAATTCAACAAATCAGGTAGATCTAGCACTATCCAGTAATAGGCGCAGAATTAAATGGGCAAAATTGCAGGAAAATCCGTCCAACATTCAAAGGCTGTATGCCCTAGTCGTCCCTGCCCTAGAAAAGGTTGAGGTTTGCTTGCACCACCTAGCCAATGACATGGAGGCCTCCGCTTTGGAAAGGGCCGAGGCAGCTATGCCATTGTCATCCCGCACAGCTCACTGCGCTTGGTGCTATTCACACTGACCTATGTACCCACCTGGCAGAAGTGCTGAACCCTGTGGCCAGGCTGAAGAAGCCTAAGCAGAAAAGAGTCACATGGTTCAACGCTTCCTGCAGGAGAGCGAAAGCCACATTACTAGAATCCCTAAAAATTCGAGACACCCCAAGTAAGATCAGGGAAAAGCGACTGGCCTACAAGTCAATCCTTCCCAATGCTAAAGTGGAATGGGATGAGGGAAACTGGACAGAAATGACAGCCGCCCTTGCAACACGAGACGCCCGAACTTTTTGGCAAATTGTGAAGCATGGCTCAGCTGAACCCCTTGCTGCAGTAGAGGCTAACATAGCTCCCTCTGTTTGGGAGGAACACTTTAAAAATCTATATAAAGCATATCACAGTGACCAACTGCTGACCCCATCGGAAGAAATAAAGCACCAACCCACCAAAAGCGTAGCTCCCATTGTCGGATTCACCGCGGTGGAAGTCACTACGGCAATCAAGTCCCTGGCTGCTGGAAAGGCGCCAGGCCTTGATAGGCTGCCTGGGGACCTATATAAACATGAACCCAAAATCTGGGCACCGTACCTCAGGGTGCTGTTTAACTCAATCCTGAATGGTATGCCAATCCCCCCAACTTGGCTGGGGACAGAGATAGTTCCAATCTATAAGAAGGGATCACCTCTGCTCCCAGTCAATTACAGGCCAATAAGCATGATAGACGTGTCACAAAAACTGTTTGCCAGGCTGTTGCTGAACCGCCTGCTGGACTGGACGAGGGAATGTAATATCCTGAGCCCTTTCCAAGCTGGCTTTAGGGAGAAGGTTTCAACCATAGACCATGTCTTTCTGCTTGACCTCATTGTCTGGAAAACGGTGCAGTTGGAGGGTGGCAGCCTCTATACTGTATTCGTGGACCTAAAGGCAGCCTTTGACCTGGTACCATGGAAAAAGCTTTGGGAGGTGCTGGCCAAATTGGGTGTCCCTGAGGGTCTGTTGAAAATGATTGTCCGTCTTCACAGTGCTAATTTTGCACAGGTGAGGTGTGGCAAGATGGGGGCACTGTCTAATAGGTTCCCTGTTGGCAGGGGGGTAAGACAGGGTTGTGTGCTTGCACCGACCCTGTTCTGCCTCTATGTCAACGGGGTTATCTCTCACCTAAACGAGGTTGTTAACGCTGATGCTCCTAAATTAGCTGGCGTAAGGGTGCCGGCTATCATGTTCGCCGATGACACCCTGCTGCTTTCAAAGTCTGCAACGGGCATACAGAGGGTCCTTGATGGTTTTGCGGACTTCTGTGAGGACCATGGTCTAGAAATTAATACCCTAAAGACCAAATTCATGGTCTTCAATCCCCCACCTAAATTCCACTTCAGCCCCAAAATCAGACAAAGTAGGCTTGAGAGGGTGAAAACATTTGAGTACCTCGGCGTCATGCTAAATGACAGACAGTCCTGGAACACGCATCAGGAGAAAGCTCTCCTTAAATTGACCCAATACTCGGGGGGCATCATGAATCTTCTGGCGAATAACAAATCATCGATCAGGCCCATAGGTCCTCCGATACAGATCTACAAGATACAGGCAAGGGGGGCTGCCATGTATGGGTGTGAACTCTGGGACCATGTAGGTACACCAGATCTGCAGAAAGAGGAGAACAAATTTATTCAAAGGGTTGTAGGACTCCCCCCTAGTACGCCCCTTGTCCCTCTCAGGCTGGATCTGGGTCTTTGGCCGCTAGAAGAAGAACTGGCTTTTCGCCCTCTGGCTTATTGGCGCAGGCTGTGGGTAACCCCAGAATTGGCCTCCTATAGACTGGGATTACAGGAGGTGCTTGCCATGCCCAATGCGGGGAAAATTAAGTGGATTAAATTTGAACTGGAGAGTCTGGGACTTTCGAAGATGTGGTTCGACCCCCAGGCTACTTGTCCACTTATCCCCAAAAAGGAATTGGCTAAGGCATATCACGACAGTAAATTAATGGATCTTCTTAACCACCAAAAAGTTGGTTCAATGACCGATTCGTTCATATGCTTTAAGGACACTTACAACTTCGAACCAACTCTGGACAAATTGCACCCTCCTTTGCTCAGGAAACTATATTTGCAGTGGAGACATGGGTCTCTCCCCATTCGAACATTCACTAGCAAATGGAGGGAACAATCAACCAGTATCTGTCCAGCATGTAGAAGGTCTGATGAATCTGAACTCCACATACTCTTATTCTGTCCGGTTTATCAAGAGGTTCGCAAGAAATGGATAGTTCCCATTGTAAGCCATGAGAAGCCATGTCTTCCCTGGACCGGAATCAAGGATCTTAGGACCGGTTTCTGGCTATCAGGAGCTCAAAAGGAGGAGGTGTCCTAAAGTCCCTTTGTGGTGAACTGCGGAAGCTTGAAGCCGAAATACGCGTCCTTGAGCGTGACTTGTCTCACAGCGCGCAGGGCGATGCAGTCAGAGCTCAACTCAGGGAAAAGCTTAATGAATACACTGAATTGGTGGACAAGGAGAGTAAATTCCTGGGGAAGCCTTACGGAGAGGGTGACAGACCAGGCAAGGCCTTAGCTTCTGCGGTCAGACCTCCTAGACACCATAACTATGTCACCACCCTGATAGATGATCAACATATGCCACACAGAGACCTCCCCAGCCAGCTTGGTGTCTTAACTGGCCATTACAAAACACTGTATACCTCCCACAGACAAGCGGCGTTAGATTTACGCACATATCAAGCGATCGCTTGGCTGGGCCCGTCCCAACAGAAGTTTCTACACCATGAACTGGAATTGGACGAAATAAAAGACGCAATCATGTCCATGAAATCGGGTAAAGCTCCTGGGTCAGATGGCCTGCCTATAGATTTCTATAAAACCTTCATTCATGTGCTCGCTCCTATATTGAAGCGCTTATACTATGCTTCCCTAGAAGAAGGCATCCTACCCTTTAGCATGCGCGAAGCCCTGATAATGTCCCTGCTAAAACCGGGTAAACCGCCGGAACACTGTGATTCATATAGGCCCCTGTTATTACTGAACTCCGGCGTTAAAATGCTCACAAAGGTTCTTGCGGTACGCCTAAATCTCCTAATGGATCGACTGGTCCTACCGGACCAGGCGAACTTTGTTCCGAACCGTGCGACATCTCACAACCTCCGTACATTACAGGCTGTTTTACAGGACATTACCCCTAGATGTGAAGCTGCTGCGATCTTCCTTGACGCTACTAAAGCTTTTGATTCTTTAGAATGGGATTACCTGTTCTCCCTATTGGAGCGAATGGGAACTCCTTATAGCTTTATTGATTGGATCAAACTGTTATATCACAAACCACATGCAGCTGTCCTTTTAAATGGATCCAGGTCCACTCCTTTGGCGTTCAAAGAGGCCCCCGGCAGGGATGCCCGATATCCCCGGTCCTATTCGCCATAGCCATATACCCCTTGCTGCCAAACCCCGGCAGCATCACAATCATCGCTCCCTGAATTACCCAGACAGACAGCTTCTCGTCCCATTATACGCTGATGATATGGACCTGTACGTCCACAAGCCACAGGAAAATCTGAATCCCCTCCTTTGCGAAATTACTAAATTTGGAGCCATTGCGGGGATACAGATCAATTGGGCAAAATCGGCCCTCTTTCCCCTGACTGACAAAACCCAGCAGTTCCCTCTCGACTTTCCGCTGATATGGGAAAGCAACGAGATAAAATACTTAGGTATCAACTTAACTAGAAATCGCGAAGCCCTCATTAGGGCGAACTATGGTACGGTACTGGATAAAATTACAGACAGCGTTACAAAATGGATCTATCTGCCATTGTCTATGGCTGGACGTATATCCCTGATTAAAATGGTCATTCTTCCTAAGTTGCTATACCTCTTCACTAACATCCCTTACATCCCTGGACCGCACTTCTTCCGAGCTTTAGATTCCAAACTGTCAAGACTAATATGGGGCGGAAAGCAGGCTAGGGTAGGTCTGAAAAAGCTCATGCTGCCCTATCATCAAGGTGGATTCGACGTTCCGAACTTTCGACTCTACTATGATTGTGCTCAAGCCCACTTAGCTGCTTACTGGCTCCAACCTCCTCCCTTCATGGCACACCTCGCAGTTGAGGATGGTTACATGAGACCGGATAAACCATCAGGTTATCTCTTCACAGAAGCCAGAGTGTCTGATCGCGATCCCTCCACAGTGGACTGGCACAGGATTGCGGTGCGCATGGAAGTTGCCTTTTTCTACTCCCCACTCATGACTCTCGCGCACGATCCTAGGTTAAGCATATCCAGGGAAGAATTAGGCCGCAAACTGTTCACTAAATTGGCACTTCACACATGGGGGGATTTATATGTGCAAGGACAATTTTGCTTCTCTTTGGAGAACATACTCCCTCTATTATGGATACGTTCCTCTACATCCGGCTGAGACAGAATGTTAAAGCAGTTACCCCTGACTTTCCAGTAGAACCGGAGGTGATGGCACCCCTGCACTGTCTTCTCCAATCTGACACTCCGAAACACGTGGTCTCTATGCTGTATAACCATGCATACTCAGCTCCCACTCCCCCTGCTTTCACAGCTAGACGCGACTGGGATGATGACCTTGGTACTCCACTCACTGATGATCAATCGGAGGAAAGCTGTTCTCATACAAACTCAGTGACGGGAAATGCTCGCCTTCGCCTGCTCCATTTTGAATTCCTGCACCGCCTCTACCACACTTCTACCAAATTGCACAAATTCGGGCTGCGAGATAATGACCGATGCCTCCGCTGCAATCGTTCAGGGGCCAACTTCATGCATCTGGCATGGCTTTGCCGACCAGTTGCTTCATACTGGGTGGAGATCTTTCAGGCTCTGTCTGTCATGATGGAGATTGAGATTGCTCCTTGCCCCAAGCTCGCCCTGCTTGGTCTCTATTCCCCGGCCATTAAAAACAATCGGAAATTCCTTGCGTTGGGATTTCTTCTTGCCAAACGCCATGTGGCCTGCAGATGGGGCCGTGGCCGCGCCCCCAAATTCAAGACGTGGCTGACTACCATGTCTACCTGGCAGGATCAAATGCATAATTACGCTGACTTATTGCCCCACAAATCGCGCCCCAAAACCTATGGGGCCCTCTCATGGCCTACCTACTCCATGTCCAGGCAGACGACGAATCCTCATCTGACGATCTAGCTGCGAATGCTCGGACTGCTGCGCCAGTGGCGCCCTACTGAGTGTGGACCCCTTTGCTGCCAGTAGCTGCCCGACACACTTCCCTTCTCAGGACACATACACTCCCCTAAGTAATCTGCGCGGCGGGAGTTAGCGTGCTGTGGGATTGCCCCGGGTTCGGGACTGGCTACGCTGTGATTGGTGACCTTAGCACTTTGTCCTTGCGCTAATGTATAGACCAGTTGTTAGCACTTTCCTCTTGCATTCTGGGATACTAACCCTTTCCTACTTTTCCTTGTACATCACACACTGCATACGTGCGGACGGGCAACATAATCCCCCCCCCTAGATCACAGACATGATCACAGACTACACTAATCCCCCCCCACAACATCTCCACTTTCAGTTGACGGTAGGGTACATTCTTCTCCAACTGCACCAGATATCTCTCAGAGAGAACACTACACCCTCACCCTACGTCACACAATTCTCTATACCACATACTTCGTATGGTGGCATCCAGTGGGGTGGACTGACTACACTTATTCCTATTTTGTTATTACAGGTTTGAAAATAAAATATAAAATGAGACCTCATAGGTTCATCTTTTGACCTCAACTCACTAACTGCTGAATGCAACACCGCAATTCTTTACCAGCTTTGTGCGCTTTGCGACGCGGCCGTCCCTGTTGGGTTGTAGGCGGCATGCTGTGATACGTTAAGCTCCCGCCGCTGGTTAATGCCTATATATTGTGACACTGTTCGTTGACGCTGCTGGCCTGCTCCTTCAGGTTGTAGGCACACAGAGCTGTGTATTTCTTCTGTATGTACAATAAAGGTCTTCCAAAAAAAAAAGTTTTACATGGCGCAAACTTGACCCGAAATCAGATATCAGAGTGCTTTACATGAGCACCAGTTGCGATACATGAGCACACGTTCATGTTTTATATTTGCCTAGAATAACAGGATGTTGAGCGTCGTTTCCAAGACTCAAACCATGTTCCCCAGATTTGAAGTCTACCTTCCTAACAATTGGGCTACATTCTCTCCCCAACTTGATCATGAGAAGGGTGAAGGAAAGCTACCAGTACAGACTTTAGGTAGATAACAGTATTTTATATTGCAGTATTACTATGAGGAAAAGAGGATAGTAGAACCAGGGTTATTTTATTTTGCAGGTAAAAAATGACATATACTAGTATAGAAGAGTTATGCTGATCATTAATTGTTCATTTCGTATTATATGTTTTACAGATCTCCTTCCCTGCCGTTCCCTTTCCTTCCTTCCCTCACTTTATCACCCTAATAATCTGTGCTGTTATAGCAATCGGATTTAAGGCTATCAAGAGGTGGACCACATTGATCAGTGAGCTGATCCAGAGGGACTTGATTATTGAGACTCAACGGTCTGCGACATGATGCTTGAATGTCTGAGTGGGTGAGTGTCTATCTGAGTGGGTCCGAGTGGGTGTGTGCAAAAAAAGGAGGGGGCACACAGGGTCTCCCTCCTAGAGTACCTCAAAAAACATTTAAACAAATACATAGGCAGGCCAGATAGGAATACCCTGACCCCCATAGGTCTGGTGGTGGGGTCCCACAGGAACCTGCTGGGTGTTAAAACCCTTTATGTCTTTGATTTTGCCTTGAAATCGTGGATTAATCTGCAAATCAAATTGTATTTATAAGCAAGCTCATTCTCCTGGGGCATGTGGGATAAGAAAATAAAAGGAGGGGGGTTTACAAGCTCCCAAGGTTTTTATTAGGTGTATTGGAGAGGGGCTGCACAGATCTCCCTCCAATCAGCTTATTTAGCTCGGGGACCACTACCCCTGTGACTTTTTTTTATCAATGGAGGGGCACCGTGCGGACCCCCTCCTGGGGTTTTACCAGTCCCTGGAGTTCGAAACAGCACCAGGAGAAGGGTCCGCGAGCCCACTCCAATTAAAAAACAAAGCCCCGGGTTGTGGTGGTCCTATGTGCTTAAAATGCCTTGGGAGGGGGCCCCGTGCAAGCCATTCTTTTCTTTTTTAACGCCAACATGCCCCAAAGTCCTGCCCACCGGGGGTCTATAGCTAAAACAAGAGTGAGACAGCACTTGATTTTTTTTCAATTTTGCCTCAAATTTGCAGATACATCCACAATTTCATGGCAAAATTAAAAAAAAAGAATTTTTTGTAACCCCCGTCGTGGCCCTGTGGGACCCAACCACTACACCTAGAGGGTCAGGGTATTCCTGTTTTGACCCCTTTTCTTTATTTTTAAACTTTTTTGTGGGACTCCACTGAATCAGATTTTAGCACGGGAATTGTCTGATCCATGGAAGACCCACACCACCAGATATGCAAATTTGGTGCTTGTTTAATATCTCTAAAGGTGCTGAACATATTTACACTAAATCACAAAAAGCACACAATCTTGACTAAGACCAAGCTTTCCGCCACATTTGGTGTTATTCCATTAAGCTTTTCAGGCTGTAGTCATGATCAAAATCCTGATGGGAATTAACATGGGGACCCTCCCTTTTTCATGGCCCCTGCTTAATAGATCATCCTGAAACTTTCAACACTGCAGCTGGACTGAGCATCATATTAGTTTTGAAACTTTCGTTAAGATTTGATGAATGGTGGCAAAGATACTGCCCAAACAGTAAAAATGTTCTTCCTATGGAAACTATGTCCTAACTAATACTACCTAGTGGTGTGTGTGTGACCAGAAATCTCTTTCCACTGACCGAATAAATCCAGCCGTTCCAACAGAGATTCTTTTGTAAAAAAATGTTTATTCCATAGCATAACGAAAATAACGTGTTTCGACCTGCTTCAGTCTTGACACCATGACCACAATTTCCTAGCAATGGGAATAAATACTGTGTCACACAGGACACCTCTTCAACAACAATGGAAAACAGACTATCATTGTTCCTTAGCCAAATCAATCTTTTTAGTACAAGGTTTTAAATAAAAAAAAATGAAAATCAGACATAGCCTAGTTTTTTGTATATTCCATTTCATAGTCAATGTGATTCGAACTGCTCTGAAGGGATACTTTTCAAGCAGTGTCTGCGGTCATGGGCACGTGAAATTAAAACAGCTGTGTTCTGTTTTGCGAATTTGACAATCATGTATCACTCGTTTTATATCAATACACACTGGTGTCATTGTATTTACTAATTATGGTATGCTACCCATCTCTTTCGATGCATGATTAAACATCATTATTTATACATTTATTAAAGTATAGTATCCAAATAGCATCATGTGATGGGTGAATTATGGGTTAGTACACTAATTTCTTTGATTTGTATGGCATGGTTGTTTGGTGTAATAGATATGATGTAGGCTGTCAGTTCATATAAAGCTCTAAATAACTGTTATGTGGAAAGGGGGGATAGCAGTTTCATATTACAAGTCAAACTTATCCAGTTAAAATAGTGAATTATTGTCCCACAAACTACATACATATCTCTTGGTTCATACTCAGTCATGGCAAGTGCCATTTCACCAGTGCTCACAATTATACTGGTACTTTACAAAAATCCCAAACAACCGCTTCATACAACTTCAGAAATGACAAAACAACCAGAGTCGACTATCAAGGAAAAAGAACGTTATTAGCATTGATAAAAACTAATGTTAAATGAACCAGTCTGGGAGTGTGCAAGTTGTGGGAAAAGCCAATGCTAATTTATAGATGTGTATATAATTGTTCATCATCATTCATTCCCACTGGGACGAGCCAGCCAGCAAAATGTATCAGGGAAGAGGTCCTGTTACCTCCTCTTGGATGTCTAGGTGCAGTGTCCAGGCCAAAATACTTCGCTATGGCCTAATCCACATTGTGGTTTTCTTTAAAATGACTGGCTGTACTATGCTCAAATCACTATCAGTAATTGCTTTCCAATGTTCCAGTATCCTCTTGCGAACTGGGAAAGTGGTGGAACCTAAGTACCACCCAGCCACAGGACGAGTGATAACATATATCAAAAAGTCTGTCTTGCATGTTATTAATTTGGGGATACACCAGTTCAATTCAATTCAATAATCTTTATTCGGTTAAAATGTAGCAACCATAAAAGCAAATTGACATATACAGATTCAAAGTCCAAATTCATTAAAAACAGCAAGAATTCAATCAGGGTTACAATATTTCATTAAAACATTGTACATTTCCCAGTGTTAATTAAACTTGAAATAAATGTTGCAATACAAAAATTAATCTCGGCTCTCTTAATGTAAACATTAGATTCACAGCTGCCTTAGTGATTTTGGCGTTATATGTCATAAACAATGGTTTTAAATAGGCAAGGTGCTCTATTAGTATGCCCATCATGGTCATGGGGAGACTGGTTGTTGTTCCAAATTCATTAAAGGTGGCAAAAGTTCAATTACAGTCCAAAAGTTCATTACAACATCATACTTTCCCTTGCATTACTTGAACTTAAAATAAATGTCGCAACATAAAAACAAATCTCAGGCTCTCTTAGAGTGAACAATAGGTTCATAGCAGCATTAGTGGTGTTGGCGTTATATTTCTTGAACAATGGTGTAAGATAGACAATTCTAAAATTCCGGTACAGGTCACATAAAAGTAAAAAGTGCAAAGTGCTCTGCTTAGTATGCCCATCACATGGACATGGGAAGAACGGTCGCTGTTTCATTGTGGGGAACACTACTAAGTGGAGGACAAGGCCTAATCTCATTCTTGTTGAAACAAAATGGTCGGAGAGTCTCATGACAAGTGTTAGATAGCCTTGAAAGCCATTGGTATCTATATGCAGATGGTAAATCTGGTATGTGCTTTGTTTCCCTACTGTTCTCAGCCTGCACTCTTTCATATGGTACAGGAAGATGTTCTTTATCTCCTGTTTAGACAATCCTGTTACATCATTTGGATTTTCCAGGATCATCAGATTAAATAGATCTCTATAGGTATTTACTAAATATTTAAGCCAGGGAATCTTATAGTTGTCCAATGAAAGGCATTCATTAATAATATATTTAGTAAATATAGTCTCCTCTTTTGACCATATTTATCTCCACAGCAGTAGGGGTCTCAGTGCGATCAGGTCTGACAAATAATTGAGCCCCACTTCACAATGGATTAGTTCGAAGGATGCTGGGGTGGGCAGACATAAAAGCTTTGTTAAAAAGGAGTTTTCCTCGGTTTTTAACTCATTGCTGGGGTGGTGGCCCCAAACACCTGCCCCATTTAATGCAAGAGAGGCACACCTAGCTTTATAGATATAGGCCATGTCTTTAATGTGGTAATCCCCCAATTTAGCTGAAAACTTAAAGACCCCATACACACTTTTGGTCATCTTAGCCCGGACATTAGACATTTCACGGTTCCATTTCCCGCCACTGGCAAAAGATAACCCTAAATAACAAAAATGATCTACATTTTGCACTTTTTTGCCATCAATAAAAAAGGATTTCATATTCCTGGGTTTCAAACCACGGACCATTGTGTATGTTTTGGCCTTGTTAATCAACAGCTTCCTCCTGTTAATAAAATCTGCAAACCCATCAATTAACCTCTGAAGGTCTACCAGTGTTCCTGATAAGAGCACATCATCGTCCGCATAAAGCTGGACTGGGACATCCTGGGACATCCTAGCCCTCAGCTTGGGGGGAGTCCGCCTGTATAATTTTAAGTACTGCGTCTACTTCATTAATAAGTAGGGTAAAAAGCAATGGTGCTAAGACGCAACCTTGGTGGATACCACATTTTACATAAAAATTGAGAGTGCATTCGCCCCCTTGGCTATACTGTACTTTAGTTGATAATTTCTCATACGGCCTGGCTAAAAAGTGAATGATGGGCTCTGGGGCACCGAGATTAAATAAAACTGGCCATCAAATAGCGTGATCCACTAAATCAAAAGCGCTGCTAAGGTAAGCAAAACATAACAAAAAGCTGTCCCTGTTTAGCATATGTATATTTTCCAATGAAAAGCTCTAGGCTAACACACTGTACTATCATGCCCAGCCCCTTTCTAAAACCGAATTGGGCCTGTGACAATATACCATTATCCGCAACCCACCAGTTATTTTTTACCCTTTCAAGTGTAACTTCTTGCACATTCTCACAATGTTTGCATACCTACAATGTCTACATTTCCTGAAGCCTTTGCTTTGATTCAGCCAATTAGAGCTTTTATGTGTTAGGTGGCTGTGTACAAGTATATCTTTCAGTGAAAGAATACGCTTGAAAGTAATTCTGGGTTTATCTCCTATTCTGTCTCTAAGTACATTGTCTTGTTTAAGAATGGCTTATCTACTCTTCAGAATCTTCCTCAATTGTGCCGCTTGGCTGCTGAATTTTGTAATGAAACGGATAGGTTCATTTTTGCTTTTGGTGTCCTGCACCGGTCTCTGATGAAGATTTCCTCCTTGGTTACACTGTCAGCTTGCTCACTTACTGTAGCAAGAGCTTCACGTGGATATTTCCTGACTATAAATCTTCGGGTCATTCCCTTTTTTGTTTTTAAGTTCAGTTCTGAGCTACAATTTTTTCTTATTTCTTAGCTCTTAGAAATTCGCTGTAGGGAATACTCCATGGAAAACTGGGCGGATGACAACTATCTGCATGCAGAATAGAGTTCACAGCTGTGTCTATCCTAATCAATTCTGTGTGTAGGTTACCCTCATTGATGGAAAGTCTGACACCCAAGAAATCAATAGTTTCTCTGCTCTACTGCACTGTGAATTTAAGATTTACTGCATTTTGATTACGTTTTCCAAAGAAATCATTCATTCAATCTCAGTTACCTCCCAAACAAAACAGATATCATTTATGAACTGTAACCAAACATTCACATGGCCAGTCCATATACTGAGGTCACTGCTCCAGAGCGACTATTCCTCTCACCAGCCCACTGGCAGGTTCACGTAGATGGGGGAAAGCAAGTGCCTATCACAGTACTTTGTATTTATTTGTAAAAAAATAATTTCGAACATGAGCACATTTTCTCTCAGGCAGATGGGAATCAATTCCAACAACATATTTGTATGTTGTAGGATAGTGACAATTCTCGCTCATAAGAAGTATTTACATGCATTGATGCTGTCATCATGTCTAATGTTGGTGTAAAGGCTTTCTACATCCAGGCACACTAGATAACACTCATTTTTCCTACAATTATTCTGTGTTTTTTAAATAACATCCTCAATATCTCTAATATAGGAATCAAGGTTGCATACAAAAGGAAAAAGGAAATTATCTACAAAATGGATGTATTCTCAAACTGTTCTTGGAAGCAACAATGGGTCGACCCGGTGAATTTATTTGATTCTTGTGTACCTTCAGTAACAAATATAGTGTGGGAATTAAAGGTATCCCATTTCATTAAAACTGTAACTCATCCCAGATCAAAAGATGGTTATCTACTCTAGTGTATCATGTTTGTTTTGTTAATTAGTTGCCGGAGTGCCTCCTTAACATAGTCTTTCTTGTTCATGATGACTATGTTACCTCCTTTATCTGAGGGTTTATTCACAATTGTCTGATCCTTCTGTAAAGCTACTTGTACTTCCCACTGTTCCTTCCATAGGTTGTGTGTGGTATGTGGTTTTCTACCTAATGTAAGGATATAAGCTGCTACACTGTCACTGAAGAAAACAATATTATCCCTAGGAAGTTGTGGCACATTACACCCTTCCCCAGTGCCAACACCTAGTATTTTGGCGCGTTTTGAGTTAGCAGAGTTAAATGTATCCATAGTTTCACTTTGTAATAACCCTTTTCGTCTCCCAAATCAAGTAAAATGTGTAATGTCTCAATGTCATTTATTGCTAAGTTAAGTGTGTTGGGAGTGTTTGTCAATGTGCTAATTCTAGGTGTCTCCTTGGATTTTAACTGGTGTGCTTTTTACAGTTTTAATTTCCTAGCAAATTTGTAGAGGTCTATCCTCAGTTGCGCATTAACAATCCCCACATCTGGGTAAAAAGAAAGTCCCAATCGCAAAGTCTTGCATTCAATATCAGAAAGATCATGTTTCGATAAATTCATTACATTGAGTTGAGTTGTTTGTTCTTCCATAATTACTTCATCTGCCCTTGGCCTCTTCTTCCAAAGTCAGTGCTCTTTTCTTTGCCTATGTTTTCATCACTTTTGGATTTGGATTTTTGCGCCTCTTTTTTTTGGTTTCCCCTTGAAAGAGTGTTTGTGTTCTTTCTGTAACATGGGGAACTCCTCGGAAAAGAAATCTTGGTAATCGGGTTGTTGGTTAAATCCTTGTTTGATGCCATATCCAAGCTCAGGTCAGTGCTGGACTATGCGCTTCCCTTGTCTAAAGCACCCAGGGTTTTATCTTTTGCTAATTCTTGACAGGCCTTGTCAAATTTCCTTGAGAATGTCAAGATTAGTCCTGCATTGTAGTCCTGTTCAACTCCCTGGAATTTATGTTGTTTCCTCATTATTACTTCTTTCTCATGTATCTTCACACGGTCATTGATCAATTTCAAAGTACTTTTCACTAGTTCTTGTTCCTGCTCTTTTTCCACACCGCTGATCAATGTTTGTATTTGTGTTGTTAATTCTTTTTGTTCCTCCCAAGCATGTTTAATCAGAATTTCAAGCATTATTCTTAAGTCCAGCACTCTACCAAAAAGTAATGACAGTCTATGTAACACAAGATTATTCCAATTTCTTCAGTTGTTGATATTGCTAAGTCTTGACAAATGATGAATCTTCAGTGGAGTATTTATAAGTTTTTTAATTTTTCTTAACCTCTTTCTTCAATAAAAACAGACTGTAGCCAATGCCAACGTGTTTCGTCCACAAAGAATTCTTCAGGGCTAAGATTGTAAATTTCGATCGGTCTTCAAAGTTCAAAGGAACACCTCTCTGCTAACGCAAGTGTAAATCCAATTCTCAATCAAATACGTTTCTTAATACTTGATGTACTGGAAAGATCGCTCCTTCAGTATATTTAGTTCAATATGGGTCACTTCCTCAGTATAATGAGAAGAATCCTGCATTTAAAGGTCTTCAAAGTATCTTTTCTCGTATCCATTGGTCAAATTTTTTCTTTTTTTATTATAATCTGAAATACATCGTATCCACCGCAGTTTCGGCAAACTTCGGTGAATACGATGCCACGGAGCCGAATGCTACAGATATTTATATATGTGGGAGATATAACAACCCAACGTATTTCAGATGGTTTGAGACTTGTTAGTCTGAGGAGATCTGGGGGCTTTGGATCTCTAGTCCTTTGCACCTTGAGTTTAAGATAAAACGTGACACTAATTGATAGGTGCAATTGTTTATAGACCCAAGCCCCTAGATTCTGTGTGTATAGAATTTCAAGCATTGTTCAAGAGCAAGAGTTGGTATTCTCAGCCCATGCTTTCAGCAGCTGTGGTTTGGGGTCAGCCAATGTTGGTATGATGAATATCCTCAGCCCTGTGGGTTTCTATCTACCTCCATGTAGTTCTGCAATTAAGTCACCTCCCACCACCGACTGACTTCCCTCTTTCATAATTTTTCAAAATATATACTCTTGGGTTTGAAAATTAGGAGAGGGGTTGCTTACCTTCCTTCAACATTTTGTCTGCCATTTGTAGTTTCCTTAGCATCTGTTGCACCCAGTTATGTACTCTCATGCAACTAGGTCATTTGCGGAACAATTCCTTTGTGTGTTTCACTTTTCCCTCAAAAAGGTCCATTCTAGTTTTGTTTTCGTGACCTTCTCAGTCTCCACATGCCGACACAGTGTCCCAGGCTGCAAGTCTGATGGGGAAACAGAATGATATATATATATATTTATATATATATATATATATATATATATATATATATATATATATATATATATATATATATATATATATATATATATATATATATATATATATATGTGTATATATATATATATGTATGTGTATATATATATATGTATATATATATATATATATATATATATATATATATATATATATATATATATATATATATATATATATATATATATATATATATATATATATATATATATATATATATAGTGAGTGGATGTGTCAGTGGCTGTATGGGTGAGTGAATGATGGGGTGACTGTCTCTATATGTGGGTAAGGTAAGTGAGTGTAGTAACTGTAGGGTTGAGTGAAGGTAGTCTGAATGAATATATGAGTGAGTGACTGGGTGATTAAGTGGCTTCATGGGTGAGTGAGTGGATGTTTAAGTGGGTATAACATTGAGTGAGTTGGTGTGTGAGTGGCCATATTAGAGAGTGAGTGTCTGAGTGAATGGCTGTATGGGTGAATGAGCAGATGTGTAAGTGCCTGCATGGGTGTGTGAATTAGTATGTAAGTGGTTGTATGTGAGTGCTAAATGAGTAGGTGAGTGGCTGTGTTCAGAAGCTGTATGGGTGAGTGAGGGGGTATGTGAATTAGACCTGGGCATAAAACTCCTCTCCGCTCCCAGAGTTTGCAAAATTCAGCAACTCCACAGAGAACGCAGAGTTACCAATACATTTCGCACTTCACAAGAGAGCAGAGGGTTTTTTTCTGACACAATCAAAATGTCATTTTGTGCACACTGAATTGACTTGCAGTTGCTAGTGAGAGCCCATGAAATGTTCTTGCCACAGGATTTGCTGGCTGCCCGTGAGTTCCTTCCTAGCTGGCTGCTAACATGTCACTAGGCCGCACCAGCAAAATCCGGCTCTTCTTTTGCGATGTGCGCAATGGCGAGTGAGCATGATCGACCACCGCTGCAACCTGTGAAAGATTTTCTCCTTGAGAAACAGATAAATATCTTCAACGAGACAATTTGGAGTTAAGAACCGTTACCTTTAATTAACTGTTCACGTTGGTTTTTGTGCAAGGAGTCCTTTCTTTCTTCCTTTTGTTTTCCAACAAGAAGAAAGTGTCCCAGAGTCTCCAACTTCTTGTTCGTTTCCACCATGCTCCTCCCAGTGTCCATAAGCCTGCATGTTTTCTTTGCTTTCCATGCCTCTTGCTTGTTGTTTGACCATGTGGCTGGTGGCCATTTTGTATAGACAGCCAGTGTACTTTTGCTACAGGCCTGCTTATATTCCCTGTTTATGGCCATACCTCGTTGCTTGCTGTTTGACCATGTGGTCGGTGAACATTTTGTGTAGGTATCCAGTGTGCTTTTGCCATAAGCCTGCAAGTGTTCTTTGTTTTCCAGGACACCCCCTGGCTGTTGTGACCATGTTGTTTTTGATAATTGTTTCATAAACATTTTTTATTTAATGCTTTTATAAGTTTTTAAATTTCTTCTTGTTCGTTTTTGCAAATTTTATTCAAATGGTGTTTACATTTTTTAATGCTCTTTTTTTCTAGTTTAATTTTTCCCATTTTCCTACCATCCAGCTTCAAACCCATGTGCTATTGGCGGTGCACAGCATTATTTTTCTAAGGATTATTCCATTGTCAGTTTTCTTTTGTCACTTGCACCTCCCTGAGTGCCACACTCCATTCCCAACTTGAGGCACATAAAGCAATAGTTACATCTGCATGTTGTTGCTCTTTCGTATCTTTCCTGAGTGTACATGAAAGTTTATGCTGGTGTAGTTCTATGAATGGATACACTGTATTGTAAATTATTTATAACTTAAGTAACCACACTAAATATTGCAACTAATTAAACAGCAACAATGCAATATTTCACTAATGTTCTACTTGCTTGCATTCATGTCTGACACGTGATCTCATAACACGGACATCTCTTCACCCTGTGAAGATAAGTGTCACTGTTAACTGACAACTTCAAGATGGCCCCAACGAAAGGTGCTGAAAAGTGCTGCCAAGAATGTGGCCAGGGGGAGAAGAAGTGGATTTACACCACTTGCTTGCTGACCCCAACCTAGGCCTAAGCCCGTATCTGGCACAGAGGCAGTCAAATCATGGCAACTCTGATGAGTAGTGACATTCAAATGGAGTTATCTTTTTCACAAGTAGAACCCATTCATTGCAGGAACCTCAGATAAGTATACAACAAAAACCACAGCCAGAAATAGTAGTTCCTCTGAAGTAAGAGCAGTTCAGGAGATTGATCTACATGCTGAGGAAGTAAAAGATGCAAATCCTTCAGAAAATCCATCATCTTCCAGATCTCCAGCAAGAAAAAGGAGGGATACCCCTCAATCTTCTTCTTCAAGCCCCTCTTCTGATGGTCAAGACTCCACTTGGATTCCGTTTCAATCTGAGACATGCTAGGAGAGGCTAGGGAAAAGAAAGTTTCCTGAAAGCCGTAGAGTTACAAATGAAGAAAAGGGGGATGACGATGATCCAGTAATCATTGATTTTAGCTCAGTCCCAGTGGAGATGGACATCACCCCATTTCAACCTGTTATGAGGGATGTGGCACAGATACCACCACCACCAGCTGCCATATTTTTAAGTTGCCCATTGCAACCTGAATCCAGAGCCACATCTGTAGATATAGGAACTGCAGAGATGCAAATGCCAAAACACTGATCTACTGCCACTTCTTCCGCCATTGGCAGTGGCACCATTTTCCGAAAGTGGACCTCTCCACTCATTTCAGCCATTAAAGTAAAGCCCGGAAGCAGTTGAGGGTCATTCAGCATCATACTAAAATGCCAGTTGAAGCACTCATACAGGAGGAGGCAACACGCTGGAAACTGACTTATTAAATGTGGCAACATCTGTTTGAGCAGTACAGACTGATCAATGAATTTGTCATGCAGAGGTGATGCAACCGTGAAAGGCTTGATAATTTAGAAGGATAAATGGGGCCCAGTCAAATGCCTGACAGAGATGCCGGTTCCTTTTGAAGTTTTGACAATGGAATTCAACAAGGTGGACAGTACCAAGGGCAAAACTATCCTGTTGTCACATACGCCACACGAACAGCTTAAGGAGGTGTCTACAAAATAAGCAGATAGGGACAAAAAAAGATGGACATGAATTGATGGAGAGCTTAATACTTCGCTTATTTGTTAATACAAGGGTGCAAAGAGACTTTGTGTCATCCAAACATTACATGTGTGCCCCAATTCTTGCTCCACGGTACCAACAATTACTGGCTACCTTCATTCATTTTTTTGTTGGGAGTGTTTCAAACTTCAAGATGTTTATTGCTGAGCAAGCTAGTGACATAGAAAAAAATGACTGGGAATTAGAGGTCCACTCCTCCAGGGCAAAATTTATGCAGCGCAGCCAACAAAAATTAGAGCCTTAGGGCAGTGCTGTTGGATCACAGCAGCAAATACCAACAACAAGATTTGATTGGTTTCTAAAGTCAGGCTTAAGTCCAGAGCAGAGGCACTATAGAGAGGATGGTCCAGACCCATCTGGATGACCCAACAGAGGTCTATCTGAATCAAAACCCATTTGTGTATTGGTATAGGAAGAGGCACCAAAGGCCAGTGTTCAGCTTGGTGTCTTGCCCGGTAGCGAATGTGTCCACTGAGCATGTGTTCAGTGCAGCTGGTGCTGGTGCAGTGCTTGTTTCCAGTTATGGGAGGACCTGGCTTGGCAGTTCGGGCTCGACTGTTCCCATGAGGCACAGCGGCAAGACTGATTTGCATATGGCTTGGTTCAAACTGGAATGACATGGTGAGCAACAACACAATGGATTTAGGCCCTGATCTCTGTACTGGGGTGAATGTATGATATTGTTCCGCATTCTGTCAATCAACTGTTGTTTTTGCATTTGATACCCCGAGTGGGACGGGTATGCTTAGACGTGAGTCCCGTGCTCTCAATACCACTGGATAAGTGGTATTGAGAGCTGAAAGCCTGAAACCAGTCCTAGGATACTTGTTTCCAGTCCAGGGAGGGCCTGGCTTGGCAGGTTAGGCTGGACTGTTCCTATGAGGTACAGGGTCAAGACTGATTTGCATATGGCTGGGTTCAAACTGGAATGGCACGGTGAGCAATAAAACAATGGATTTAGGCCCAGATCTCTGTGCAGGGTTGAATGTATGATATTGTTCTGCATTTTTAAAACTCGCCATTTTAAAAAATTGTTTGTTACCCCTACCACTTTGTGCGCTGACTCCCCGGTCCACCGCAGTAACCCATGCTGTTTGTTGTGGAGGGAGGAAAAGCGCCTTCACTTCCTGGTTGTCCCACGGCGGGCGGCCATCTTTCTAGGCTGACGCTCTAGTCTCCCCACCTCCCTAATCTACTTATTTAACTGCCCACTCGCGCAGCGGTGACGCGCAGCGGGAGCGCCGTCCCAGCTCCCGGTCTCAGCCGGCACTATGGTAGAAAACCGCCTCTCTTACAGTGCCTCCTCCCTACACGCATTACGACCTACCGCCAATTCACTATGCTCACATTTGGTCCTCCCTATTAATACGAAGGCCCGTTGTAAAACATGTGATTGGGGTATGTCTACCCCAATTACAGGGAAACATCCCTCCATGCATAACTGGAGGATGTTCCTCCTCAATTGCCGGTCTTTGCCGAAGCACCACACCGAACTGGCCATGCTGATAGAGGAGCTCAATCCTGAAGCCCTCTTTATGACAGAGACATGGCTCCAGCTAGAAACTGATCCTGCTACAGTATGGGCCACCCCCCAAGGCTACACCCTTAAGCAACTTGATCGCCAGACAGGAAGAGGCGGAGGGTTGGCCATCATTTATAGAGATAACTATAGATGCCATCTCACTTCCTCCACTACGCTAGCCTGTAAGAGCTTACACTTTATTCTCAAATTCTCCCCTACCACCACCTTTTCTGGGATTTTAGCTTATCGACCACCTGGTACCCTCAGCGACTTCGTCACTAATATGACGGTCATAGCTGCCAACCTAGTGCTTACCTCAGCAAATTTTACCTTGCTAGGCATTTTGAATCTGCATTTAGATGACCCGCTTGATTCAGCAGCCAACAGCCTTTGATCTTACCTCCAGGCCATTGTCCTGCTCCAAAAAGGTTTTCACTCGACGCATACCAAGGGACATCTTCTAGATCACATTTATAGTAATCTAGATAGCCTAACTGTCGAGGTACCCATACCACTGCCCTGGACCGATCATTTTTTAATACCCTTTACATGGTCCATAAGCCCCCCCCCCACTTTACAAAATCACAATAAACACTGGGGACGAAAATGGGCCTAGCTCCCGCTCCCCAAATGGGAATTGGCTCCCACCGAACACCCACCCCAGAAGGTGACTAATCCTAATGCAGCCACTGTCAACTTTGACAACTGGATTTCTAGTACCCTCGATCAAGTCCTTCCGAAGGTTTCCCTGCAATCTATAAAAAGATCCAAAGTCACCCCCGGGTACTCTCCCGCCCTTAGAACTATGAAACAATCTTGCCGCAAACTTGAGAGAGCCTGGAGACAAGAACGCTCAAAACTGAAGAAGGCAGAGCATAGAGCCGCAATAAAGCTCTACAAAAATGAAATAAAATCTGCACAAGCCCAGTTTCACAAATCCAAAATGAATCTTGCTGCGAACTCCCCAAAAGAAATTTTTAAAATAGGCAAGTCTCTAATCTCCCCCCTCCTGAGCGTCGGTCATCTGACACAAACCCGTTGTAACAACTTAGCTACTTTCTTCTCCCAGAAGATTCAGGTAATTTATTCCTCATTCACCACTGGTAGTGACGACATGGAATTCACCTCCACAACAGATTCTGACTTTCCCGTCCCTTGTTTGCTGGACAAATTCCCACTCCTTAATTCCATCACATTAGACAGAATGACCCCCAAAGTCACCTCGGGATCTCCTAATGACCCAGCACCTCCGCAGACTCTTACTAAGGTCATTGATGCCATTCGCCCGGTCATCCTGGATGTCCTTAATGCCTCCATCACCTCCAACTCCGTTCCAGCCCCATGGAAGTGTGCGATGGTCAAAGCCTTACTGAAAAAGCCTACCTTGGACCAGAACAACTTGGCCAACTTTCGCCCAATCTCCCTGCTTCCCTGGATGAGCAAACTGCTTGAGAGGCACGTCAATAACATCTTAGTAGATTATTTAGAATCTAATAATCTGGTACGTGCCTCTCAGACGGGGTTCTGCCCTCAGCACGGAACTGAAACTGCCCTTTTAGCAGTGACGGAAGAAGATAGAGCTGTGCTGGACCGGGGAGGAAAAGCAGCCATCATACTACTCGATCTCAGTGCCACGTTCGACAAGGTTAACCATGCTACACTATTATATCGTCTGAAGGGCATGGGCATGTCCGGCGCGGCTCTGGAATGGCTGACTTCCTTCCTGGAAGAGCGATTCTTCCAGGTGTTTGAGGGCGGGGTAGTCTCCCCCAAGTATCCACTCAGCTGTGGGGTTCCCCAGGGCTCCTCCCTAAGCCCCACTCTTTTTAATGCCTACATGCGACCTCTAGCAAAGATAGTCCATCCCTTCGGTGTGCGTATTGTCACCTACGCCGACGATACCCAACTGGTGGTCCCTTTGGACCACACTGAGGGGTCGTCCAACACCTTGGGCCCCTGTCTAGAGGCTGTCGCTAAGTGGATGCAATCCTCCTGTCTCAAACTCAATGGGGAGAAGACGGAGATTATGCTACTGGGCAACCCTCCACTGACCACCCTGGCCTCCATCTGGCCCACATGTCTCAGTCCCCCACCCCCGCACCTCAGATAAAGAGCCTTGGAATCTGGCTCGACAAAGCGCTAGACTTTTCGGTCCAAGCCACTAAAACAGCCTCTACATGTGTTGGGCTAATGAAAATGCTCCGCAAAGTGCTCCCTCTGTTTCCATTCCAGGCGAGGAGAATCATGGTGCAGGCCCTTATACTCTCCCGCCTGGATTATGGAAATGCTTTATACATAGGAGCCTCGGCAGCAGTGACCAATAGGCTTCAAGTCACGCAAAACTGTGCCGCCCGATTATTGTTCAATATCCCCTGATGGCAGTCAGCCAAGAAAGATCTAAAAGAACTTCACTGGCTCCCAGTGGTTGCCAGAGCACAGTTTAAGGCCATGTGCATTCTGCACAAATCCTTCCACTGAACAGGCCCTGCCATCCTGTTCCCCTTAGTGGTGCCCTACGTCCCATCTAGAGCCCTTCGCTCTAGTTCACTGCATCTAGCAACCACAACCAAAATTAACAAGGCCCGATGGGGCGGGCGCTCCTTTTCCCACACCGCTGCGAGGCTTTGGAATTCTTTCCCCCTAGCCCTTAGAGAGAATAATAACCAATGTCATTCAGAAAAGTTTTGAAAACCCATCTGTTCGCTAAAGCGTGTTGACCTACCCTGTAGCTCGCCACAGTAATCAGTCAAAAGCGCCGTGAGGCCTCTGGGTAGGTACGCACTAGACAAGTGTAATTTTTCATTTAATTTCATTTAATTTCATTCTGTACATCAACTGTTGTTTTTGCATTTCCCACCCAGGGCATCCAGACACTTCACTGTGTTCAGTGGGGGGATCCTAACACCCCGGCCATACCTGATGGCTTCACACTTCCTGTAGGAGTTGCCACTGCTTGTGAACATAGCAATGTTCAAAACCAATTTTGCGGTGCTTTCATCAATCAATAGCATTGTAAAGATTGTGCTTGCTCAAAGGTGAGCACAGTTTGCAATGGCTTGGAGGGAGTGGTAAGACTCCTGCAAAGCGATAGCAAATAGCTATGTTCTCGGCTAGACACCATGGGACATAGCAGGAGCCAGCCCAGTGGTGATGCAGTCCACAGGGTCTTCTGTGGCTTCGGGGCGGGGTGTCAAGTGGCCCCCATCTAATCTTTACTTTAGTTCCAGGGAGGTGGTGGTCCCTGGGTCTGGGGGTCCACAATGGACCTGCTCCAATATTATATTTTCCCCCAGGGGGTGGTAGCCTGCTCCCCATGCATATGCATGATTTATTGCCCTTGGGAGGTGGTGGTCTCTAGGCAACCTCTGACTAAACTGTAAACAGTATCCCAGAGGAGTAGGAATTAATCGTGGACAATGAACTCTGCTCCACTAGGGGAGGTTTGTTAATTACGCATTACATTGAAAATATGGAATTCATGCAAAACTCGCGCCTCCACCACATAGCGGAGTTAGATACTGTACCACAACTCTTTGATAAGGCAACTGAACTTTTACATGGTAAAAAAGCATACAACCAATTCACAAAATTGAACTTTGAAAAATATTAGGCAATGAGAGAGGTGATGATTTTGGGGTCACCCCTAACCTGGGTAGTGGAATCAAGCAGATGCCTTGAACACAAAGAACTTATCTGAACGATTCAGTAGTGGTCCCATACTCCTAATACCACCCCAAGCAAAGTTATGGGCAAAAATACAATGCTAACCAAATGCCCAGCAAAGCATTATGGGGCAAGAGTCTAGAGTGCGGTGAATATCATAGTATTAGCTCTCAGCTGAGCCGGGAGAGCCTGCCTCTTGAGGAATGTTTTGATAGTGGACATTATAATATTCACTGCATTCTAGAATCTCATCCCATAATGTTTTGCAGGGCCTTTAGTTCGGATTGTATTTTTGCCCATAACTGACTGTGCTTGGGGTGGACCTAGGAGGATGGGCCACCACCGAATCATTCAGCATGAGGTGCTCTTGGTGTTCAAGACATCTGCTTGGTTCTCTCCCTAGGTTAGGGAGGACCCCAACATCATCACTTCTCTCCCTGCTTGCTTCATTTTCATTTTCACTTTTGTGAGATGACTATATGCATTTTAGCATGTAAAGATAGAGTTGTTTGCTGTTGAGCTAAAGATACTGCTTGCTATATTTTAATTTTTACTTTTGTGAGATTACTATATACATTTTAGCATGCAAAGATAGTTATTTGTTGTTTTCATAAAGGTATGTGAGATTACTGTTTTATTTGTTGGAATGAGATGAGGGGAATTTCACTAACACAGAATTCATGCAAAAACTCTGGAGTAAGCTACTGCACCCACAACCCTATGATAAAACTATTTTACCTTTATATACTAAAATGCATACAACCAATTCACAAAAGTGACCTTTGAAAAATATCAGGCAATAATAGAGGTGATGATTTTGGGGTCCCCCCTAACCTAGGGGGAGAACCAAGCAGATGCATTGAACACGATGAGCACTTTTGGTTGGGATTTAATTTTTTGCCCATAATTATGCTTGGGGTGGTCCTAGGAGGATGGGACCACCGCCAAATCGTTCAGCATGATGTGCTCTTTGTGTTCAAGGCATCTGCTTGGTTCTTGTCCTAGGTTAGGGATGACCCCAAAATCATCACCTCTCTCACTGCTGGCTGTATTTTCATTTTCACTTTTGTAAGATGAATATATTATCAAAGGTATATGAGGTTTCTGTTTTGTTAATTGGCATGATAGAATGGAGTTGCGGAGCTCAGTTCACAGAGTTTTTGTTCACCTGCACAGAATTATGTGTAGTGGTACTGTGCCAACTATGCCCACCCTAAGTAGCAATACCTAGGGCTGCGGGGGCCTATGTGTGGCCCTGAATGATTAAATTGTTTGTCCCACAGAGGTGGCGGTCTGCGGGGCGCTGAGGCATGCCCCGAATAAATAATAAACATAGACCCTGGTGTTTGGCCCACCCGTCGGCTTCATAAAATAGTCTTGCGGGAGACTGCATGTCTTTTTTTTATCATGTTTCCACAGATCTGTGTGTTCACTCGCAACTTGTTTGCACAATAAAATAAAAACACTTTTAACCCCTTGCATGGTCCCTCTGGGCCCACCCCACCAAATCAGTTGGTCAGGGTATTCCTATATTGCCCCTTTTCTTATTTTTTTACGTTTAAAGCTTAGTCCGAAGACGGCTTCCTAGATCTCCTGGTTAAAGGGTTGACAAACACAAGGAGATGATGGACGGAGGGCTGAAACTTTTCAGACACTCACCCCCAGTCACAGATCTGGGTTGAATCCATCATCATTCTTTAGCTCACTTCACCACCTCAGTTCAGACCCAGCTTTATGCAAATCAGTCTTGACTCTGTGCCTCATGGGAACAGTCCAGCCCAAACTGCCAAGCCAGGTCTTCCCTCAACTCGAAACAAGCATCCTGGGACCGGTTTCTGGGTAACACCCTTCATCAGCCAGTCTATCTTGAATCCAGTGGTAAAGTGAGTAAGGGACCCATGTCTGGGCATACCCTGCCAACTAAGGGCGAACATTGCAAACACAAGGAGATGATGGACGGAGTGCTGAAACTTTTCAGACACTCACCCCCAGCCACAGATCTGAGTTGAATCCATCATCATTCTTTAGCTCACTTCCCCACCTCAGTTCAGACCCAGCTATATGCAAATCAGTAAAATCAAATTTCAGTAGAATCAGTGAGTCAACTCTAAGAATTCACAGATATCTATAGTTTTTAAACTTATATATCTCTCAAACTACTGAACACATTTATGCCAAATTACAGAAAGCACTCTTTCTGGACAACATCTAGCTTTCTGCCAATATTGGTGTAATTCCATTCAGCAGTTCAAAAAATGAAAAATCCCTATAGACATAACATAGACAAATGAATTCATTTTAAAACCCTCCTTTTTTATCATCCACCACTTGGCGGATCACCCCGGAATTTTCAACACAGCAGCTGAACTAAAAAGGGGAAGGCTCGTCAAGCGACGCCACAGTTACTTGCAAAACAAAAAATACTTTTCATTTGGAAACTTTGGTGTGTATGTGTCTGTGTGTGTGTGTGTGTATATGAAGAACCACCAGTACCAGCATACTTCACGGTGGAATGATTGACTGTGAATTGAACTTACAAATACTCACCTGAGTTTGATTGTGGGAATAGCAATAAATGAAGGACTATGAAACTGGTGGCCTTTTACTTGCGATGTCATCAAGATGCAGAAAAGCCTATGAGGAAGGGTGTTAACCTGAAACGCGTCAGGCTCTGCTGGCGTTGACCGCGTCTGTGTCTTCCCCTAACTGGAGTGTGTGAACAGGGAGTGCACTCCGCTCTTTGGGCACCTGTGGAACTTTATGTATTTCGGCCGCCCGGCCGAGGAGAGCACCGCCACACAACGGAGTAGTTCTGCCGCTGGTGTGTCAATCAGTGCTGCGGACCTGCTTTGCATAGAACTTGAACGGAGAAGAATCACGCAGAAGCAGTTGTGATTATATTTTATTTTTGATGTCATTGCAGGTAGCCCACTTGGGTTGTATATGAAGAACCACCAGTACCAGCATACTTCACGGTGGAATGATTGACTGTGAATTGAACTTACAAATACTCACCTGAGTTTGATTGTGGGAATAGCAATAAATGAAGGACTATGAAACTGGTGGCCTTTTACTTGCGATGTCATCAAGATGCAGAAAAGCCTATGAGGAAGGGTGTTAACCTGAAACGCGTCAGGCTCTGCTGGCGTTGACCGCGTCTGTGTCTTCCTCTAACTGGAGTGTGTGAACAGGGAGTGCACTCCGCTCTTTGGGCACCTGTGGAACTTTATGTATTTCAGCCGCCCGGCCGAGGAGAGCACCGCCACACAACGGAGTGGTTCTGCCGCTGGTGTGTCAATCAGTGCTGCGGACCTGCTTTGCATAGAACTTGAACGGAGAAGAATCACGCAGAAGCAGTTGTGATAATATTTTATTTTTGATGTCATTGCAGGTAGCCCACTTGGGTTGTATATGAAGAACCACCAGTACCAGCATACTTCACGGTGGAATGATTGACTGTGAATTGAACTTACAAATACTCACCTGAGTTTGATTGTGGGAATAGCAATAAATGAAGGACTATGAAACTGGTGGCCTTTTACTTGCGATGTCATCAAGATGCAGAAAAGCCTATGAGGAAGGGTGTTAACCTGAAACGCGTCAGGCTCTGCTGGCGTTGACCGCGTCTGTGTCTTCCCCTAACTGGAGTGTGTGAACAGGGAGTGCACTCCGCTCTTTGGGCACCTGTGGAACTTTATATATATATATATATATATATACCTACTGGCGGTCGCCAGTAGGTAGTTATAGTTAGGATTGTTTTCTATAGGAAATCCGCAACATTCTATTGGGAATAACTTTGGCGCCGGTTGAGGAATCTGCCTGTAATTTTCCTTAACTTCGCCTCGCTGCGCTCCGCTCCTTTCGGGAAAGTTTGGGGGGGATTCGTCAAGCGGGGGCCGAGATAAAAGGGGGGTCCCAAAACGTGTTTTCCCCATGTTAATTTCCATAGGGCGGTTGGACTCACTTTTAGCCCGAACGGCTGAATGGATTTCCACAAAACTTGTAGGGACTGGTAGCCCGATGTGCCTTTGCTATGTCTCAAGATATGTGCTCCAGTGGATTTTGAGTAATTTAGGTTAAACAAAATATATATATCTGGGTGGAGCCTAACCACACATCTGATCTGATTGGCTGTCAGCAGTTCATCCAAGAAGTGTTGGCAGCCATCTTTGGACCAATATACATGATAGCACCTCATTAAAAACCATTGTAGTTAATATAGGGTTTTAGGACTTTAGTTGATGGTACCATACTCATTTTAGGAATTGTGGTGTGTTCAAAGGTGATTTTACCATGTGAAAAAGCCTTCTGCTGTGATATCATGAATCATGTTTGAAAGAAAACTAATATCTCATGAGTTTCCCACAGTGGTTTGGAAGGGGATCTATAAGCTAAACTGAAAGCATATTTTCTGTAAATTCACATTATCTTTCTCAGTCATGTGAGAATGAAGTCTGACATTCTCAGTAAAACATGTACATCCAACAAGGACAGAGACTGTCAGTTGATTCCTTTGTGTTCTACTGCAGCCTCCTAGAGTGTTCTGAAGAACAACTAGAGCGCTAACAGTCCTACTTATTACAAAGGTATAGCACACCTGAAGCCATTGTGATGGGAATAAAGTGGTAACTATTAAAATATTTAATTTAAAAAGGAACAAAATGAGGGGGTATATTATGCCATAGAAAGTATTATTAGTGCTGCAGAAAGAAAAATTAGGGCACATTTTGAGTGACTTCTCAAATCCTCTAAAAAATACTGACATGCAGTCTCCCAAGATGGCCACCAGAGACAAAAGAGCCCAAATGTAGCCCAAATATCACCCATATGTAGCCCAAGTATAGCCCAATGACAGAATGTCCCAGAGTGTTCTAAAGAACAACTAGAGCGCTAACAGTCCTACTTATTACAAAGGTATCGCACACCTGAAGCCATCTTGATTGGAATAAAGTGGTAACTCTTAAAACATTTAATTTAAAAAGGAAAAAAATGAGGGGGTATGTTTTGCCATAGAAAGTATGATTAGTGCTGCAGAAAGAACAATTAGGGCACATTTTGAGTGACTTCTTAAATCCTCTTCAATTTCATTAAAAAATTCTGACATGCAGTCTCCCAAGATGGCCACCAGAGACAAAAGAGCCTAAATGTAGCTCAAATATCACACAGATGTAGCCCAAGTATAGCCCAATGACAGAATGTCCCAGAGTGTTCTAAAAAACAACTAGAGCACTAACAGTCTTACTTATGACAAAAGCATGGCACACCAGAAGCCATCTTGATTGGAATGAAGTGGTAAGTCTGAAAACATTTAATTTGGAGAAGGAACAAAATGAGGGGGTTCATTTTGCCATAGAAAGTATGATTAGTGCTTCAGAAAGAAAAATTAGGGATCATTTTGAGTGACTTCTCAAATCCTCTTCTATTTCATTAAAAACATTCTGACATGCAGACTGAAACATGCACTTTGAATACCAGCAGCAGACTTCCCTGGTGAGCAGTAGCTTTACTACAGTGATCTAATGAGCAACTAGAGTGCTAACATACAGAATTTATGGCAAATGTGTGACACATCTGAATACCTTCTTGATGGAATCAAAGTAAACAAGCACTGAAAATGCAATAGATCTCGCCCTTGTTTAAGTTAAAGCCATTCTGTTTTTTAATGAGGTGGCTTTTTAGCTTTGCTTTTATTAGTGTTTTTTAAACTTTCATGTAAATAACATGCATCTGTATGCATATATGTATATGTATGCATGCATTTATATTTGTATTTATATAGATATACAGATTATATATGTTTATATATGTATGTATATATTCACTGAAAAAACCATAGGTTTCACACCTGTTATAGTTAGGAATTAGCATTTAAAAAACCTATTAAATTCACTGAAAAAAACATAGGTTTCACACCAGTTATAGTTAGCTGGAAATTTTACTGACATAAAACCATTGAAATTCCCACGTTATAGTTAGTTGGACTCACTATAACTTGCGCGCCTGCAATGCACTGCTGATGACGTCACATATTACATCACTCATGACATGGTCAGTGAAATCCTTTTGGATTTTGAGATGTTTCTTTGTCGGCCAAATCTGAAAGCTTTGGATTAATCCTAGTTAGGACAACTCTCGGTCTTTCAGCATTCAAGCCTGAATTGGCATTTCAGAGGAGGATTAGGGCTCTTTGACTAAGACCTCCTATCAGATAAGTGTCAAGTGGAGTTTCATTAAGATGGCTCTCCTCTGCAGCATCTATAATCCTTGCTAAAGGGCCAAGGATATCTAGGACACGGTCTTGGCAACCTTTAAGAGACCTCTACATCCCTTTTCGGGGATCTCGTCCAAGTTTAAAAAGAAATGTAATTAATTCAGGGTCCAAATTAGGGGTCTGGCACACCTTATCGCCAATAGAGGGTCTTGCACACTCAGCCCTTAGGATATTACGCTCGAGAGGAAACCTTAACCATTTGTTAATGAATTTAGCCACGTAATCGTGGGGCCACCATTGAGAGCTCCTAGGGTGTGTAAGATTAAGGGGTGAAAACATTTCTTTCCAGAGAGGGTCAAGAATTTTATCTTTGAGAATGGAAGAAGAAGAAGATTCTGGGGGATTAAAGAGATCTTCATCATAATCATCATTCAAATCTAGTACATATTCATCAGGGGTGCTATCAGAGTTATCATCTCTAAAATCATTGTCGAGCCCAGGGTCATTAGCACTTGGTTTTTGTGTGCCGCTAGGGACACCAGAATATATTGTGCCGCGTTGGACACCATAATATGTTGTGCAGCGGTGGACACCATGATATGTTGTGCCGCGGAGGACACCCATCTGGTTCGAGGTGCGAGGACCTCCCATATATAGCGAGGTGCGAGGACCTCCCATAGTGCTTAAAGGGTGTAAGTCTTGTAGATTTGTAATCTTTTTTGTTTTGTTACCCCCCTTTTGATTCATAAGAATCTTGAAAATGACCATTGATAAATTCATCTTCATCAGGAGGGATGGTCCTCTTAGAAGATAAAGCTGATCCCATAGAATTGAGCAGATGTGACTGTGTCTTATCATGTACAATACCAGGGGTAGGGGCAGAGGCACCCTCAGGGTCGGAATCAGACATGTTTCCTCTCTTAATTATTATATAATTAAATAAAAGGGGGTAATGGTTTAACTTGTACAACTAATAGTAGTGGACTAGAACTAAAAAACAACCTCAAAACAAACGATTTCAAACGATTTCGTAATTGATGCCAAAATAGGTAAAAGACTGGTTGTAGGGGTGGGTAACCCAATATACCCTTGCGGGCTTGGGCGATCAATATGTTTAAAGCAAGAAGTGCCAGCAAGGGATTTATTAACTAATCAAAGTTTAACAGTGTAATGAAGTCTATATTATTTAGACTTATCAGCTGAACGCAACAGTGACTGTTCTTCGTTTTTATTGTCTGTTTATGGACCCTATAGAAGCTACCACACTAGCCCCATATAAGTCAAACAAATTAAACAGATTGACAACACTTTTTGTAATTTTGCTCAATGAATGAACTTTTAGAAACAAGAAAAAAGGTTAGGCAACACAGGAAGGTTTGTTCTTCAAAAAGAAAATTATTATTTATATTCTTTTGAATTCAGATTAGCAAATTATCAAGGGTACATAATCAATAGTAATTGCATTATGTCTTAAGTAAATGGAGATGACAAAACAATCCATTAATACATAAGAAAACAATCCAGTCTGGGAAAATATATATAAAATTGACTTATTTTAAAAATAAAGTAGAAAGACAAGTGCAGGATGTAGACTTGGATTGATGTGTCGACGTTTCGGTCTCACAGGTGAAATCCAGAGACCATCATCAGGACAGAGAATTTAATGCAATGTAGATGACCCTTATAGTGAAAGTTGGGACAAACTATGAATAATCAGAGCTGAAGTTCAAGGGCAAGGTCCATTGCCTTAAGGGAACGTAACGTCTCCCATGTGGTTATGTCCGTATATTCAAAACGATAAGTGTTAAATCCTTTTGATGTTTGCTCCTTTTGTATTCAATCTCAGGAGACCAGAATGTATTGAGTAAATGGCGTAGCAGACGTAGGGGCTTCTCTGCGTCAGGTCAAAGGTGATCGGCACTTCTTGCTTTAAACAAAATAGGTAAAACACATAGGAAATAAGCGTATGGGTTGAAAATAAAGTTTCCGTGTATGAGGGAAAGCACAGCTGATCGCAGAGGTCGAGTAACGGACTTGTCGTCTCTCGCGCGATCAGCTGATGCCTGGCAACCGTGTAACGTGAGGCATTGTCGAAGAGAAAGGACCTTAGAAATGCGGGTACACGACGTTGTTCCTCCCAAGGGCCATTCCTCTACGTCTCGAGATGAGGCTCGAGCGGCATGAATTTACAACAAAAAAACCATACGGCAAACAGGCGCGAGCGCCAAAAGGCCGAAAATAACGTAATGAAGGTGGCGATTAACCGAATATGTAGAGATGAGCAATAAAAACGTAAGTTCCCAAATAAATCTTAAAAATTGAATATGTAAAGGGACATAAGCAGTCAAAATATTTACGTGGCTGAAAGGGAAAAGGTTATAAAATACCTAAACAGTAGTGAATCAAATTCCCCAACAGTAACGAATCACTAAGATAGCGCAAATCCGACCTAAGAAAGGAGGGAAAAAGGGGGGATTTCCGTAAATTGGAAATCAGTATGGAAAGGAAAGGGTAGGAGGAGGGAGGGAATGTTAAACAC
This sequence comes from Lissotriton vulgaris, assembly GCF_964263255.1. Classification (NCBI taxonomy): domain Eukaryota; kingdom Metazoa; phylum Chordata; class Amphibia; order Caudata; family Salamandridae; genus Lissotriton; species Lissotriton vulgaris. Next base: position 119,765 of record NW_028254405.1, on the reverse strand, counting down.
CCTGAAACTCCTTCTATAAAGGAATATAATAATAAACCAACAATGAGAAAGGCAAGAAGTAAAAGGTTACTTATCTGCTCAGAGCCGCATTTAAAAGAGGCAGTCTTCTGATGGCTCTTGGAGTTTATTTGTTTTGAATGTTCTCAATGGAACCTTTCTATTATGATGTTTGCGGCTGCTTGGAGAGGCATTAAAAGTTGTATGTTGTGAGCCTCTGGTCTTAACCAAGAACAGTGTTTAGAACCCAGGGGTCTTGTGTCATAATTTTCCGAAAGTGGTAAAGGAATTTCAGTCTCCCACCCACTTTTGGATTCGAAGAAAGGGAAGGGGAAGCTGTACTTGCTTTGAGGGGTGGATTTGGCAGGTGCTCCTCTAGCTCGGAATCCTCTCGAGCGGAAACCTCTTGCTCTGGGTGAATAGAGCTTTTAAATGCTAATTCATAACTATAACTGGTGTGAACCCTATGGTTTTGTCAGTGAATTTCATAGGTTTTTTAAATGCTAATTCCTAACTATATATAAGGCCCCAAACCTATGTTTTTTTCAGTGAATTTCAAAATTTTGTTAATAGCAAATGTCTATAGCTATGAAATGTAATATTTTTGAAAATGAATGAATCCTATATTATATTTGTATTTAAAACAATTTTCTTAATGTATATATATATATATATTTGTATGTATTTGTTTGCCCTGGAGCAATCCCGGGGCGCGCCCCGGTGAGCACCCCGGAAAGCGTAATCTTTTGAAGCGCCCCAGGGCACGCTCCAGAGAGCGTCCCGTTACCGCTATTGCCGCGAACGAAAACATCATCGTGACGTATCGCGTAGCCGCGCCCACGTGATACGCACGGCGTAAGCGCACCCGGAGCGAATACGATCGCGTAACATAAACATCCGACGCGCTTAGGCGACGCGACCCGGGGCGCACCCACTGGCGCGCCCGGGGGCGCGTCACGTAAGCTCGTCGGGTCATGGGACCTGAAAATAACACTTTTAATTGGTGCAGAACAGTTTTGGTTTCATATTGATGAAATCCCTGGTCTTGTGACCTGAAAATAACACTTCTCATTGGTTCAGGAAATTCTTTTTTCCAAATGATGAAAGACCCCACCTTTTTTTCTTATTCTGACTTTGTCCTTTGACTGAGGAAGACCTGTTTTGAAATCTTTGAGGTATATTTTCTACTTTGAAATGGCTGCAGTAGCAGCATCAGCTGGAGCATCTGCACCACCACCACCACCACCACCAAGAGGACCACCACAACATCACATTGGTGGTCAAGAAGAAGAGGAGGAGGAGGAAGCGGAGGAGGGGATGAGGAGGAGGTGGCTGGAAGAACACAATACCCCAAACCCAAGGCACACATTGTATGGGAGTTTTTTTCCATCCTGAGGGAAAAAAGAAAGTGAATGCGGCAAAGGTGACTTGCCTTATCTGTGACATGGAACTTTCAAGGGGTAACCCAAATAAAAAATATTCATTTGGGAACAATACCATGATAGGGCACATGCAGCGCAAGCATCCTAACAACTATGCTGCCGCAGAGATGAGAGAACTGGCCAGCAACCCTCCCCAATCTACACCCAGCACCTCCAAACAAAAACAACCCACTAAATCGGGACCAGAGACAAGGGAGACAATCCCTTGCATTCAACCACGGTTTGGAGAATTTAGGGTCACCTGTATTTTTTGTGGTAAGACCATCTCCTATGGTGAGCATAGCCTAAAGCTCATCCTCCTTGCTGGTGACAACCACAATTGCCCCAAAACCCCCTAATTTTTTCCTTTTTACTCCAGTTGAGCCGTTTTCAATTCCCTGTTTTTTGTTTCTCCCCATAAAAATAAAAAAAAAAATACAAAATAGTTCATAAAAGCCAAAAAAAGTACAAAATGTTCAAAAAACATAAACAAATATAAAACAACAAAAAGAAGAAAAAAAACTGTTCTTTTTAGAACTACCTCCAAATTATAAACAAAGGCTACATTTTTTTAAAACGCTATCATTCTTTTTTCCCCATGGAACGCTCCACGGTACGCTCCGCGGTGCGCGTACCGGGCGCTCCCCCCGCGCAAATCAGAAAAATATATATATTTTTTGCCCCGCGGGGCCCTTTTATAGCCCCCACATCAAACCTAGGGGGTCAGGGGGGTCTACTCTGCCCCCTTTTGGTCATTTCCCCCTTTGTTTTTGCCACCTCTTGTGTCTTGATCCTACCGAGACACAAGATGGCAGCCGCTCCGGACTGTTTAGACTGTTTACAGACACCCGAAAGCCAATCAGCTTTCCGTGCGCACCTCGCGTGGCACGACCGGACCGCGCCCCGGTGTGCGTACCGGGGCGCGGCCATAGATATATATATTTTTTTTAACGTAAATTACTCAAAAACCACTGGAGCACATTTCTTGAGACATAGCAAAGGCACATCGGGCCACCAGTCCCTACAATTTTGCCAAGTTTGGTGGAAATCCATTCAGCCGTTCGGGCTAAAAGTGAGGTCAACCGCCTATGGAAATTAACATGGGGAAAACACGCTTTGGGACCCCCCCTTTTAACTCGGCCCCCGCTTGACGAATCCCCACCAAACTTTCAAGGAAGGACGGAGCTTCGCAAGGCAAATTTGAGGAAATTTTCAGGCAGATTCGTCAACAGACGCCAAAGTTATTCACAATAGAATATTGAGATTTTGCATTGAAAAAAATCCTAACTATAACTACCTACTGGCGACCGCCAGTAGGTAATATATATATATATATATATATATACATACACATACATATATATAAATGCATATGCATATATATGCATATATATATGTGTATATGTGTGCGTGTAGAGAGAGGTAGAGAGGTAGAGAGGTAGAGGTGTAGCGGTAGAGAGGTAGAGGTAGCGAGGTAGCGGGAGAGAGGTAGAGACTAGTAGAGAGAGAAGTAGAGAGAGGTAGAGAGAGTAGAGAGTAGAGAGTGAGTAATAGAGAGTAGAGAGTGAGTAGTAGAGAGCAGTAGAGAGCAGTAGAGAGAGTAGCAGAGAGTGAGTAGTAGAGAGTAGTAGAGTGAATAGTAGAGTGAGTAGTAGAGAGTGAGTATAGCAAGTGAGTAATAGAGAGTAGTAAAGAGTGAGTAGTAGAGAGTAGTAGAGAGTGAGTAGCAGAGAGAGAGAATAGTAGAGAGTAGTAGAGAGTGAGTAGTAGAGAGTAATAGAGAGTGAGTAGTAGAGAGTGAGTAGTAGAGAGTAGTAGAGAGTGAGTAGTAGAGTGAGTAGTAGAGAGAGAGTAGTAGAGAGTGAGTAGTAGAGAGTATTAGAGAGTGAGAAGTAGAGAATGAGTTGTAGAGAGAGAGTAGTAGAGAGTGAGTAGTAGAGAGTAGTAGAGAGTGAGTAGCAGAGAGAGAGAATAGTAGAGAGTAGTAGAGAGTGAGTAGTAGAGAGTGAGTAGTAGAGTGAGTAGTAGAGAGTGAGTAGTAGAGAGAGAGTAGTAGAGAGTGAGTAGTAGAGAGTATTAGAGAGTGAGAAGTAGAGAGTGAGTAGTAGAGAGTAGTAGAGAGTGAGAAGTAGAGAGTGAGTAGTAAAGAGTGAGTAGTAGAGAGAGAGTAGTAGAGAGTGAGTAGTAGAGAGTAGTAGATAGTGAGTAGTAGAGAGTGGGTAGTAAAGAATGAGTAGTAGAGAGAGAGTAGTAGAGAGTGAGTAGTAGAGAGTAGTAGATAGTGAGTAGTAGGGAGTGAGTAGTAGAGAGAGAGTAGTAGAGAGTAGTAGAGTAGTAGAGAATGAGTAGTAGAGAGTGAGTATTTGAGAGTAGTGGAGTAGGAGAGAGTAAGTAGTAGAGAGTAGTGGAGAATATTCCAAAGTTTGGCACAGCACCACTTGCACAATAAGTCCAATCAAATCATATCACATAGAGTCCTTATTGAAGCGCTGAATCTTGTTGTATATTCAAATGCTTTCATTTTCCTTAAGTTTATGTACCACAGCCAGCCGAAACGTTTTGTTCTGTACAAACTTCTTCAGGGCGTTCTTATTTCCTTCAAGTTATGTCGGTATCCTGTTGTCATATAACTAGATATTTCTTCCAAATGTTAGACGAGACGTAAGTACATTCGTATCCAAAGTGACTAGGTATCAATTTTACCCACACAATTCGGGCAGACTTGAGTTATTTATAGCATCCTCAAAGTCAGTCTTTCAAAAATTCCAAAGTATAGGACATGATAATCCAAATCCAAATGTTTCTCAAGAAAAGTCATTTTCAATCGTTGGGAATATCGGTGTTTGGGCAGATATGACCCAGGGACCCCAGGATGCAAGAGGAATTAGTCCCCCCTCTGCAAACGTGCCAGTTGCAGAGAGGTGTAAAAAGGGGCATAGCCTCATTACACCTCTGTGCAATGCAGCCCCCTGGAGCATACTGGAGGTTCCAGGTGGGCTAGTTGGCCCCCAGGGACCGCCAGTATGCAAGGGGAATTAGTTCCCCCTCTTCAAACATGCACGGGGGCTGCGTTGCAGAGACATGTAACAAGGGGCGTAGCCTCATTACACCTCTGCAATGCAGCCCCCTGGCGCATACTGGAGGTTCCAGGTGGGCTAGTTGGCCCCCAGGGACCCCCAGTATGCAAGAGGAATTAGTTCCCGCTCTTCAAACATGCACGGGGGCTGCGTTGCAGAGAGGTGTAAAAAGGGGCATGGCTTCATTACACCTCTCTGCAATGCAGTCCCCTGGCGCATACTAGAGATTCCTGGTGGGCTTTCAGGTCTTATATAGCATTAAAAAAACCTTTGAAATTCACTGAAAAAAACATAGGTTGCAGGCCTTATATAGTTAGGAATTAGCATTTAAAAAACCTTTGAAATTCACTGAAAAAACCATAGGTTTCAGGCCTTATATAGTTAGGAATTAGCATTTTAAAAACCTTTAAAATTCACTCAAAAAACTATACATTTTACGGGTGTTATAGTTAGCTAGATATTTCACTCATACAAAACCATTGGAATTGCTCCTATATAGTTAGTTGTACTAGTTGAGCTTATATTGTATGCGCTCGGGGGCTTCCGGGTTCGCTTACGCCATGCGTATCACGCGGACGCGGCTACGCGATACGTCACGATGATGTTTTCGTTCGCGGCAATAGCGCCAACGGGATGCTCACCGGTACGAGCACCGGGGCGCGCCGCAAGACTGCGCTTTCCGGACTTCTATCCGTTGTCGAAGAGACAAGAACCATCATAGACGTGGGAGGATCAGTGGCAGTGATCCTCCTAGATCTGAGTGCCGCCTTCAACACGGTGGACCATGCCATCCTTATCCACCGTCTCAGCATGGCAGGAATCTCCGGCACCGCCCTGTCCTGGATCAAATCCTTCCTAGAAGGGAGAACCTTCCAAGTGTCCGACGGCACAGTTTACTCGAGTGCTCTTCTTCTCCAGTGTGGGGTCCCCCAGGGCTCCTCCCTGAGCCCCACACTTTTTAATGTATACATGTCTCCCCTCGAAGACATTGTTACTCCATTCAGCATAAAAACAGTTATGTACACCGACGATACCCAGCTGGTAGTCTCCATAAACCAGTTGACTAAAAGTCTGGTCAACTTGTCATCATGCCTCCAGAACATCTTTCAATGGATGTGCGAATCGCACCTGAAACTAAATGGAGAGCAATCCGAGATTCTTCTTCTAGGAAACCCACGCAAACTCCCCCTATCCCTCTCCTGGCCACCCTGTATGGGATCACCCCCACCCCCAAGTCTGAAGTCAAAAGCCCAGGTATCTGGTTGGACCAAGACCTCAATTTTAAAGTCCAGGCCAGAAAAACCGCTGGCACATGCTTCGGCCTTATTCAGGCAGCGCGAAAAATCCTTCACTTAATCCCCTTTCAATCCAGGAAACTGTTCAATCAGGGGCTAGTTAATTCCAGACTGGACTACTGAAATGCCCTTTATTTAGGGGCTTCCGCATCGGTCATTAACGCCCAAAACGCCGCCACCTGACTCCTGACCGGGACCAATTCTAGATGCTCTGCCAAACCAGCCCTCAGATCCCTACACTGGCTCCCGATCAAGGAAAGGATCACCTATGCCTTTCACACAAAATACTACAAGGCAGAGACCCGCATATCCTGAGATCTCTCGTCAAACCTCATCATTCGAACAGACAGCTCAGATCAAACTCCCTTTTCCTGGCCAGCGTCCCCAGAATAAGAAAGACATGCTCCGGGGGGCGACTGTTTTCATACAATGCTCCAAAGCTTTGGAACTCCCTCCCACTCTCCATCCGAAGAGAACACAACCTACTAGCCTTTCGCAGGCAACTAAAAACGTGGCTCTTCCCATAACCCTATTACTTCCCCCTTCTGAAAGCTACAGGTTGATTGTCAGCGCTGGGACGCCCAAGGGTAGCTATGCGCTTTACAAATCTGCATTCAAATTCAAAATTCAAATTCACGACTCCTGGTGAAAAACACAGGATCCTGACAATTAGTATGCCTAAAGACTTGATCCCAGAAGCTGGTGACTGTGAGTCTTGGATTAAGATCTTTGCGGCAGTGTATACGAGGTGCTTCAGCACTCCGTCAATGACTGTCCTTCCAATGGTCATTAAGCGTGTTCAAGACGAGCATGGACCTGAGGCAGCGGTTGAATTGGGTATGCGCCTATGTGGCAGTTTTGACGTGGTTTCCGATCTCGTACTTGCTAATGTCAAGGGAGATGAGGTAAGCTTCCAGGTGTCTAATGCTTTGCTGGCGGTTCCCGATACCGATAAACCCCGAAAGTTACCAAGAATTATTGTGGCGGTTATAAAACCGTGGGCCGCAATAGTTTAGGTGTCAAGCCATTCTCTACAAAAGAGAAAAACCACCCCAAGGGCAGAAGTCTGAAACGGACGACCAGCCCAAGGCTAAAAAGCAAAATTGGCTGAAAAAACAGAAACAGGGTAAACAACAACAGCAGAAACAGGAGTCAAGTCCTACATCTCCAGTGCCTGCGCCAACAGAACGTGTGTATGACTTGCGCAATCGCGCAACGATAAAATCACCTGATCGTTTTCAGGTTTCTGAACAACGCTCTCCTCGTTCTTTTCAGGACTCATCGGCCTCATTGACCGGTGGTGGAGGAGGCGGCAGAGGTCGGGTGGCCAGCAGGGATGCGACCAGCCCCGCCCAAAAAACAGTAAAGGCAAGCAGGACGAGTCGACGCTGAAAAGACCCCAGTTTCAGAAAAAGAAAGTTGCTGCTTTAACAGCGAGATATGCCACAGATAGTGAGAACGCGGCTTCGGAATCTGACATGGGCGCTGACGTTGTTGGACGGCGCAGCGGAGATTACCATAGTGCGAGAGGCCCTGCGTCCATTACTGAAGGTGACACCGATTGACCAATATGTTGTTGTGGAGACAGCTGATACTAGAGTAGCTCCCCCTGATAGACTTTATGAAATAGTCCTTTTAATTGAAGGTGACATACAACGCACCATCAAAGGGGTATTTTGGGAAAATCTTACAACTACCTATGACATTTTGTTAGCGGAGGCTGACTAGCCCCCACCTTTTGTGCTTGCGGCTCCGAGAGGGGAGAAGGTAATCGCGCACGCAGTCTCGAAAGAGCATGCGCTAAATTTTGCAGAGAGTGGGCTAAGGCTCTTGCGTCGGCTTTGTACCGTACACATTGTGGGTGGGATACATTTTCCCCACACCACGAGTTTCCTTTGCGGTCTATGCCACAGCCTTAACCTCAACCTCAATATCCCATCCGACGTGAAGCTAAGGCTTCCGTCGCGGAAATCCTTGAACAATTGGAATATCAAGGGGTAATTGAAACTTGTGTGTCACCGATGAATATCCCTCTTTTTACTGTGACCAAGCCAGACGGCTCATACCGTTTGGTATTGGATTATCGGCATTTGAACTCGCAGTACAGTGTACCCTCGGCTCTGCGCTTGTGGATGGTCTTGTGCAAAAGCGGTTTAAAACCTTACTTGACATTTCCAACGTTTTTTTGCCCATAATTTGGACGGACTGAGTTCCCAATGGACCAGTTTTACCTGTGGCGGCAAACAACGCCAGTATAAATGTTTGCCTATGGGCTATCAAAAGAATCCAGGCATGTTTGCTGCCCGTATTGTCTCTCTCTTAGAGAGGATAGACACGGATACATGTTCGTATGTGGATGACATATATCTCACGGATGACAAGCTTTGGGCGCATCTGTGTCGCGTTGACCGCATATTTGTAACTTTGCGGACTTTGGTTACAAGTTCAATTGTGCGAAGTCTCATTGCAGAGTACACAGTGTTGTACCTGGGCTACGAGCTCAACAATGATGTTCGAGGATTAGCTCCTCACTTCTTGGAGAATTACGCAAATTTTGAGCGCTCCTACAACTCTGAAAAAATTACAGTCCTTGCTGGGATTTTTAAATTTCGGGCGTACTTATATTCCCGAATATGCCCAGCGTATCAAGCCTTTGTATGCGTTGATACAACCTACTTTTAGCAAATCTTGCTGGCAGTAAGAACATTCAGCTATTTTGCAATCTTTGCAGGCTGATCTTCTAGAATCTACATTCTTATTGACTCATGATAACCACACCAACCTGGTGATGAGAATCATCCCTGGGGCGGTGGGTTTCACGTACCTTTCTTTTAACGAAGGAGACACAGTACCTATTGCTTACAAGTCACACTTGTACACTTCGGCTGAAATGGGATTTTTCTCTGTGGAAAAAGTTTTGACAGCAGTGCAAATGGCGATTCTTAAGGAACAGTCGCTGTTGCAGGGAAAATGCCTGTTGGGTGTTACCCCGTATCCTGCACTAGAGGCAGTGACGAAGGCCAGTGTACAGAATTCTAAAGCTTTGCACCCATGGTGGATACAATGAGCAGCATCGTTGATGTCTCCGGATGTCACATTTATTTTTGATGCCTCCTTACAGTTGCCGGAGTTTTTGCAGTATGAATTTGTTCATCCTGCGCCTTTGGCTATGCGGCCTTTGGAGGATTTCCATTGCATCATATACACTGATGGTTCAGCGCAAGATGTGCATGGGTCTATGCATGCATACGATTCCGCTTGCACCATTGTGGTAGGTGCCATGGTGAATGATGAGTTCAAGTCCAGAGTCGTGCACACGCAGACTCTTGGGGACTGCACCGCACATTTGGCAGAGCTACGTGCTCTGATTCTTGCATTGGAGTACGTTGATCCTAGTGTTACAACTAATATTGTGAGTGATTCTTACAATGAAAACTTGTTCTTTTGGATTCAGAACGATTTTCGTGATTCCAAGGGTAGCACAATAAAACATAAAATGATCTGGGTCCGAGTGGCTAAAATTAAAGAACAGTTGTCACTCGAGTTTGTAATTCACACACTCGGTCATCAGCGTGTAGGACTCCACACTGTTGGAAATTTGTTGGCTGATGAGGCCACGAAATCAGCAGTATCGACATATCGGGTTGCAGCAGTTACACGTTCCAAAAATAAGATTGATGATGATATCTTGGCAGCTGTTGCTGCAACTGAGAAGGGTAGTAAATATCCTAATGGGTTCCCTTTGAAGCATTGATATCACTTAAGTCCTGCTAAAGTTCCTTATGTGAAAATACCTGACGTTGGTGAAAGGTTGATTCCCAACACGGCCCGCAGGCCCACACTGATTACCGCAGCCCATGAAGCTGTTCGGCTACTCTAGCTCAGTTGCAACAACATTTCTGGTGGTGGGGACTGTACAAACAGACGCGTGATTATGTCCTTCAATGTGACGTTTGCCAGCAGATTAACCCTTCAACTGCTATGTGTCCACCCCAGATACAGTTGTTCATTTCTAATAAACCACTTGGATGTGTTTATTTAGATCATTGCGGTCCTTTTTTTCTGATACTGTGTATAAGTACATCTTAGTAGCAGTTGATTCATGCACACGATTTGTGAGAGTGTGGGTGTGGCCACACCACAGCGCTGATTTACGAACTGTCATAAGAGACTTGCGTGTCTGTGTAGGTATTTTTGCCTGTGGTACCTTCCATTCGGATCAGGGTCCGGCTTTCACCTCTAAGGTGTATAAGGATGCCATGACTTTGTTGGGGTCCAAGTCAAGTTTTCGTCTCCATACAGACCTGAGGGTAATAGTCTTGTGGAACGAATGAACTGAGATTTAAAGCAGTCTTTGACAGCTAGAGTTATAGGCACCGGCAGGAACTGGCTGGCCCACCTCAATAGCATGCAGCGGGCTCTTAATAATCTACCTAGAAGGTCTCTGGGTGGGTGGACCCAATACGAAATGCTCTTTGATATCAATATGTGTTTACCGGACCTTGACGGTCTAGACCAGGCAGCTGTTGCTGCCTCCTTTGACGTAGATGAGCATTGCAATGTTTTACAGAATCTATAAGAGACCAGAGACATTCTTGCAAAGGAACATTTGCCCTCCACCTCGGATGATGCGTTGCAGATCCCGGTAGTTGGCTGGCTATCCCAAGTTGGAGAACTGGTTCGAGAGAAGATCAAAAACAAGAAAGAATTTGGTCCCTCTTATCGAGCTCCGGTTCCAGTGCTTGGTGTGAAGGGCACTAGAACAGTCATTTTACCACCACTTCCAGGTCGTAAGGAGAACAGGTATATCTCCATTGAAAATGTCAAGATACACAGAGTGGCCGCTTCGTCTAAGTTTGACACCGGCGGTCTCATGTCCTTCGATTTTGAAAAATTCTATTTATGCCCCAGTTTCTAATCCAGTGCCTGATGTTGCCCTTGAGAGGCCTGCAATTTCGAGTCCTTTATTGAGTACACTGCCTGGTGCTCAACTTGATGAAACTGACTACACTTACCCAACTGACTTATCGATGCCTGATTTGCAAACTCGCTTGGCTACAGAATCCAGATTTTCTTTTGACACTGATTCCCACACATCAAGAAGGCCTTCAAGGATTTCTGTTTATGTAACACTGTTTAAGAAACATTTTTTGATTCCTCCTTGGACCTATATTTGGCTGGTATTTTTTTGGTGTACCTTTTTATCTAAATTGGTTTTGTGTTTTATTTTTTCCGTCTCGTCAATGGACACTATGTCGAGGAGAGATAATGCATTCGACATATCAATGGAACACTGGCTCCCCATTCCTCATCACCTATATTGAAGAGAGACTTGGCTTTTGTTAACATCACTGCTTGGCCTGTCTTAGATGGGATTGTATGGGATGCTGTTTGATTTCAAATCCATTGGCCCACTGAGGTTACAAATGTCCCTAATGTGCTTAGAGTTTCTATGGGTGATGTAGTTAAACACAATATACGTGCTGATGATTGGGATGTTCAGGCCATAGAATCATTGTTTTTGGATTTGAAATATTATGCTGCCTTTGATGCTGAAGATTTGTATTTAGAATCTGCTAATTACGGTGATTTATATTGTTACCAACATTTTGGCAATCACTACCTGCATAAAACTAATAACAGGAGGAACACTGTGAATTATACGCTATGGAAACATTGTCCAGCTCCTATACAAGGCAGTCCTGCTTCCTTTTTGAAAAGGTTCACTTACTTTACCGATTTTAACCCCTTCCATGCTCATGACGAGCTCAGCTTGTCATGAGGCACAGTGGAGCTGTGCTTATGACGAGCTGAGCTCGTCATGAACAATGGGGATCGATGAGGACAGCACAGGAGGGGAAAGCCATTAGCAGCCAAGGTGTTAATCAGTCTAATCCCACTGCATTGTATTTTAAGATGACTGAAAAGTCCACATCCAAAGTTAGACTTACCGATACTGAATTATTGTATTCGAAGTCCTTTCTAGACAAGTTGGCTGTTGGAGGCTACGAGTTGTGGAAGGATACTATAGACCTTAAATCAGTTTGGGGTTCTACAAGCTGGCAAGTGCAAGGCACTGAGGCTTTGCACCGTGCATGCCTCATCCTGAACCACATTTTGTTTTTTTAATTCTACAGTTTCACAGACAACATGCTTTGGATTGGCTACTACAAAAAAATTAAATGCTCCTTCTTTTCCTGACTTAGACTAATGACACTAAATTTTCGATAAGAGATTTACAAACTCTGTTGTTAAATTCTTCCTTTACTATATCCAGTTTGGATCCCAAGGCCTGGTTGCTCTGGCACAGAAGTGCTGACTCTTTCCAGCATCGTTTTCTGAGTTTGGCAGAAAGCTTACACAGGTCACAGTAGATCTCCGTTTTGAAAGTGGCCATTCTGTGACTACCTATTCTGTAGGCAAATTATGTCAGAATTGGCTTAGACATTCTACCCTGGCATTGGTTAAGCTACATTTGTCTAAACTGACTGACGATGTAGATCTGAATGATTTTATAAAAGGCCCGGCTAGCGGCAGATCTAAAAGATGGATATATGCTGTTTATAATGAATTCTGGAAAACATCCCAGATTGAGGCGGCTACCCGCCTTAGAGCTATAGATCAAGCAAATTTAGAAAAAGTGCTAGCAGTCGTTGATAATAGCATAAAGACGCTCTCTTCCTGCATTTACACATTAGACAATAATGTATCATCTGTTGTTGACATTGTGCAAAATTTTGGGCCCGATTCACAGAATGTATGTATATGTATAAAATATTTTATTACGCGCTCTGCTACTACAGAGTATCCTGGCGCGATATGTGAGCTTAAACAGGGCCAAACCAGAAGGAAAAAGAAAAAAAGCAACTAGATACTGAGATTAAAAAGGTGGGTTTTTAACCCCTTCTTAAATTCTGTCAGTGTGGCTGAAGCTCGCAAAGAGAGCGGCAGGGCATTCCACGACCGAGCTGCTTGGACAGAAATAGACTGACCACCCAATCTCACATATCTGACTTTAGGCGTAGACATCAGAAGGAGATTAGCTGATCGGAGTGCACGGCGAGGAATATAGAAAGTAAACCTCTTGTGCAAGTATTGTGGTCCTTGTTGGTGCAAGGCACGGAAGGCCAGGACCAGTGATTTAAACACAATACGATGGGCCACAGGAAGCCAGTGGAGCTTTCGGAGATGGGCAGATGCGCTAGTTCTTCTCGGGAGGTGAAATAAAAGTCGAACCGCAGCATTCTGAATGATCTGCATTCGATTGATAAGATATTTAGGGAGACCGCTAAAGAGGGCGTTGGCGTAATCTAGCCTTGATAAGATCAGAGCACGCAGAACCGTCTCTTTTGCTTCCCTATGAAGCAGTGGGAGGAACCTTTTTAGTGACTTAAGGGTCAGGAAACAGGTCGCCGTAAGTTTTTTTAGATGCACTTCGAACCTGAGATCCTGTCCAAACCAGACCCCCAAGTTTTTGGCCAGGCCTCTGAGAGAGCTGGGACAGGCAAGATCAGGCGGCCAAATAAGATCCTTAAAATTGGCCGGGAAGTTGCCATAAAACAACAGCTCTGTCTTGTCCTCGTTACATTTGAGTTGGGCTGAAAGGAGCCACCGAAAGACATTGGATAGACAGGAGCAGACGACACTGGCATCTAAGCAGTTCTTGGGCCAGGTAAACAACAGCTGTGTGTCGTCGGCATACGCCATTATTTTGGCTCCCCACTGCTCAGCCAGATGGATCAACGGAGTCATATAAATGTTGAACAACAGAGGGCTCAACGTCGACCCCTGAGGGACCCCTGTGCTGAGCTTCTTGGGAGACGAGGCGTAAGGAGGTATCCATACTTGCTGCGTCCGCTCCGACAGAAATGAGGACAGCCAGGCCAGAACCGCGCCTGACAGTCCCACCTCTGCCAGCCGATTCAGCAGCAGAGCATGGGGTACCGTATCGAAGGCGGCAGATAGGTCCAGCAAAACCAGGACCGCTCTGCCGCCTCCGTCAAGGCACTCCCTAATAGCCTCTGAGACTTCCACCAGGGCCGTCTCAGTGCTAAAAGCCGCCCTGAAACCCGATTGAGCCGGGTGAAGGGCTTTAGAGGACTCAATGAAATTATTCAGTTGTCTGAAGACAACCTTTTCACAGACCTTCGCCAATGCCGGGAGCAGCGATATCGGACGATAACTGGATGTGGCTAGAGGGTCCAGGCCAGGTTTCTTTAGCAGGGGAAGTAATTTCGCCTGTTTCCAACAGATGGGCACAGAGGCAGAGGCCAGAGACAGATTAACACCCTGAGTGACCTCCTGATATACCAAGCTCGCCGCTCCTCCCAGAACCCTGGCGGGGCACGGATCAGAGGGTGAACCCGACTTTAATGACTCCAGGATGGCCAGCACGTCCGCTTGCAGAGCTGGCTCGAAGATGGAAAATTGACTGATGGATTGCTTCCCACCAGAGCTGGCAAAGGGTGACAAGGGCTGAAGAAGACCACAAGAATTTTGGAGCTCTTCTTGGATTTTAGCGATTTTATTGTCGAAAAAACAGGACAGTTCCTCGCACCAAAGATCAGAAGCCGGAAGAACTGGGGAGGCAGCACTGGGAGAGAGGAAACTCTGAACAATGGCAAAGACTTCTTTGCCATTGTTGTCCGCCTTCTCTATCCTTTCTGAGAAGTTCCTACTTTTAGCAGCCTTAATTTCGGCATAGTAAACCTTCTGCGCCCTCCGCAGATCGCTCTTCAGGTCAGGGCGGAATTCAAGGCGCCAGGCTCGCTCCAGTTTTTTACAGCCGGATTTGAGTTCCCTGAGAGCGTGGGAGAACCAGGGTTTAGAGGGCGATGACCTGACCCGTTTACTACCACCTCTATTGGTGGGCACGACGGCGCTTTGTTTAACCCAGGCATTGAATAAATCCACAGCAGATTCTAGGTTAGACGGCAAAATTGGCCGATTAGCCAAAAGAGACTCTGAAAAAGTGGTTACATTTATTCGCTGGGCGTGAGCTTGAGGGGCAGGCAGATCACTCGGCCCTTTAGAGCTTAAGGGCCATGTGAACAAAAGCAAGGCATGGTCCGACCAGGTAACCCTCATAGGGGGTAACATAGTGATCTCGAAGTTAGAGCAAACCAGATCCAACCAGTGACCAGCCTTATGGGTGGGGAAGTTCACCCATTGTGTCAGGTTCGCCAGCGCGAGGACCTCCACCAAAGCCATTGATTCAGGCAGATCCCCCGTGTCCATATGGATGTTAAAATCGCCCAGCAGGAGATAGCGAGAAAAATTAAGGGCACGGGGAACAATAACCTCCTCAATTTTGCCCACGAAACTACTGGCATGGCCGGGGGGGCGGTAGAGTAGGGTGCCTCCCAAAGTAAAGTGGGGGGAGAGGACCACAGCAAAGTGTAGCAATTCTGAGAATGAACTTAAGACTCAATCCTAAACTTACTACTATTTTGGTATTCACAGAATGCACTTACTGCTTTTGCCATTCACAGAATGAACTTACTACTTTTGGTATTCACAGAAGTTAGGATTTTGTCTTAAGTTTGTTTTAAGACAAACTTAAGACAGACTTAAGTTAGGATTTTGTCATAAGCCTGTCTTATGTCCGTCTTAAGTTTGTCTTAAGTTTGTGTTAAGACAAACTTAAGACAAAATCCTAACTTCTGTGAATACCAAAAGTAGTAAGTTCATTCTGTGAATGCCAAAAGTAGTAAGTGCATTCTGTGAATACCAAAATAGTAATACGTTTAGGATTGAGTCTTAAGTTCATTCTGTGAATCGAGCCCGAAGTGTCTGTTCTCTATCATGGTCAAAATCAATTGCGTTCCATTATGCAGTTTGCATGGACCTTGCAGACCCTTAAGGCTGGCAAGGTGCCATGGCAGTACATGAATACGTCATCATTGTTTGCCACTTTTAATTTGACTGACAAGCAGTGTTTACTGTTGATGAAGGATGCATCTTTTTCTATGTTACACATTGAAAGGTTGGAACCTTTGCCTCTTTCTGTGGCAGAAGCCAATACTGCAAAGTGGCTTATCCACGGTTTAATAACACTCCCATTCCCTCGTTTCAAGTTCGAGGGATGTATGAAGTACTTTGCAATTGGTAGATACAAGCCTCTTGGAAGTTCTTATCTCCATGAAACTTGGTCGCTTCCGTTTACCTATAGATGCCTTAGAGAAGGTAAAGAGGTTTATTTGAATAATGAAGAATGCACTGAAACACCAGATCACTCATTGATTTGTAGACATATACAATTACATGGTTCTTGTAATCAGAATCAGCCTAATTTAACCTGTATTTTGAAAGGTACACGTGTGCCTGCTATAGTTCCCACATTCACATTACTGGCAAATGGGAGTTATTTACTTTTAAACAACGAAGATTGTTGTGGGGTAATAAAGGGAATTGCTTATGTCGTTACCATCAGTGAGCGGGTGGTTTGCTGTAAAAATTTAATGTATCCTCCCCCGCATGGGAAGCTTGACGTTTCCATCTGGCCTAAGATTTCGACCTTGAAAGCAGAGTTCAACAATATGAGTCGCATAAGAGCTCTATTATCCCAGAAAGAATTTGCCCGTACATCTGCTCGTGAAACATTTGTCCTTCATGTGGCTAACACCCGCACAGAAGTGCATGCTTTATTGAATACTGATTTGCCCTTGCATTTCGGTGAGGTAATTCACACCATCTTCAATGCATCCTCCAGAACTGGGCTGGCTCATTTGTTTAAAGTTGTAAGCAGTGGCCTGGTCACTTCTTTTCAAACTATCTTTGGTGTCTTTCCAGCATTCTTTCATTCTATTTTTTCCAGCCTGTTTGAGGATTTCCCTTACTGCTGGCTCTGGCTGCTAGTGTGCTTTTACTGTTTTGCTTGTTTCAAAATGGACGCACATCCTGTGTTACAAGGAGAGCTGTCTCAGCTGGGGCTGCTTCGCGCCCGATTGCTTGAGTACTATGGAGCACTGCCTCTTGCTACATTGAGTGCAGCTTTTAAGTTATTGTTTCGATTTTCCTACTTTACATGCGTCCAGCCTGCCTTTCATTGCCTTCGACTTCGAATGGGCACTGGATTTGTGTCCCTGCAATACGGTGTCTCCCGATGCAGAATATAATCAACTTATGAGCCCTTTAGTTGCTCATGAATGGTTTTGTTCTGATGGAGAGATGATGGCCATTGCAGCGATGCATGGAGTACTAGGTCGTTGGAATGTGTTCGCAGCGGCGCAAGATTTCTTGGGACGCAGCTTCATTGAGAACCCAACCTGATGGTGCTAGAGGCTCCGGTAATTGAGGAACATGTATGTTCTTTCGATTTGTTAAATTGGATGGCCGAGTTGTTTTCAGATGAGAACAGTGACTTCCTGTTGGAAGCTGTTGCTGTATATTTTGCTTACTCGTTTCTGGGATGGGATGTGCTTTTAACTATCTCTTCTATAATCGACATTGAATAATTTTCTTTTATTTTGTTATTAATTTTTTCCTACCCAGGTCTATTGACTTTTTTATGCCCAATGGCTACCTTTTGAATTAAAAGTTGAACTTTTACCGAACTCCAACTTTTTGTTCACATTTTTGTGCAAATTCGGATCTGACTATTGTTCTTGAACTCTGCATTCACAATTGTTATGTTATGTTATGTTATAAAATTTGTAGAGCGCTCAGCAGCCACAGCAAAGTGGCGTCCCGGCGCTATGTTGGACAAAATAACACAACCAGATGGAGAAATCAGACAGAGCAAAGATTAGAGTAGTGGAAACAAAAAGCTTTTAATAGCTCTTCTGAAAGACAGTAGATCCGGTAAGGCACGGATGTTAACAGGTAGAGTGTTCCAAAGACTCGCTGCCAGGACACCAAAGGAGCGTCCACCAACTCTGGTTTTCCTGTAGCGAGGAACACAGGCCAGAAATTGACCCGTCAAACGTAGCACTCTAGAAGGGGTGTAGTAGGAAATTGCCTGTGCAAGAATGGGGGGTGATGAAGCCTTTAAGATCTTAAAAACCAGGCACAGGGCTTTGAACTTGATCCTCTGTCCGACGGGCAGCCAATGTAGGTCATATATGGTACGTCTGGCAGAACAGAATTTAGGCAGGCCTACCAGCATTTTGGCAGCCGCGTTTTGCACACGCTGGAGGCGTGTAAGCTCAGCTTGGTTAACGCCCAAAAGAAGCGAGCTGGCGTAATCCAACCTAGAGAGCACTGTAGCTTGGACAATGAGTTGCCTTGTAGGAGCATCAAAAAATTAAAAAATAGGTCTAAGGCTCTGAAGAACACCAAAACAGGTACCGGCAACTCTTTTAGTATGGGGGATGAAAGTCAAGTTGGAATCGAGCCAGACCCCAAGGTTCTTAGCCTCTCTCACAGGAATGGGGGCTTGGCCTAGCTCCGGTGGCCACCAACGGTCTCCCCAAAGATGAGCCTGTTTGCCCAGAACTAAGACCTCTGTCTTCGCTGCATTAAGTTGGAGGCAGTTCTCCGTCATCCAACTAGCCACCTCCTTTAGGGCCGTCTGGAATTTAGGGGCTTCAACCGCAGGGTCCCCATTTAGTGCAACCGCTAGCTGGGTGTCGTCGGTATACGACACCATAGTTAGACCCCATCTCTTTGCGACAGTGGCTAGCGGCTGCACATACAGGTTAAAAAGGGTCGGGCTAAGTGCCGAACCTTGTGGGACCCCTTGGGAAACATTGCGTGGTGTAGATTCAAATGGAGGGGTGGAAACTTTGAAGGTGCGGCCTGATAAAAAGGAGCGAACCCATTCAAATGTGGTATTCTCCACACCGGCCTCTCGCAGCCATTGAAGAAGGATGGGGTGGGAGACAGTGTCGAAAGCGGCACTGAGATCCAAAAGGATCAGTGCCGCCGTCTGTCCTGAGTCCAACAACTTCCGCAGGTGCTCCACCATTGCCAACAGGGCAGTCTCCGTGCTATGACCTGCACGGAAACCATTCTGAGATGGATCTAAAATGCCTGAGTTTTGGAGATGGTAACACAGGATTTTGTTGGCTTGTGCCTCCGCAAGTTTGGATATCCATGGAAGGAGAGAGATGGGTCGATAATGTTCAGGTTTTGATGGGTCCATGGTAGGCTTCTTTAAAATTGGGATGACAGTAGCCTGCTTCCATTTACTGGGAACAATCCCGGACTCAAAGGATAACCCAATAAGATCATACACAGGAGAAAAGCAAATCTCAGCGGATTCTTTAAATTGTGCAGGTCTTAGTGGATCGGCAGGCGAGCCCGATTTACCTTTTATAGCAAGAGATTTAAACTCTTCCTGAGATGGCTTAGGTATTGACGAAAGAGACCTGGAGATCATAGGAATGCATCCTAGGTTATTAGCAGGTACAGTCTGCGGGGGAAATGTTCGGTAGATCGCCTCGACTTTCTCCACAAAGAATGCTGCTAACTCTTCACAATGATTCAGGGAGCGTTTTTCCATTGCCGCAGTTTTCTTGCTGGTAAGATCTTTACAGACCTTAAAGATGAGTTTTATCGGGTTAGGGCTGTTCTTAAACTCCGCGGAGTAAAATGTGGCTTGGGCTTTGCAGATGGCTCGATGGTATAATTTAATACTAGCCAGATAGGTCTGCTTGAGGTCGGGATCGTAAGTCTTATGCCAGGCTCTTTCAGCCCGTTTACATGCGGTCTTAAGAAGCCTGAGGGAATCATCATACCACGGGCTAGAGGGGCCAGGTCGAGCTTTACTCCATCCTGCAGGGATTAAGGTGTCCAGGGCTTGGGTCAACCACTCACAGAAATGGTCATATCCCAGCGAGGGTCAGGTGGATGTAGTGACAGAAGCTGATGGAAGTCGACCAGTCTCAGTTTCCTCCAGGGGCGCTTAAAAACCGGCGTAGTGGAGCTCTTAAAAGGAGAAATATTGGATATATGCCAAAATTTGCCCCTTATCTTATCTTGTCCGTGCTCGGATCAAGGGAGGGGGTCATGTAGATAGGCTTTGCTTTTACACTGTGTTAAGTTAGCATGAGCTTCTTAGAAGTTAAACGTAATTTTACCTCTTTGCTGCTATTGCGCACGGCACATATTGTTAATAATGCTTTGAGCCTAGTGGAATATTTTGCTTCACACGAGAATAATATGTTTTCCTATAGTATCAGCTTTGCTTGCTAAGCTATGTCTGAACAGTGAGTGCCGAAGCCTTCAAAGTTATTTAACCACAGCGGTTGTTGTTCGGTCTGAAAAGCGCACCTCTTAGACATAACACATAGGCAGCTGTGGCCAACTCTGGCTTTTGGCACGTTTAATAATGCACTGCGCAGAGCATGCACACACACTTGGTGAATATCCGCATGCAGAGAGTTGGTTTAGAAGATGATGTGATCCCTTTCTACTAAGACCAGAGGTATGGGGCCGCCCTTCTAAAACCCAAAGAGACCTTCTATAATATAGTATAATATACTAGCAAGGGAGGGTAAGACTGAGGTTCTATTTAGACCTTTTCCCTTTAGCATTTTAACATGCTTCCACCCTTTGTATTTTATGGACTAGTAACTATGCTGATAACCTTGTTGCTTATAATATGTTTGCTTGTATTAGCCAAGATACTGCGCTTGAGAACACTGCATTAGAAATAAATATTTCAAACTTGCACGTGTCATCATTTACTCCTCATTTTGGACTGATGTTCCATGTGACCTGAGGTGTTTAAGTTCATGTTCTGGGTTGTCTAATCATTGGGGGGGGTGTAAGAACTAATGAGACATTAATTGCTAGTCTGGTAGGGGATTTTGGATACTAAGGTGAGTTTTGGCACACCCTAATTCACTAAGGGTTTCAAGTCTCTATGCACAGTTCTGTGAAGGAGCAGAATCCCTGGGACAGGACATTTTGTGGGATTTATGCGTTAGCTTGATTACTTGTTCTTTACTCTTTCATAATCTGTTACACATGGCCTTACATTGAATTCCTTGTAAATACAATATGACGTTATTGCTTCTAACTGGTGATCCTCACTATTTGTAAATGCAAATGTCCGTGGAATGGGCCTTTGTTGGACTTGGCCCTTTTGGCAGGCTCACCCGAAACTTTTTTTGCATTTGCCTAGCCTGTTTCTGTAACCTGGTGCTGGTGATTAACGGTCTCTGCGCACTTTTCCCTGGGGTCCAGTGTAAAGTGCGTGCGCTCTCCATGTATGTGTGGTGAGAGTGGCCTGCCCTCCCATAGGAATGCATGGGGAAAATGTGTGGCCATGGTAGTTCCTGATGTGTGGGGAGTGCAGGGTCGAGTTTGGTATGTGCAAACTCGTGTGATTAAATGCTGCGCGATGATGTGCACGGATTTATTGTGTCTTGTGTGGAAGTGCCACTTCTAGAATTTGGCATGCCTGTGCAGTAAATGTGAATTGACTGTCTGGCTTGTGATTGGCTGGAGCGGGCTGGTGTGCCTGGCTCCAGGATTCAGTATGGGTCTGCCCAGGTGGTGAATGGAGAGATCTGCATGTTGATGGAAGGGAGGAGTGAACCTGGGACTTGAATAGGCCTTCCCTCCACAATGCTGGCTCCACCCCCTGTGGTGTGTCTGATGTCCCTGACCCATCCTTTGAATAGGCAGAGGGGATGAGCAAAACAAAATGCGCAAGAACCAGTTGCATCTGGTTCGCCCCTTGCCTGACCCTTTGGAAACAAAGGAATTGGTGTTTAAAAGAGGGTCTGTGAACCCTCACAGACCCTCTGCTGCTGCCCCTGGGCCCCCTGCTGCTGGGCCCCAGGGGAAGGCTTGCCTCCCTGAGCCCTGCCCTGCCCCTGGCTGCCTGGAGGACTTCTTATTGGGACCCTTAGGCTTTGCTCATCATTTCCAGGCATTTGAAATGATTTTGTTTATATATGTAGGGACTCTAGCCTACTTTTGGTACCCTGAGAGTGCTTTGCTGAGCTTTCTCTGCAGAGTGCTGCCCTTATTTTGCCAAGACCCTCTCTTGTCGGTCTGCAGCATGGAGCTGCGCTCATTTTTTAAGGGGATCCTGACGCGGGTGCCCACCCCACGACTTTGCCCAGAGTCCTATTTAAATTATGGTGGGTGCCACCCCACTGCACATTTTTAAATGATAGAGGGAGTCTACTCCTTCTTGTTCCCCGAGATGCCGCCACAGCCGCGGCAAAACCGGAAGTCAGGCGGCGCAACGCCTGGAGCAGGGCGGGACTTCCGCTTGCTGGAAGAAAGTCCCACTCGCCGCCCAAGGAAGCCCTGCGCCTGTCCCGAACAGAAGAGATGCTGCCCGAAGGAAGAGGCCGCCTGCCTGCCTGTGTGGGGGTCCCATGGCGGATGCCCAACATGGGGCATCTTTTGCTTAAGAGCCCGCATGGCCCTAGTGGTGGGCCTGATTATTCACAGAACCCCGTGTGGCTCGTTGGGGGCATAATTGCTTTAGAGCCGTGTGGCTCCAACTGGGCCCTCATTGATTTTAGAGACCCCATGAGGGGCTTGGTACACCCTATTTTGAGAGCCCCGTGTGGCTCCATGGGGGCAATATTATGCTTGGTGCCAATGCGCTCCACAGAACTTGGGGGCCGTGCGTTTCCTCTATTTTGTGCCCAATTATTACAGGAGCCAGTGTGTTCAAGGGGGCATGTGTACCATAAGAGCCCCGCGTGGCTCCAGTGCTGGGCACATTTGTTTTAGAGCGTAGAGGGCTCCAATGTGCACACTATTTGTCTTTAGAGCCAGATGGCTCTAGCATGTGGCTCAGTTTTATTCCTGAGGGCCAGTGAGAGCCCATGCCGCAGATTTGATTTACAGCTGCCCAGCAAGTAGTGGGCAGCTGCACCGTTTAGGCTTTTATTTCAGGGGGCCTGTTCTCGGTGAACCTAGGAGTGAGTCGCACTTCTTCGCCCTACCTTGGCCTTCCACAGCTGCGCAGCACTCAGTGCCAGCTGCGCAGCACTCAGTGCCAGCTGCAGCGTTTAGGCCCTGTTATTGCTCTCATCTGCCCAGCAAGTATCGGGCAGCTGCACCGTTTAAATTTGCGCAGATGGCGCACCCCTGACTGGCGCTGCATTGGCAGCGCGCCCTGACATTCTGGAAACAGGGCATTTGAGCCCCTTTTTGAGGTGGCCAGTTGGCCAGGGGGCTGGTATATGGATAGGGCACAAGGCCCTAATGTGACTATGTGCTGAAGTGATTGTGGTGCTAAGAAATGTAATGCATTTAGTATGTTTCACGCACCCTGTTTTTGATACCTCTAGATATGGTTAGATATGATTTAGGCTTCTGAGGTTGTTTTACCTATGGAGGTTTGTGATTTACGCCCCTAATGCGAGTTGTACTTAGGAAGTAGGGTCTAATGTTTTTAGACTAGTGAGGTTAGTGAAGGATGTAAATCGTGCCTGATGGGACTGTGCATAATGTAGTTATGTTACAGGTTGAGGTGGAGTACAGTGATTACCATTGGCTACTGGTTGTAGGGTTATGATCTATTTTTTTCTTGTACCAATTTATGCTAAGTGTTGATCCTGACAATGGCCCACGTGGCCCTGTCCTGTGTAAATAATCCCTTGTGAATATTGCCCAAGCCAGTTGGCACAATGTATATTGTGTGATTACTATCTGATGTGTTTTGAGAATACAAAAGTTATTTTTATATAACCTTGTGTGGAGTTCCTTTTGTATTGTGCCTGGGATGTTGTGGCTGTGTGCGTGCGCAAATGCTTTACACATTGCCTCCGGGATAAGCCTGTCTGCTCGTGCCAAGCTACCAAGGGGGTGAGCAGGGGTTATCTTTGGAGTGTAACTCCCTTGCCCTGACTAGAGTGGTGGTTTCTGCCTGGCTTTGGCGCAAGCCTTAGTCAACCAGAAATCCCAGTTCTAACAGACTTACATTTTATTGTTCCACCTAAGAGGATTAGAGATACTGCTCTTGCATGCTGTGTTTTTTTGATACATGACGCCTTCATCACCGCCAAAATGTAAATTTGCAAAATGAAAGGATGTATTTTGCAAATACCATACATAAGCTGTGTTCCCTAACAGGTGTACTTTTTCACTGTCTTGATTTGTTTTTCCACTGTGCTCTTGTTTCAGATATGTTCAATTCAGCAAAACAGAGTGTAATATTTTAGACTAGCTTTGTATATGAAGACAGTTATGCCAATGAGGCTTTAAAGACCTAATATGTTTTTTAAATAGTCTCAGGTACCTAATCTGCATTTCTATAATGATTTAATGCATTATAAATAATCAGCATGTTGACTGGGTAAAGGGATATATTTTTTTCAACCTCACTAACGTGATTATTATGCATTTCCTATCCTTTGTTTAGACAAGAGAAATGGCAACCTTGTTCTAAACAAAAGAAGCATTCATTAGCGCCCACTTTACATTTCAAGAACTAATGACTGATACCGGTGATTGCAAGATACCATCTATTTACTCAATAAATCTCATCTCTTCTTGTAAACATGAATTACTCTTCCCTAGCACTTTTTTGTCCTTACTGTTCAATGAAATTCCCCAAGGCTGTTTTGTAATGTTATTCCCTGTACCTGTACTACAAGCAAAATAAGACAACGGCATGAACTGCAAGGTATTCAGAAGGAAACTGTATAAATGTTGGTCAGCAGCCAAATATTTATGCTTCGAAATAATTCCTATTCTTAAAGCTTATGTCAACATTTTTGTTGTTTCATGCTGTGAATTTATTCTACCTTTTCCTTATTAAACAGAATTCTAGTCGATTGTTCTCAATAGAATTAAAAGGAAATGTGAGGCTTCATCTAGCAAAATGGTGTGGAGTAAAGGACTGAGGAAATCATCAAAGCAATTTAACCAAAATAAAAGGATAGGGAAAAGATTACAAATCAGTGAAATTGAGAAATATGTACGATGCATCAGACCGGCATCAAGGAGGTCCTGAAGCCGTGCTCATCTATATACATCTCTTTCACGCACTTTTTGAAAAGTATGTGAACCCCTGCAAAGAAAATTTAGTTTTGTTATTTTAGTATTGAGAAACAGTGGTCTCGCAGCACAATGTTATGGCATATAGTTTCAATATTTCCATTCAAGATGAACGATTAGGAACGGGAACGGGACCGTATATATCAACATTTTGGGACCGACGTCCTGCCACGGTGGCGGGACTGACAACTCCGCTCTGCTGAAGGCATTCCTGCCCGCCGTCCTATGACAACTGACAGCACTATTTTATTGTATTTTATTTATGCGATTTTATATACCGCAAACTGTACCCCAAGGTGTCAGAGCGCTTTACATAAGAACCAGTTAAAAAACATAAGGATTTAGTAGGACATGCGTTACATAAAGGATACAAACAGAAAAAATGTCAAATGTACAAGATGTAAAGTCACACAAGGAGAAGATACAAATGGATATACTCTGAGAGTCACATAGGAATGGTAGATAGTACAAAGGTCTACTGCATATACTAGTGATTAGAGTTATCTCTATATACATAGGGAAGGGATACAAATGGATATACTTTAAGAGTCACATAGGAATGGTAGAGAGCACAGCGGTCTACTGCATATACTAGTGATTAGAGTTATCTCTATATACATAGGGAAGGGATAAGGCTGGATATACTCTAAGAGTCACGTAGGAATGGTAGAGGGTACAAAGGTCTACTGCATATACTAGTGATTAGAGTTATCTCTATATACATAGGGAAGGGATATGACTGGATATACTCTAAGAGTCACGTAGGAATGGTAAATATACAAAGGTCTACTGAATATACTAGTGATTAGAGTTATCTTTATATACACAGGGAGGGGATACAAATGGATATACTCTAAGAGTCACATAGGAATGGTAGAGAGTACAAAGGTCTACTGCATATACTAGTGATTAGAGTTATCTCTATGTACATAGGGAAGGGATACAAATGGATATACTCTAAGAGTCTCGTAGGAATGGTAGATATACAAAGATCTACTGCATATACTAGTGATTAGAGTTATCTCTATATACAGAAAAGCACAGTTCCATGAAGAGGGGTCGGAGGGGGGATGCAGTCACAGCACCACGGGTGGGGGATAGAGAAAGGCAGAAAAGGGAGACAAAACGAGAGAGGGAAGCAGATAGTAATGAGTGAGACAGTGAGGAGTGTGTCAGAGGCAACAGGAGAGACAATAGAAAGGTCGCTAGGACAGGGGGAAAGGTCAGAGATCACTAAAATTGCAGAGGAGAAAGGTAGAAGAAGCGAGTCATAAAAGAAAATGGCGAGGAGCACAAAGGTCCAAGTCCGAAAGTCCAGGAAGAGGGCAGCCAAAGCCAGCAAGTCCGGGGGTGGGGGAGAAAGGCAGTCCGCAGTGAAGTCACAGCCTCATCGTCCATGAGGAGCTGGGGCACAGAAGATCAATCTGGAGACCAGGGGTCAGGGAAGAAAAACCTGAGCTCCGATGTCTGGGAGAGCTGGGGGGGGTCATGGCTCAGGCCTCCGATCCTGAGCTCCGATGTCTGGGAGTGCTGGGGGTCCTGGGTTAGGGCAGGGCACAGAGGAGCATGGTGTGCAAGATGTCTGTCCCCTCCTGGATTAGCCCGCAGCACAAGACCCCCCAGTCGAAGCAACAGTCGCAACAGCAGACTTGATGAGCAGGCAGGGACAGCGGTAGCTGTGTATTGTAGGCGCCATTTTAGAATCAGGCATGTGTTCCGTGAGACAGAGCCATATGATGAGCTCACAGCAGCAAGCAGGGGCGCGTGGTGGAAGTTGCGCTGCCACCCCAGGGCCCTCCACACAACACCAGGTCCCAAGAGTCCACACAGTGAGCAGCGAGAATTATCAGCGCTGCTGGGTCACAGGCGCCACCATTGCAGAGTCAGGCAACCACATGGCGCCCCCGTCGACGAGCCCCTCGCAGCAAAACAGGTAGCGCCTCTCCCCTCTGGAGATCGGCTCGCCTCAGTGCGGGAGTCGATGATGGGGAACCCAGGGCCTGGAAGCGTCGCCCTCCACGGAGCCGATGTTCAAAGGCGATCATCAGCCGCCATTTTCAATCGCCGGCCAGGAGCGTCGGACGAGGAAGTTCCCACAGGTGCCAGGGCAGGTAAG
The DNA here is from genome assembly GCF_964263255.1 of Lissotriton vulgaris. NCBI lineage: Eukaryota > Metazoa > Chordata > Amphibia > Caudata > Salamandridae > Lissotriton > Lissotriton vulgaris. The sequence goes on along the minus strand of NW_028254405.1, from coordinate 92,941 downwards.
TACTCCCAAGTTACACCCTACATACTGCGCTGTGCCTTGCCACCAATTTCAGCCCCCGGTGCTCCGGGGAACCAATACTAGGTGCTCCAGAAGTGTGCGCGGACCGGGAGCCGAGCCGGAGCACAACCGCCCGGCTCCTGATGTGTTGGCTCTATGCCGCCGAACGAATAATGATGTTCTTGATGGGCTAGCCATCTCTCGCCGGCTGTGTCGCTCACAGCAGGGGGCCGGTGAGGGATGTGGTCAGCAATTTACATCACAATATATAGCTTCGTATGTGTCAATGCAAGTGTGTGACATGTACTCATATGCATGATACATGTGAAAAATATATTCTATGAGCACTTTTCCATTGCTGGAGCCAGGACCTTATGAGTCCAGTCCAGTCAGTTGGAGTAAAGGGAGAACAGGACATAGCTGGATTTCAGAGATGGCAAGGTAATTTTCTTTGTGGTCAAGTTGCTGCTGTGAAGGAGGGACCTGCCAAAGACTGAGGAAAAAAGAAGGAAATGGTTGAGGTTGTACCCCATTTCCCATTGTTTCTGGTGACTCGAAGCAGGTGATCTCCCTACCGCAATCGGCTTGACAGAAAGCCACTATCGAGGCAGTCAGTGGGTGGTTGGCAGTGGAGGCAGTGCTCTGGTGGTCTTTTGTTCTGCATACTGCCAGCATCGTAATATGTCTAGTGGACCTCTAAATAGGCAGTGGGGTTTCTGACTCCATTTTGTCTGCAGTTCCCTTACTGCCAAAGACGTAATCAGGCCCATAATATTGTACTTTAGTACAAAGTTGGATTTCAACATATAATTATTGATGTTTTGTGTTATAGTTTGCTCAGTGTTACACAAAGCAAAATAAATGTCTAGAGTCTGTATTGAAGAAGGGCTGTAGAGTTGCACAGAGTCTCTGTGTCTGTTGTTACTGCTCTGGCCAATCCACATTAAAGAAGGATCAATAGTTGCTTGAGTGACCTCTACTATAATACTAATTGTACGGACACCAAATTAGAGTATGCTCTTGATTGCATTGGGCGTGCCCTAACTTGAAGGAGGGAATGACTTAACCCCAGCATTTTGATATATTAAAGATGCAGGCACAGTTGCAGACTCTTACAGGGTGGTTCCCAAAGGGCTTCCCCACTTGTGGCAGAGCCCCACAGTCATTGGAGAGTTTTCGCACCTGGGGTGGAATTTTTGCAATGTGAATACACATTTCAGACATTTTGCCTTGAGTGCAAAGACTCCCGCATGACTGCGGGGCCTCAGCCACGAGTGCAGAGGCCCTTTGGTGGTGAACTGTCTGTACACCAATTTGTAAATGACCCACTATTTGTATGCGCCTCCATTGGGACCTAAGGAAGGGACATGGGGTCAGAGGGAACTTCAGGCAACCTGTCATAAAAAGGACAGCCATTCATTGCTCCCACCCCTGAAGAGGTCCTTGTGGCCCTCTTCAAAATCAGGTAATCTGTTCTCAGAAGAAGCGCCAATGGAAAAACGTTGTTCTGTATTCCACTGTTGTGCTGTCCCTAGTACAGGCCGAAATTCCTTCTTCATTTAAAGAAGAAACTAAAGGCACAACTGCGGTAGCCTGGAACACAAAAACTTGTTGCATGCTTTTTCTAACTTATTGTAGTGTTCTCTGGGCTGTCACACGTGTTCAACATTCTGTTGCTTTCCAGTTAGGTTTATATTGTACATATACAAATACTTACAAATACATATATGTATATATATCTATATATATATATATATATATATATATATATATATATATCTATATATATATATATATATATATATATATATATATATATATATATATATATATATATATATATATATATATATATATATATATAGATATATATATATATATATATATATATATATCCAAAAAATGATATCCAACCCAATCAAAAAGGAATGTCCAGGCCAGCTTCATGCAGTTTCAACGAGCTTTAATGCTTAGCTCCTACTTGAGTAGGAGCTAAGCATTAAATGTCCAGGCCAGCATGAAGCTGGCCTGGACATTCCTTTTTGATTGTGTTGGATATCATTTTTTGGATTACTGGGGAGTCGCTACCCCGTCCAGGCCCTCCGCTGCAAGGGGCAGGGGTTCAGAGCGCAACCTTAGTTCTGGATATATATATATATAATCAATCAATCAATCAATCAGTGACACTTGTAAAGCGCGCTACATACCCGTAGGGTCTCAAGGCGCTGGGGGGGGGGGGGTGCCGCTACTGCTCGAACAGCCAGGTCTTCAGCTTCTTCCTGAAGGAGAGGTGGTCTTGGGTCAGGCGCAGGTCGGCCGGGAGGGAGTTCCAGGTCTTGGCGGCCAGGTAGGAGAAGGACCTTCCTCCTGTAGTCGCTCTTCGGATGCGGGGGACGCCGGCGAGGGTGTGGTTGGCTGATCGGAGGTGGCGTTTGGGTGCGTAGAAGTTGATCCGGCTGTTGAGGTAGCTCGGGCCTTGGTCGTGTAGGGCTTTGTGTGCGTGGGTGAGGAGTCGGAAGGTGATTCTTTTGTTGACGGGGAGCCAGTGAAGGTCTCTTAGATGTCCGGTGATGTGGCTGGTTCGTGGGATGTCGAGGATGAGTCTGGCTGAGGCGTTCTGGATCCGCTGGAGTCTCTTCTGGAGCTTGGCGGTGGTACCGGCATAGAGGGCGTTGCCGTAGTCCAGTCGGCTGGTGACGAGGGCCTGGGTGACGGTCTTCCTGGTCTCGGTGGGGATCCACTGGAAAATCTTCCGTAGCATGCGTAGGATGTTGAAGCACGCCGAGGAGACGTTGTTGACTTGTCTGGTCATGGAGAGGGAGGAGTCCAGGATGAAGCCCAGGTTGCGTGCATGGTCTGTCGGTTTGGGTGCGGTGCCCAGGGCGGGAGGCCACCGGGAGTCGTCCCAGGCAGAGGGGGAAGAGCCCAGGATGAAGACCTCCGTCTTGTCCGAGTTCAGTTTCAGGCGGCTGGTCGTCATCCACTCGGCTACCTCTCTCATCCCTTCGTGCAGGTTGGCTCTGGCGGAGGCGGGGTCGTTGGTCAGGGAGAGGATCAGCTGGGTGTCGTCGGCGTAGGAGATAATGCTGAGGTTGTGTTTGCGTACGATGGCCGCGAGGGGGCTCATGTAGACGTTGAAGAGAGTGGGGCTCAGAGATGATCCTTGAGGGACGCCGCAGATGACTACGGAGGCCTCTGACTTGTACGGTGGTAGGCGGACTCTCTGTGTTCTTCCGTCGAGGAAGGAGATGATCCATTCCAGCGCCTTGTCCTGGATTCCGATGTTGCTGAGGCGCTGTACTAGGGTGCGGTGGCAGACCGTGTCGAAGGCCGCGGAGAGGTCTAGGAGGATGAGGGCTGCTGTTTCTCCATTGTCCATCAGGGCTCGGATGTCATCGGTGGCGGCGATGAGGGCGGTCTCGGTGCTGTGATTGGCTCGGAAGCCGGACTGTGAGGGGTCGAGGGATCCGTTCGTCTCGAGGAAGGCGGCCATCTGCTTGTTGACGGTCTTCTCGATGACTTTGGCTGGAAACGGGAGGAGCGAGATGGGGCGGTAGTTCTTGAGTTCGGTGGGGTCCGCTGTTGGTTTCTTGAGTAGAGCGCTGAGTTCGGCGTGTTTCCAGCTCTCAGGGAAGGTGGCGGTGTCGAAGCATGTGTTGATGATGTCTCGCAGGTGGGGTGCGATGACAGCGTCGGCCTTGTTGAAGACGTGGTGAGGGCAGGGGTCGGTCGGTGATCCGGAGTGGATGGAGTTCATCGTGCGGATGGTGTCTTCGGTGCTGATCGGGGTCCAGGCGTGGAGGGTGGTGGTGGGGGGTGATTGTTCGGTCATGGTGTGCGTTGGATGGTTGTTGAAGCTGTTGTGTATGTCTGCGATCTTGTTGTGGAAGTATGAAGCGAGGGAGTTGCAGAGGTCTTGCGATGGGGTGATGTCGTTGTTTCCTGCGCTGGGGTTGGAGAGCTCTTTCACGATGTTGAAGAGTTCCTTGCAGTTGTGTGCGTTGTTGTCCAGCCGTTCCTTGAATGCTGTTTTCTTGGCGGCGCGGATCAGCTGGTGGTGCTTCCGGGTGGCAAGCTTGAAGGAGGTCCTGTTGTCCGGTGTAGGTTCCCTTCTCCAGACTTTCTCGAGGGCTCGGCAGTTCTTCTTGGAGCTCTTGAGTTCGTCGGTGAACCAAGGGGCTTTCTTGCTGCCGGGTCTGCTGGGCGGGGTCCTCAGCGGGGCGAGCTCGTCCGCGCAGATGGTGATCCACTTCGTGAGGTTGTCGGCGGCCTGGCTGGTGTCCGCTGAGCTGGCAGGAGGGTGCTGGCTCAGGGAGGTGGCGAGCTGGTCTGCTGTGATCTTGTTCCAGCTTCTGCGGGCGGCCTGTTGCTGGTGGTGGTGGGTCGTCGTTCTCTTGAAGGTGAAGTGGACGCAGCTGTGGTCCGTCCATTGAAGCTCTGTGGCGTGGCTGAAGTCGATGTCCGTGCTGGATGAGAAGACTGCGTCGAGTGTGTGTCCGGCGAGGTGGGTGGGGGTGGACACCAGTTGCTTGAGTCCCAGGTTGGCGAGGTTGTCCAGTAGGGTGGTGGTGTTGCGGTCGTTGTTGTTCTCCAGGTGGAAGTTGAGGTCCCCCAGGAGGATGTAGTCAGAGGAGGGGAGGGCAAGCGGGCTGACGAAGTCGGCGATGTCCTCGCTGAATGGTGTGCGTGGTCCAGGGGGTCGGTAGATCAGGGTGTCTCTGAGGGTGGTGTTCGGGTTGGTGTGGATCTGGAAGTGCAGGTGTATATATATATATATATATATATATACATATATATATATATATATATATATACTAGCAGCCCGTCCCGACCTTGTCCGGCAGCAATCAGGCTTCCCCGACCCTCGGCCCCACCCGTATTGTCCAGCAGCCCGGGCCCCCGCCCGCCCCGTCCCCCGCATGCCCCAACAGCCAAACCTATGTACATCGGGCCCAACAACCAATGAGTCAAGATGGTGGTATTGCATGCATTTGAAAGGGAGTGTGCATTTTGTTAACTCTTCTCAGTGCGAGTTAAAGAAGCATTTGCAAACATAATTAAGTAAATGATGCACTTTGCTTCCCCGACCCCCGCCTGCAGCCCGGACCCACACTTGGCTTTCCCGCCCGCAGCTCGGACCCCCGCCCGTAGCAGTAAATGATGCACTTGGCTTCCAAGACCCCCGCCTGCAACCCAGACCGGCACTTGGCTTTCCCAACCCCCGCCCGCAGCCCGGACCCCCGCCCGCAGCCCCGGCAAACCCCTCCCTGTCCCCTGCCTGCCCCGACCCCCACCTGCTCCGACATTGTCTGTGGGTCCCCAGAGCCTTACCTCATTCGCTGCTCCTCCCCCGCGCTTCTCAGTTCACCGCTCTGCTGCTCCTCACCGCCTGTCCGCCGGTCATCACCGCTCCTCCCCGTGCCATGTCCGCCACTCCTCCTCGCGCTCCTGGACGCCGCTCCTCGCTGCGCTCCTGACGTGAGCACGCAGGTCGCGGCCGGCGCTACTTCTCAGGGACTACTTTTTTTTAATGTACATTTTTTTATATATAACGTATTTTTTAACTTTATATAGCCTATGTCCATCTGCACACCCTGAGGATTAAAACGATGTATCGGGTGTGTGGATTGGCGCTGTGGTTCCCATGTTTACCCGCCTCAAAGGCTCAAAGTTCTTCCTTTATAATAGTAGTATAGATATATATATATATACACAACCACTCACACACACACTAGTCATACCGTAAAATAAACTTCCTAAAAACTTGCAAGGTTACCTGAGCTTCATTGAAATTGTGTTGGCCCAACTAGGAATTTATTTCATGCACACACCCTTTCAACTGTCTCTGAACTCACCCATCCATCTCTCCAGCAGTTCACTCATTCACCTATACACTTACCCATATGCTCTTCAATCCACACAGTCAGGCTACTCAAACAACTGTCGCCCCTTCTGAAATGTGAAGTGTCCATGATGCGAACAACAGACACAAACACTTTGCAACTGTACAGCACTTCTGCAATAAAGAATCTGGACATGTTTTTCTGTTGTGTAAAACTGAAATAAAACTATATCACATAAAGTCGATAATTATATGCGGAGATTCAAATCTGTCCTGAAGTACAATACTATATTTTGACATATAAGGTATACACTATTTTCCCATCCCTTACAGTTTAGCTTGAAAATAAACATTAAAGCTATATCCTGAAACATTGTGCTGCGAGAACACCGTCTCTCATTACTAAAATAACAACAATACATTGTAACTGAAATTACCTATGCAGAGGTACACATAAATTTCACAAAGTACATGAAATAGATGGCTGTTCATCAGTTGTTCTTTTTGCATTTGTCACCTCGAGTGGGATGGGTATGCCCAGACGTGGGTTCCATGCTCTCCATGCCCCTGGAATTAAGCTATCCTGGCTGATGAGGGGTAAAACCCCAAAACCAGTCCTCGGTTGCTTGTTTCCAGTCCGGGGAGGACCGGGTCTTGCAGTTTGGGCTGGACTGTACCCATTGGGTACAGGGCCAAGACTGATTTGCATATGGCTGGGTTTAAACTTGCATGGCATGGTGAGCAAAACAACTATGGATTTAGGCCCAAATCTCTGGACTGGGGTGAATGTATGACCTTGTTCTGCATTATGTCCATCAGCTGCTCTTTTTGCATTAAAATAAAAGACAGCATGTGACTTTGACGCAGTAGGGTATGCTGGAGAAGTAACTGAATGTGTATGCAAGAACAAACATGTACATTATAATTGTAACCACTTTTTAAATGTATGATACTGTAGCCATGGGTGGCAGCATGTTTTGTTGTGAATATTACAAATGTATATTTACTTATTAAAATTCATCCATCATGACAATCAACACCAGTAGATGTTCATGGAAATTCACTCTTGGGTTCTACCAAAGTTGTTATTTTTTAATTTTGTATTTCAATCTCATTCTTTAACCATGCAAAGGCTGGGATTCAGGAAAGAAGGAGATGACATTGATTAATTTATTTTGCATAATAATTTGGTCCCCACACTCTAGTAGAGAAAGTGGAGCAGTTGCTGTGGCAACAATCTGCACAATAGGGGGATGAGCATCAATGTGCTCGGTTAGATCCAGCATATTTTGTTGGTGATCTTGCAAATCAATCAGTAGATGAGCAATGAATGGTTGGAACACAGCAATGTCAAGTAAAAGCTCAATCTTTGGGTGAACTGGACTTGGAAATTCCAAAGATTTGGCTGCATGGGAGATAACTGCGTGAAACCAAACTAGGCATTTGATTAGGACATGTTATTTCCTTGTGACTGGAGAATCTCTTGTCTGCAGGCTTGATTGCTGCCTCTAAATTCTGCAGCAGTATTATTGACCACCATGTCCATCACTGTAGAGTGATGATATGCTGATAAACACATGGGCAAGGGAAAGAGAAGTGGGAAATGGAAAGGTACAGGGACAACATTTTATACCAATTTGTGCCTTGTCTTACCTCTCCACGGATTACTGACATAATATCGACTACAAAAATATAGGCATTTAAAATATCGACTCCAAAATATCGACTAATAAAATATCGAAGTCCTATCTATAACAGGTAAGTACTAAAATATCGAATCAAAAATATTGTTTAAAAATATGTACTTTGTAAAAATATCGAATTTATTAAAATTAATGTAAAATTAAGAAAATATTAAAAATAAATAACTAAAATATACTTAAAATACTTAAAGAACCTTAAAATTATTAAATAATTATTTAAGTTTAAAAAAATAATACAATTTTATTTGTTAAAACATATATATATAAATATATATATATATATTCAATGAAAAAACCATTGGTTATAGAACATATATAGTTAGGAATTTGCATTTACAAAACCTTATTTTACTCGCATAAAACCATTGAAATTGCATATATAGTTAGATGCGCTAACTATATATCGCGCACCCGCAATCCACTGCTGATGATGTCACATATTACATCATTCATGACATGGTTAGTGACATCACTGATGACATCACTGATGACATCTCAAATGACATCAGTGATCACAACACCCAGTGACTGTATGTTTCGGTAAAGTTAAAATGTGTCTTACATATTGAAGAATGAGTGGATGTATAAGTGTCTGGAAGAAGGATTTAGTAGGTGCATGACTGACTGTATGAGAGAATGATTAAATGTGTCTTAATGAGTGCATGGGTTAGTGACTAAACTATCTTAATTTGTGCATCATTATATCTGTTGTTCTACAAACTGCTGCATGTGTTGATCAGTAGCTATATGAATAACTGAATGGGTTATTGATTGGTTGTCCAAGTATTTGTATGGGACACTGAGTGTGTGTGTATGGGTGGCTGGGAGGTGTGTGACTCTGTACATAGATGTGTGAGTAGTTGATTCACTATATGTATGGGTTCAAAACTGCATGTGGAAACAGCTGTATGGGCGGATGACTGTGTGCATTAGTGTATTAGTGAGTGAATGGATATCTCAGTGCTACATGTCAAAGTAAGTACATATGTAAAACACAGTACATGTGAGAGTTGACATATATAAATAACTGTGCAGAAGAGCCAGTGAATGTGTGAGTGGCTGTATGGATCATTGTGAACTTGTATCAGGGATTGTATAACAGAGTAAATATGTGTTAGTATATGTTTGAATAAGTAAGGTGTGTATAACTGTATAGTTGAGGAAATGGAAGTGTGATTGATTGTTTGCATGACTGATTAGGTGTGTAAGTAACTCCATGGATGAGTGACAGTCTGTGACTGTCTGTTTACACTGATTGTATCTAAGGTTATATTAGAGTCTGAAGAGGTTCATGGTATTATCACATGAATGATATCATCAGTGATGTGATCAGTAATGTCAAATGAGATGTTATCAGTGATTTTATCAGTGATGTCATTTGAGATGTCATCAGTGATGTCATCAGTGATGTCACTAACCATGTCATGAATGATGTAATATGTGACATCATCAGCAGTGGATTGCGGGTGCGCGATATATAGTTAGCGCATCTAACTATATATGGAATTTCAATGGTTTTATGCGAGTAAAATAAGGTTTTGTAAATGCAAATTCCTAACTATATATGTTCTATAACCAATGGTTTTTTCATTGAATTTTCAAGGGTTTGTAAATGCAAATTCCTAACTATATATGGACTATAACCTATGGTTTTTTCTGTGAATTTCATTGGTTTTTTAAAAGCTAACATCTGTAGCTGTAAAATGTATTCTTCTTTAAAACCCAAAATATATTTTAGATGTTTATTGATAATTTTTTTTTAAATATTTTTTTTCTTAGCTTCCGGTAAGCGAACTGGGAAGCTTTCCGTTAGCTCATCTTGATGCCGCGATCTAGTACGCGAACCGGTAAACGTTTCGTTAGCGGAACTATGACGCGTCGCGGAAGCGCGACGTATCACGTTGTCGCGTAATGCGTCTTATGACGCGCCGCGTTAACGCTCCCGGAAGTGCTCCGGACCGCGAACCAGAAACGATCCGGGACGCGGCGCGCACCGCGTAACGTAAGCGGAACAGGTCATGTGACTTGTTTATCAAACTTTTCATTGGTTCATTTCACTTTTGGTTTTCAAATGATGTATGACTAGGTCATGTGACCTAAAAATAACACTTTTCATTGGTTCAGAACTTTTGCTTTTCCCAAATCATGTAAACCCCTCCTTCTTTCCTCACTCTGACTTTCATCTTGGTGAGAGAAAGACCATTTTCCAATATTATTGCAATGGCTTCTATCCTTGCTTCAGCTGGTGGACCCCCACCACCACCACAACCTCCTCATGACAAGAGAGGACCACCATCACAATTCATTTCCAACAGAGAGGAGGAAGAGGAAGACCTAGAAGAAGAGGACACAGATGAACCTCAATTTATTCAGGAGTTGCCCCGTGTTTCCCGAAGGAAAACAAGTTTTATATGGCAGTTTTTCTCAATCCCTCGAGGGGAGAAGAAGGTTAATGCCAAGTATGCCACCTGCCTAATCTGCAAATGCAGATTATCTCGAGGCACTGACAAAAAGTATAGTATGGGCAACTATACTATGCATCGCCATATGGCCAGGTGGCATCCATTAAATTACAGCCGGGCAGAGTTAAGGGACCTTCAAGATAATCCCCCGACAACTCCTGTGGCCAGATCAACATCAAGTATATCTTTGACTGGAAGAGAGGCACAGGAAACTGTGCCAAACATACAGCCAAACTTCAAGCACATGAAGTTAACGTGCATATATTGTGGTGCTCTGCTCTCATGTGGGAACATGAGCGTGAACTTAATCAACTTGGTGTTTGAAAACCATAACTGCCCTAACCCACCCAAGCAGTAATTTTTTTTTGCTCCTGTTGAGCCCTTTTCAATGCTTGTTTTTTTGTTGTTTCCCCTCCATGAAAAACACAAAAAAAACATAAAACTGTTCTAAAAATACAAAAAAAACAAAAAATGTTCAGAAAAAAAAATAATATTAATAAAACAACAAAAACATAAAAAAAAAGTTCTTTTCAGAACTACCTCCCCTTTCAAAGAAAATTGCTAGAATGTTTAGCACTCTGGCAAGCTCTATTTCTTTTGGTTCGCTTTCCAGTTCGCTGCCCGGTTCGCGAACTTGAAGCGAACCAAAAAAATATTTTTTTTTAAAAAAGAAGAGTTAGTATAAGGGAAGTAAACAGAGAGTAATGTTAAAAGAAAGACAGCTATAGGGAATAAACCAGAGATACTGTTTAATAGATCTATTGATTAATTCAGGATGACGATAAGGTGTGATCTCTCCTGAGGTTTGTTTAAAGTGAGACCTACTCAGGGTTACAGATCAATTTTACACTTGTTGAAGAATACAGAGCAGATAAAGCATGGCCTACCAATGAAGTAAGTCATGTCCTCTTATTACATCATTCATGACATGGCCAGTGACATCATCAGCAGTGCATTGCAGGTAAAAAGAGTAGAAAACATTTACCTTATAATTCTTGTTACCTTTTTAAAATATTTTTTCATACTTTCAATCTGTAAAAGAGAGAACAAACATTTCCAAAAATATTACAACATGTGTTTAAAAATTAGAAAAGAAAAGGGAAAAGGTTCAAGAAGAAACAGTTTTTCAACAACTTTGACATTTACAGAAGCCAAATCATGTTGCAGCAATTCACAAGTCTTGTAATTCTTCCAATCAAATCCCGTCATTTTCTATTTTCGCAACTTTCAAAAAGAAAACATTTAAGATTATTTTCACAATCCTGGACTACTAATATCTTACCCTTCTTTGTCACTCATGTTCTCCTTTTCCTATGACACGGATACTGCTTACTATGAAGCAGACTTACTTGCATCAGGTTTATATAGTTGGATTTTAAAAATTGACATTATAATTAAAAGTTTTGGACCAATAATCTAGACAGCATTGCAGACTTACATTCCCTCAACTTGATGAACCTTTTGCAATTCTTCACAGGAAATCCCGAGATTCTTTCTTTAAAATTTTGGTTTTAAAAACACCAGGTAAGAATTTTTAAGGTCAAACAGCAATTTTTTTTTGAAAGTTACAGCGGAATCATTGCAGAATGACCAGCCGTTTCGAGACTTTAAATAAGCTGTATAATGTCCTGATGTTGTTGAAGGACCATCGTGATAGATAATTGCTACAGTTACAAAAGTCCTTCCTGATATTGAAAGCTGAGAAGCCACAACATTTTTTATTAAAGTTGACAATTTTGATCCATCAGGCCTACATCGTTGGATCATTAAAATGACATACTGTCCATATCTACGTATAAATAATGTTGACATCATTTCAGATTTACATTGGCTACACTCCATGTTGTGATCCGCTGCATTTACTAGCTTATTAAAGGAGACTGATTTACTGTCTGGCAAAGTTAAATATATAAATCTTTCTGAGTCTACACTAGTAGTACTTGATACCCTACAATTCTCGCAGTCATGCTGCCATTGATAAGAAAGCCCAAACAGGTGATCTACATCTACACCCTCATCTTGCAATACATCAAGCATATACATTAAAAACTCCTGACAATCTTGCTGATTATTTTCAGAGAAGTCTGTTTGACCTGAACATTCATCTAACAGATAACGAACTTCAGACACACTTTCTACTTTTGTTCGATCAGTGCTACATTTCTCGAAAACAGAATTCAACAAACAGCATAAAATTTGTTCTGAATTCAACAGAATCTGTTCTTTTAAACTCTCTAGTGAAAAGAGAACATTAACCACTACATTTGCATAGCAGTTGACACCAGAACTGTTTTCAAATTGAAAACCGACAACATCTTCAACAGAATCCACTTTCTTTCTGCTAACAATTTTCGGTTCATTGACTTTTAGTCTTTTTGCAACAACCTCCCTACTATTACTGATATTTCTACGTTTCCGGCCTACCACACGTTTCTCAAACAAAGGATATTGAGGCAAATGTGGCGCATACTCTCTTCTTAACCTATTGTATTCCTTAACACAATCTAGATCCGCACAAATGTTTGTGACATCACAGTCAATCAAGTACAATCCTGATAAAGTTCTAACTCGTGACAATGCCACATATGCCATACCCTCCTTGAACACAGAACTGCCAATATTCACCAATGCACTGTCTACACTTAAACCTTGCGATTTATGGATTGTCACCGCATATGCCAAGCAAACAGGAAACTGTTTACGGCGAACATATAAGTCTTTAACAAGCAAAAACCTAGCAGAACAACGACCAATTAGCTGTACTTCCTCAATGCCATCAAATTTAATTTTTAAAAATTCTATTCCATCTCTATTTCTGTATTTCTCAAAATCAACAACATTACCCATTGATCCATTTACCAGACCTCTTTCAACATGTAAATTCCTTCTCAAAATGATTCGGCAATTTAAACACACATTCAAAGTCTTTTCAAAACCCGCTGTTTTAGATATAGTCTTCTCTAATGAATCCAATTTTGATTTCAAATTCTCTGACAAAATAATTGTTGATCCCATATGCTCTATTTTGGCAATAGCTTCAAGTTTCACAATCTCTTGCTTTTCTAAATTCAGCAGTTTGTTGTTGAAGAAGGCACATTCTGCAAGAGTTCGCATCAAACATATTCCGGATTTCTTCTCAGTAATTTTCTGAAAAATATTCTCAGGCACAATCTCTTGTTCGGGATATAAATTTGAAAGTAATCGTGCATTTAAAGCTTCTTTTCCATGCTCGGTCACTTTTCCAATTCTAATATCTTGTATAATTTTCTTATAATCTTCATCCTTCGCCTGACGCATATTTTCATGCAGTTCAGCACAATTGAAGTTTAACCATATATTGACGTTGCCAATGCTCCCTAGGCACTTCCTGGTATCTTCATGCGTGAGTATTTTGAACACAGGTTGACCTTTTACTGGTGTCAGCTGCAGAAGATCTCCGAAAACAATGATGTGTTTGCCACCAAATAACACATCATATTCAGTTTTAAGTACTTCTTGCATTCTCAAATGCACAAAGGCAAGCATGACATTGGAAACCATGCTTACTTCGTCAATGATAAGTAGTTTCATTTTCCTCAAGACTCTTGAAACTTCACAGCAAGCATCCCCAGATAACTTGTGGTATTGTAATTTGTTGTCATGCTCCACTGGCAGCATTAGTAGACGATGCAAAGTAATACCTTTAATGTTATGTGCTGCCAGTCCAGTAGGAGCGGTGACAACACAAGACAGCGATGACTCAGTCCTTTCCTGCAAATAACAAGAAATTGCTTTAATGAGGAAACTTTTTCCAGTTCCCGCTTCTCCACTCACGTACAGTCGGACAGGCTTCAACGATGTACATGAGCACTCTTTCTTCTCATGACTTAATCCATGCTCAATTTGCTTGGTAACTTCATCATATATTTTCCTCTGCTCAATGTTGAGTTGTTTTTCCAAGTCTTCTAAGTTAACTGAATCCTCCTGAGCATGTGCATTGGCTCTTTCCACTTCATTCATAGCAGTGGCAGCTTCATTTTCGATAATAGGTCCTCCAAGTGGATCTTGACTCAATGAAACAGAACTCTGACTGTCCTGAGAACTGTCTTGGCAATCTCGGCTGCAATCGTTGCTTCCTGCTCAATTTCCAAAGTTAGCATTTCTTGATATTTGGGAAAAGCAGGACATTCTATGGTCTCCTTAGCAGCAGTGAAAGAGTCTTCGTAACAAAGGAAATCTCCAAGCAGTTCCTCTTCTGCACGCCAAGGCTTGAAAAGTTGCAAAAGTGCTAAATAGAAGAACTCCTTTTTTTCTGGAGATTCGCCACTCAATTTTCGATGGTTTACTAATTGGCATTTTCTTTGCTTGACCAGGCATCCCTCACTTCCAATTACAGCATACACTCCTTTCTCAATATCTTCTTTGATGTTCCTCTTGAATATATAATTTTGAAGAACCTCATATAGACAAACATTCTCAAGGTGACTGCTTCGATTTGGATAATATGTATCCAACATGTTGGTCTTCAAAATATCGGTACTGTTTGGTTCCTTTTCTGCCAAATACTCAATTTCCCGGACAGGTTTTAGAACTCGATTTCGCGTTGCAGCAAGACCAAGACTCGCCCAAACGATACTCCTGGATTTGGCATAGAGACTTGCTGAAGACAATCGATCAGAACATTCGTAAGCTCCGATTTCTCGATGCGACAACATCTTCAGACTGAAACTGTACAACTTCTTGCTGAGGCTCTTTTCATGGGAAATGTCCTCCCACATATCCTTCAGTTCTGTCTTTTCTTTTTTGGTGATGTAAGATGTCACATACCGAGCCACAGCCATACAGTTGTCAGCCACAAACTGTATATCCATGTTAGCATTCCACATGGACAAAATCACTGGGTTGTAGTCGTTGATGTACTTGGACTCTTCGTTCCTTTTCAAATTGTAAGTATTTTTGGGTGATTTCCTCGTCACATTATGTCGCAGAGAAGACAACAAACTGTTCACTCTTCCTTTAGAAATCACCGGTCGTGGAAAGTTGAAACGACATTTGGTGTAGAACTTGTCCTTGTTTCTGAATTTACGACGACAGTACTTTACACAACGATGGCTTTGGAAATGTAGAACTTGTTCTCTTAGGCTTTTCTTCTCCGTTGCGTTTGGAACAGCACACGTAGAATGCTGTTCTATGAAATTCATCACTAAGTCATCCGGATCTGTTCCAAATTTAGGTGCATCCTTGATCCACAACAACATATGTATATGAGGAGCACCTCTTGCTTGGTACTCCTTTCTCCAGAAGAAATCCAACACCTCTCCAAGAGGTGGATTCTTCTTATTTGTGATGAAAGACATCATAGCTTCAAATCTATGATTGAAGTACCTGCATACATTCACTGGATCCAAAGAACACAGTTCTCCAGGTGTCTTGAATTCAATGTTTTCAATATTTCCATTTGCCTCTCGTAGAAATTCAAGTAAGTCTTCCCAGCCATACTCGGCACAGCTCAGAGTGAGGAACCATGTCGGAGTTCCTAAGTTCCTCAGCATACATTTTAAATCACCATGACGACGGTACCAGTACTCATTAGTACCACGCTGACACGCCATAAGATTAATTAAGTGAGAATCCAAAATACTGTCTTGGACATTGACTTTATGCATAAAATCACTTGCCGAGATGTTTCGCATCTGTATACCACTTTTTAAGATGTGGTTCACTGCATATGACAGTCCAGACAGATCGCTTTCAAACAGGAGATGAAACAAATATGGAATGCATTGACGAAACCTAGGATCTTCTGCATACAATCGTAAAGTCCGGTATTCAGAAGCAGGAATTTGATGAGGTCGCTCATCATATCTTCCTCCTCGACCTGTGGGAAATAGCTGTGGGAAACACCGAGCTTCCAAACTTTCCTCCCAAACACTAATGGGACTCCCTTTGGCTTGTTTCATTTGAAACAACTCAATAGCATTCCCCATGACTTCCTTGGAATGCAAAGGATGAACACTATAATGTTCATATATTTCTTCACTTTTAGAGGCCTCTACTTTCTCAATTTGGCCAGCACACAAATCGCTATCCTCTTCATCACTTACTTCCTCTTCTGCAACATATACATTCTTATAGTACTTATTATTTTTCTTCAAATACAATGTTGCCTTTTTGACTTTCCTAACATCCACTAAATCTTGCCATATTTTCTTATTCTTTGTCGGAACCCCATTAACCAAGATAACCAGAGGTTCCTCTTCCACTTTTTCTACTCCAATTGTGTTAATGTTTTTGTTCAAATCTAGAGGCAAATAAACAACTCTTCCCTTTAATCCTCTCTGTAAATCTGCTGGAGGCAACTTCCCTGTCTTTGGCTCCATTCTTACAATAGCCTGAAAGGGATGGATACTTTGAATCAAAATAGATTCATAAGTATTTAAATCCTTCAATTCAGAATTCCAATTCCAGATTATTATGAACTGCCCTAGCAGGCATCTGGTTTTGGTTTAATTTATTACAACAATAAGTACACACACGTTGATCCGATCCCAAATCTAAATAATTTTCTACCATCAAGTATGTGGCAAAATCCTTCCATTCACTATTATTTTCCCTTTCACTTTTTGCATATAAATCCACTAACCTAGTCTGATTCTTATAATAAGTGCGTCGACAACATACACAAGTGAAATTAGGCCTCTCACTTGATTTCATCTGAAACGTGGCAATTTCCTTCTGAAATTTATCTGTACTGGAAACCTGTACATTATCTTCAACATTACCCTCTACTTCTGGGTCAATTTGAACATTCTCATCTTTACTACCAAAGTAACAAAACTCAATTTCTTCACAAATATTCTTCACATCTATTTCAGAACCATGCAAAAGAGCAGCACATAATTGTTTAAGCATAATTGCTGGACTCTTAGCATAATACAACATTCTCACTAATTTTCTCACTTTATTATGATGCACTGCTAGCATCCTGAAATGATGAAAAACACTCTGGCATACTCTCCTGGAAAGACAAGCCAGTGAATGACCACGTAAACCTGTTATTTGTCTCACTCTGCAAGGATCTAAATCTTGCAACAACTTCATTTTCTGCTTCAAACTTTTCTTATTAAATGTCCGTATAAAATCACAAAGCAAATTGATGGAAACCTGTCGCACACTGCAAATAGAACTACACTTCCAAATGTACACAGGACCCTTAGGACGTCTTCCTAAAACCTCATCACTTAGCGCCTCTTCTGTCTCTGTTGTCACAAGTTTTTCTTTTTCAACTGGACAACCATCCTTCACTTCATAAGCTCGACCACTGGTGTCAACTGCAAACACCAAATCATTATCCTGAAAATAACTCTCCTCATTAAAAAATGCCTCACAACTTGAACTATGCATCCATTCTCCGGAAAAAACTTCACAAAAGTTACTACGATTTACTACTCTCTTCCATCTACTTTTTGTTTTGAAATCAGAAATTACCTTGCTTAGGTTCCTAATTCTATTAATTACCAAAATAAACAACTTTCGCTTAATTTCAAAAGCATGATCAATCATTTTCTCTACATTTTTCTTCTTCTTATAAAATGCCGCTTTCTGTTGGCCTTTCTTAATATTTTTTAATAAATTAACTATTATCCTATTACGGAACATTCGTTTTCGAATGTCCCTAAACTGTTGTTTCCTTCTACTATCATGCACAGAATGATCTCTTCCTCTACCAGTAACATTTTTGATGGGTCTTTCCTTTCCATTTAAATTGCTTTTCTTTTTCTGAACTGAAACATTTTTAGAATAAATACTTTTTTTACTAAAAATATTTCTTAAGAATGATTTTGTGCTCTTACCCGGACCCTTCTTGGTGTTTTGAAAAGTATTTGGGGAAGAGGACTGCTGCAATAAAAGATCATCCTGCTGTCTTTGACGTTTTCTAGCCTTTCTAATTCGATTTTTCGTTGGCAATTTTCAAATTTGGAAAAGATCTGCAGTTCAATCTGTGGAAAAATATAATAAAAAATGTTATAAACCACTATTACCAAACAGTAAATGAATAACAGTCATCAAAAACATAATGCCCTACTTATTATTTAACATACCAAATCTTTTGCACCAGCACTGCATCACAAAAATGACACACAGTGGTACAAAACAGGCATAAAACAATCATAAATCTCTCCCTAAAATTTTAAATGATTAATTCAGGATGACGATAAGGTGTGGCCTATCTAAAGGTTTGTTTAAGCCCAGATCTTTGGACTGGGGTGAATGTGTGTCATTGATCCACATTCGGTCCAGCACCTGTTTTGTTTGTTTGAGGTGAGGCCAACACATGGTTGCAGATAAGATTTTCACTGAAGAAAACGCTTTCATGTGTCTCAAGGACATTTTCGTTTTCTGGAATGCCCTAGCACCATTTTTTGGACATTATTAACATGGCTATGTAACTCCCATAATCAAAATCTAAATTTGCTTAGCACAGATGGGACCGTATTTAAAAGACACTTGCACCATGAAGAACGCTTTCCATTTAAAAAGGAAAAATAACATCATAGACACTCATATGCCTTATAAATATGACCCAAAACAACCTATGAAGCTCTAGCAGTACATATCCAGAAATGTAATTGATTTCAAAAAATCATTTTTAAACACAACATATAAATCAATTGTATACCTGCATTCAAGAGGAAATGGCTGAAAATCTCCTTGAGAGACATGAAAGCGTTTTCTGGAATGCCCTAGCACCATTTTTTGAAGATTATTAACATGGCTATGTAACTCCCATAATCAAAATCTAAATTTGCCAAGCGCAGGTGGGAGCGTATTTACAAGACACTTGCCCCATGAGGAACGCTTTCCATTTAAAAAGGAAAAAATAACATCAAAGACACTCAAATGCCTTATAAATATGACCCAAAACAACCTATGAAGCTCTACCAGTACATATCAAGAAATGTAATTGATTTCTAAAAAACGTTTTTAAACACAGCATATAATTCAATTGTATACGTGCATTGAAGAGGAAATGACTGAAAATGTCCTTGAGAGACATGAAAGCGTTTTCTGGAATGCCCTAGCACCATTTTTTGGACATTATTAACATGGCTATGTAACTCCCATAATCAAAATCTAAATTTGCCAAGCGCAGGTGGGAGCGTATTTACAAGACACTTGCCCCATGAGGAATGCTTTCCATTTGAAAAGGAAAAAATAACATCAAAAACACTCAAATGCCTTATAAATATGACCCAAAACAAGCTATAAAGCTCTAGCAGTACATATCCAGAAATGTAATTGATTTCAAAAAAATCGTTTTTAAACACAGCATATAAATCAATTGTATACCTGCATTCAAGAGAAAATGACTGAAAATGTCCTTCATACACATGAAAGCGTTTTTTTAGAATGCCCTAACACCATTTTTTTGACATTATTAACATGGCTATGTAACTCCCATAATCAAAATCTAAATTTGCCAACCGCAAGAGGGAGTGTATTTACAAAAAACTTGCACCATGAAGAACGCTTTCCATTTAAAAAGGAAAAATAACATCATAGACACTCATATGCCTTATAAATATGACCCAAAACAACCTATGAAGTTCTAGCAGTACATATCCAGAAATGTAATTGATTTCAAGAAAGCGTTTTTAAACACAGCATATAAATCAATTGTATATCTACATTCAAGAGGAAATGACTGAAAATGTCCTTGAGACACATGAAAGCGTTTTCTGGAATGCCCTAGCACCATTTTTAGGACATTATTAACATGGCTATGTAACTCCCATAATCAAAATCTAAATTTGCCAAGCACAGGTGGGAGCGTATTTACAAGACACTTGCCCCATGTGGAATGCTTTCCATTTGAAAAGGAAAAAATAACATCAAAGACACTCAAATGCCTTATAAATATGACCCAAAACAACCTATGAAGCTCTAGCAGTACATATCCAGAAATGTAAGTGATTTCAAAAATCGTTTTTAAAAACAACATATCTGTTTCAGCTTACATAAGAGACCATGGAATGGGCTCCATGTACAACAAAAACTTGTGTTACTGCATGCCAGAATGCTACACCGAATATGCAATTACAATTTCTCAAAGAAACAAAATCTATTTGTATATCACTAGAGACAAAGCCACATTTTAAAAACACAGCTTTCTTCATCATTTTCTCCTTAAATCATACTATTCTCTATCTAAATTAAATAAATCTTTTCTCACCTTAGCAAATACTTTTTGAGTTTTGAAAACAGTCTCAGAAATACACCAAATTGTCTTCAGCAGAAGAAAAAGGATGCACTCCAGAGGCTGCAGCTATTGAAAGCACAGAAATACAGATATTCATTTCACATATCTCTCATATTAGCCAATCATAACTCTTCCCTCACTTTTTTCAAATCAAAACCCTTCCCCCCTCTGCCCTCTCTGCCTTTTTTCCATAGCAACCACCTCCTGGAAGACCTCTCATGTTTGCAAATTCACACAACAATGTTTCAATTGAACTCTGAACTCTCAGTGCACCTGCGTATCCAGTGCAATCTTTCATTAAATGTTTCTTCCTTGACCATTCAAATTACATCTTTCAAAGAACACATCCATGCACCCTAACTTTCTGTTTTCAGAAATGGAAATGCACCAATCACTGCTAATGAATCATTAGCATTGGAAATCCTCAGTTTTTTTTCTTTACAAACTCCTACTGTTTCAACTGCCATTTCATTACCACACTTCATCTGACTGCAGCACAACCTTCTCCAACCATGTTTAATGTCTGGATTGTTGGACATAGTTACATCCACTGGGCTCAAAGGTATGCTGAAAACAGAAATTTACCTAACCTCAATTTACAAGATGTGGAAATTAAATGGTTGGGCCAAAGAGGATTAAAATATCACCAATTGATACCATTGGTGAAAACCTTTATGCATTTGCCAAAACCTGACCTGTTAATTGTGCACTGTGGAGGTAATGATTTGGGCACTTCGACAGGGGTAGGTCTGGAAATGCTTTTAAAGGACACCTTTGAGCAATTAATGGCACTTTTACCTCAAACTGCCTTGGTATATTCCAATATATGCCAAAGACAGAAATGGAGGTGGTCCAACCAATTTTCTCCACAAATTGAGAAAGCGAGGAAGCATGTAAACAAATCTGTTTCAGCTTTCATGAGAGACCATGGAATGGGCTCCCTGTACAACAATAACTTGTGTTACTACATGCAAGATATCTACAGAGGAGATGGAGTTCACTTCTCAGATGAGGGCAACAGAATTTTCATTCTGAATTTAAGACTGTGCATTGGTACCTACTTATAAGTACCTAAATGTACCATAAACCCAAAAGCTCTTCTCAGAGCTACCCTTCATCTGATCACTCACAATTATTATTTTTTTCTAACTTTTTTCACTAATTTTCCACAAAATACGCTCCCCGGGGCGCTACCCGGTTCGCTAACTGAAAGCTAACCTCGCGGAATTTTTTAAAAAAAAATTTTTTCCGCACATATAAGCCTCCTCAGCCACCCTCAGAAAACCTAGGGGGTCAAGATAAGTCTACCATGACCCCTTCTACCCATTCTAAACATTATTTGCCCTCCATCTTGTATCTTAATGCGACCGAAACACAAAATGGTGGACTCCCGTGACCCTTAAGGTTCGCGGACCGGACCGTTTCCCGGGAAGCGGTCCTAAAAAAAGGTGGGAAAGTAATTTACAGAAAAACGACTAGAGACACTCTCACCAAATATACATTAGCTCATACTACATACCATTCCCTGCCATTTTCACCAATTTGATTGAAATTTCATTTAGCCATTTAGCCTGTAGACCTATCTAAATACCCTGAGGTAAATTACTTCACAAAACACATCTAAAGTATTGGAATTGACAACCAATTCATATGGCTGAGATACCCGTCACCCCCTCTCAACACAATCCCCAAGAATTGGGAAACCGGAAACAGTTCTTGAACTTTTGGAAGGCGGGAAGGGAGTTACCCTTCCCGGCCGTATTTATTAAAATATGAAACAAAATAAAAACGTTAAAATAACAGTTTCATATTATGTACAATTTCATTTCCACATTACGATGTTTGGCTAACCTTAACAGATCTCTAATACAAAGGTTCTCCTAGCCGAACTAACATCCTACAAAACATTTGACTTGAAATTGTACATCCTAACGTTAAGGGCCAACGGCAAGGTCGTAACCGGTGTCAGATCCCTAAACCAGAAATACCCCCCTCACTTGTGAGAGGAGCGACCGCACAGAGGCGTACCTCAAGTGCATCTACCAATTTCCCTTTGTACTTGACGGGGGCCCCAATAAACTCGACGCCATTTAACGGTCGTTCGAGGACTCGTGTGAGGTGTCTAAAAGGTAGCGTAAACCCCCTCCCGCACCCCACACAACTTACCCATCTGCCGTCGCAGATGTCCTGGCCCCGGGAAATTCCCCAGGAGGGGCCGTAGCCCCTCCTATCCGGGAAGGGGCCTTGACCACCTTTCCTTTCCTTCCGGCGGCCCCTCCTTAGACGGGACCGCCTCCCCGTTGAGGGGCCAATTGGCCACCTCCCCCGAGCGCTCCCATCCGTAATGGGTGACGCCCCCTCATAGGGATCTTCCAATTACTGCTCACCGATCATGACCTTACCGCCACAGGCCGGATAGTTGACCGGCTATCCGGACCCCCCACAAAACTCCTACCTAAAGGTCATGCTGTAAACTCCTTAACCAGGCTACGAAGTCTCCTATGAGTAACTCATTCCCCACCCGGGACAAATGAACCCCGTCCCCCAAATACATACTGTCCCCTTTGATACAACCATGCGAAACAGAATGCAGTGTATTTGAACGAAACAATCTACTCACTTTGTTATTTATTTTCTTTACTGAATGATTCAGAGCAGTAACCGAAATAGCCCCCCGCCACACTTTCCGTGGGATCATATGGGACCATGCAATTGTGCACCCTGGAACTCTTCTTGCCAACCAACTTACTGTGGAAAGCATTGCCTCAAGAAGAAGTCGTCTACCAGTGGCCACCAGATCGTTACCCCCAAGATGGACTATGATTATAGACGGCGGTGACCTTGTCCGCTCTAACAAACCCTCAAAAAAGAATTGAAACTGGTCAATACAGAGCCCGCCCTTTCCGTAGAAGGACACCCTGTACCCGTATTCCCCAGCCACGTGAATCATATCACCTGCTTTGAATACGTCCGCGGCACGCCTCACATATGAGTGGCCCACGACCCACACCTCCTTATTCGCAGACGGTGATTTCTGACCGCTGGTCCCCAGGAGTCGGGTCGACTGTACAGTCCGCCCCGCTTCGTAAGCTTGCGTAACTGAAAATCAAACAGAAACAAGAAGCGTGAGTATATCATTACAGCTTCACAACATGTGCAACCGCACACACCTTTTATAACAGTTCGAGGACCAACGCCCCACAAGTTTTACTTGTTCCACACTCAGACCCCTGGCTGTAGCCTCAGTAGCAGCCCCTATCCGAAAGGAATGGGTCCCGAACTCGCCGGGGTTCAAGCCCGCGGCCGAAATCGACATCGCAAGCACCCTCTGGAACTGAAACCTCATCAGTGGGGTGGCGTCAGCGTGTCTCAAGAAGGTCCCCCCCCATGCTGCAACCCTCTGTGCCAAATATTCCTCTACGCATACCACAGGGCACATGGAAGACCCGGGGATCCTCTGAATGATTACGCAGTCCCCGATTGCTCCTTGATCGGATTTGGACCTAACAAATGAGACCGTCATCGTCTCCCCCCTGACCTGAATGTGCTCCCGGCACAATCCCCCCATCGTATCCCGCTTGTTCTTTGCCACTAGTTCGCTTACCCGCATAGCCCCATGGAATGCTAGCGCAAATGCGGCTCGGAATAACACAGTTTCATACTGGGATGAACATGTTGCAGGGAGTACGGAGGATAACAGGGCCAACCTATCCAGACCTATCGGGTGCCTCTCATCCACTCTGCGACCCTCAAGGCGTTGCCACCCACGTAGCGCTTTCTGCACAACGAAAGACGCTGTCGGGTCCTGGATCCCATGAGCCTTTGCCATAAAGGAAATGGCGGCCCGATGCCTCTGGGCCGTAGCTACTGATTTGCCTGCCTGATGTAAAGAGAGCAGAAATTTCACTACAAACTCTTCCTGACCCCAAAGCTCCCCCCTAGCAGTACCCAAAAAGGCCCAATAGGAACGGAACGCCCCTTCATATGCCTTCCTCGTCCTGGGTGCTAAACTCTCTCCCATGAGGTTTTGTAGTTCGGGGCACCGAGAGACCAGAGAGCTTCGGGAAAGGGTGCCGCCACCGGGTCCGCTGTGGGCAGAAAACCCCAGAAGGCCTGCATACGGAAACGAGAAAGCGCATCAGCCGCTTGGTTCATCACCCCCGGCACATGTCTTGCCCTAAACAGTACATTCAGTTGCATGCATAACAACACAATCTCCTTGAGCAGTCTCAGAATCAATATGCATCGTGCTGCCTGACTATTGATACACTCAACCACGGTCATGTTATCAGACCAGAACACCACAGAGTGATCACGGAAACCCCCGGGCCACGTTTTCAGGGCCACCAAAATAGGAAAAAGTTCAAGAAAAGCAATGTTACTCGTCAACCCGCACTCATGCCACCATGACGGCCATTTTTGAGCCGACCATTGTGTACCAAATATGGCACCAAAACCTATACTCCCCGCCGAATCTGTCCAAAGCCCCAGCTCCTCGGAGGACACCACTGGTTTGTTCCAGACAATTCGACCATTGAAATCCGCCAGAAATGCCAACCAAATGCGCATGTCCTGGCGAACCTCTGCCGAGAGTCTCGTGCGGTGATGTCCTTCCTTCAGGCCGACCATGGCTTGTGCAATCGAGCGGGAAAAGGGGCGCGCCATTGGTATCACTCTTAGGGCAAAATTCAACTGACCCACCACCTGTTGCAATTGATGCAGGTTTACTTTTGTTGCACGAATACATGTCTCAAGGGATAACCTGAATTTCAACACTTTTTCCTTGGGTAATCGAAAACAACCTTCTACCGAGTCGAGCTCGATCCCCTGAAACTCGATCAAGGTCGAGGGACCCACAGTCTTACCTGGCGCCAATGCACACCAAATCGATTCATTAAGACACAAAATTCATGTAAAGCCTGTCCACACTCAGGATCCCCGGCTGCCCCCAAAAACAGAAAGTCATCGAGATAGTGCATAACATGTTGAAAACCTGTCTTCCTTGTGAATACCCACTGCAGAAAACAACTGAACTTCTCGAAATAGGCACATGAAATCGAGCACCCCATTGGCATACATCTATCCATGTAATAGCGACCCTGAAACATGAAACCAAGAAGACGCTGATCGTCTGGGTGTACCGGGAGCAACCGGAACGCTGACTCGATGTCTGATTTCGCCATCAGCGCCCCGGGCCCCAGGCGATTCAACATGGCTACGGCCTCATCGAAAGATGCGTACCGCACTGAACACACTTCCGGGTCTATCGCGTCATTCACGGAAAGACCACGTGGGGCTGCCAAGTTATGTATCAGCCGAAACTCACCCGGGTCCTTCTTGGGGACCACCCCTAGAGGGGAACAAACAAAGTTAACAACCGGTGGCAAATCGAATGGATCGGCGACACGACCTCGAGTCACCTCCTTCCCAATCTTTACCTGTACCACCGCCGCGTGCTGCAAGACCGATAGTTGATTCTTACAGTTTGCTACACCCTGAAAATCCCCCACTGGGATGCGGAAACCATATGAGAACCCGTTTCGCAACACCCCAGCGGAAGCATGATCCGGGTATTCGTTGAGCCAAGGAATCATTGCCATGGTATCAATCGGGGTAGGTAAAGGCGCCCCTCGGACTATATTAGACCTGTTTGGTGCCTCCCTTACCACCGTTATCACCCGTTTTGGCTCTGCACAAGGACTCAGGATGGGATGGCTGCCCACACCCCCCACACTCATGTCTGAATTTGCATGACCCCTGGGGCCTCGTACATTTCCCTCTGTTAAAATTCCAACAGATCCCCTTTTTCCCTGTGTTGCCACTCGGCTTCGAGTGGTACTCGTTACCTGCACCCGTCCGAAAGGGTGTCCCAGAGTTTTGGCGGGAAGATTCCCCTCCGTTACTCTCTACCAATGGTACCTTCAACATTCCTGTACTCTCCATTTTTTGCCATGACACGGAGTCGTAACAATCCCAAGTCAACAATGGGTCGTGTTCCTTAGCTTTTCTAAAAAGATTGTCATAGCAGAACCACTGATTGCCCCCATATGCCACAGAATACTCCATAATACGTGACTGATAAATAGGTAACTCGGTCAGCAACTCGGGCCTGCGCTCGCCCATGATGGAGGTAAATATGCCCCACGCTCTGCCCCAAGTACCAATGTTCTCGTCAACTTTAAAGGCGGCCATTTTTGCGCGCCAAACACTCGGATGCATGAGCTCCTTTTGGCTCTTCACATGCTCTATCTCGTAATGGTCGGTAAGCAATGAAAACATATTTACATACTTATCCGCCCAAATCAATTCCTTAATTTCTAGTGGAACATGCTGGGCAATCTTCTCCCTTCGAGAAGGTACAGACCCCTCCCCCGCAATTGGCAATGGCCGCTTACCTGAAGTAGACCCTGCACTTGCCGCCGCACTTGGGCCTGCTGCCCTTTCAGCCGCCGGAACCTGTGGGGGAACAGAAGGTGGTGCCTT
Organism: Lissotriton vulgaris; assembly: GCF_964263255.1. Taxonomy (NCBI): domain Eukaryota; kingdom Metazoa; phylum Chordata; class Amphibia; order Caudata; family Salamandridae; genus Lissotriton; species Lissotriton vulgaris. Next base: position 66,214 of record NW_028254405.1, on the reverse strand, counting down.
CGCAGCTTCCCTAGATTCCCGGAGTTGCCTCATTACTGCCCGGGCGTCGTCAGCCGTGGCGCCCTCGCTATCTTTTCCCAACCACGCTGCCAATTGTGCCGCCAACTCGGGGGGCATATCCTCCCTGTTCACGGGGGTGACCACCACAGGGATTGGATTCCCCTCCTTCGGCACCGGGATTGGCTCCTCACGTGGGGTATCGGGAACCGGGGTGTCCCCCCCAAGTGCCCCCCTTCTGGGCCTCTTGCTTCTTCCACCGGGGACTGCTCCCTGCAAAGGCCGTTTTGGTCCTCCCTCCCCGTCCTTAGCCTCCACCTTTTTCTTCAAATCGGCTATCTCCTTCATGAGCATGCGGAGCATCTGCTCGGTACCGACCCGCTTTCCGACTTTCTTGGGCATTCTCAGACGGGATATCTGTAAGACAAAAGAAATATTACAACGCTCAAAATTGGCTCTTCGTTCCGTCTCGAGCTCACGTGCAGCGGGGAGGTGCAGCTTCAGAGCACAGGAACAAGAGGATGCTTTCTTGGCTTCCGCTCCTTTTATCCGTCTTCAGGGCGGGCGTAAACCCGCCCCCGCCTGCCTCCGAGGGCGGGGCCGGCCGCGTCATTGTCTAGGACAGCCCATTCTAGGGCGGGAAAAAGGCGTGCCCCGGCTACGCCGCTTCGGGCATACCAGCCGAGACTCGCCTCCCGCCCAAGATGGCTTCCCGGGGGGATCGTGGTACTCCACCATACGTTCGGGGGGACCGAATGGTCGTCCCTTTCCATTTTCCTGACATTTTTTTTTCCTGACATTTGATTGGTTATGTACCTGAATATATATAAAAGAAGAGAAGGAAACACAGCCATTTTCACTACTACTTCCTGAACTACATTTCAAGAGCCTTTTCACCTCCCTGTAAAGTAAATTGATAATTTGTAAGTGGCACTTTAAATTAATTTGTAAAAACGTTTTTTGATAATTATTTACTGTCCCCCTGCTATAGTTATAGATACAGATAGGCTCCTCTGTTATATTTATTGATTGACTTACACTTCTCTGCTATAATTATGAATTTACTTACTTTAACTTCACTGTTAAAAAAACAGAACTACCTGTCTGAACTTAAACCCAACAGTGCCCTAACTCTTCTAATATAATTATTTTTTTATGCAATTTACAGCAAAAAAATGGAAGGGGAGCACAAAAAAATCAATGTTTCCTTCGACATTACAACAGAAGAGATTTTAACTGAAGATATTTTGGATGAAGATTTTATGGATGAGTCTTTTGATGAACAATTTATTGAAAGCTTACAAGACATAGAAACATGCATGTTTGAGGAGATTCCAGATGATGTAATGCTGGAAGTTTTATTGAACTATGAAAATTCTGACCCATAATTTTTTTTTAATCAAAATAAATAAATAAATAAAAAAAAACGAACAATCAATTAACATACAATATTTGAGAAGTCTATAATTCTTTTTCCCTCATAGTACACTCCCCGGGCCGTTTACCGGTTCGCGAACCGGGAGCTTCCCACGCAAAAAAATAAAAAAAATAAATAAAAGTTTTTGCCCTGTGGGGCCCTTTTAAAACCTCCCCATCAAACCTAGGGGGTCAGGGAGGATCTACTATGCCCCCTTATGGTAATTTCCCCCTTTGTTTTGGCCTCCTCTTGTCTCTCGATCCTACCGAGAGACAAGATGGCGGCCGCTCTGGACTGTTTAGAATGTTGACAGACACCGGAGAGCCAATCAGCTTCGATTCGCAAAGTTCCGATACGCGAAAAGTTCGCTAACCGGAGCGCTGCCCGGAGCGCTGTTACAGATATATATCTTGTTTTAAACGTTAATTTCTCAAAATCCACTGAAGCACATATATTAAGACCTAGCAAAGGCACATCGTGCTAACAGTCCCTACAATTTTGCCAAGTTTGGTGGAAATCCATTCAGCCGTTCGGGCTAAAAGTGAGGCCAACCGCCCTATGGAAATTAACATGGGAAAAACGCGTTTTGGGACGCCCCTTTTATCTCAGCCCCCCCTTGCCGAAACCCCCCCAAATTTCCAGGAGCTGCTCAGAAACAAAATGTGCCATTTTCCAGAAAATTTCAGCCAATTCCATCCACAAACGCCAAAGTTATTAGACATAGAATTTTCAGAAATCCCATAGGGAAAAAATCCTAACTATATATACCTACTGGCGACCGCCAGTAGGTAATATATAAATATATATATATTACCTACTGGCAGTCGCCAGTAGGTATATATAGTTAGGATTTTTTCTCTATGGGATTTTTGAAAATTCTATGTCTAATAACTTTGGCGTTTGTGGACGGAATTGGCTGAAATTTTCAGGAAAATGGAACATTTTGTTTCTGAGCAGCCCCTGACAATTTGGGGGGGTTTCATCAAGGGGGGGCCGAGAAAAAAGGGGGGTCCCAAAACGCATTTTTCCCATGTTAATTTCCATAGGGCGGTTGGCCTCACTTTTAGCTCGAACGGCTGAATGGATTTGCACGAAACTTGGCAAAATTGTAGGGACTGTTAGCCCGATGTGCCTTTGCTAGATCTCAATATATGTGCTCCAGTGGATTTTGAGTAATTTAGGTTCAAAAAAAGATATATATCTGGGCGGAGCCTAACCACACATCTGATCTGATTGGCTGTCAGCACTTCATCCAAGAAGTGTTGGCAGCCATCTTGGGACCAATATACATGATAGCACCTCATTAAAAAGCATTGTAGTTAATAGAGGGTTTTAGGACTTTAGTTACATTATAAATCATTTTTTGATGGTACCATACTCGTTTTAGGAATTGTGGTGGGTTCTAAGGTGATTTTACCATGTGAAAAAACCTTCTGCTGTGATATCATGAATATTGTTTGAAAGAAAACTAATATCTCACAGTGGTTTGGAAGGGGATCTATAAGCTAAACTGAAAGCATATTTTCTGTAAATTCACATTATCTTTCTCAGTCATGTGAAAATGAAGTCTGACATTCTCAGTAAAACATGTACATCCAACAAGGACAGAGACTGTCAGTTGATTCCTTTGTGTTCTACTGCAGCCTCCTAGAGTGTTCTAAAGAACAACTAGAGCACTAACAGTCCTACTTATTACAAAGGTATGGCACACCTGAAGCCATCTTGATTGGAATAAAGTGGTAACTCTTAAAACATTTAATTTAAAAAGAAACAACATGAGGGGGTATATTTTGCCATAGAAAGTATGATTAGTGCTGCAGAATGAAAAATTAGGGCACATTTTGAGTGACTTCTCAAATCCTTTTCTATTTCATTAAAACATTCTGACATGCAGTCTCCCAAAATGGCCACCAGAGACAAAAGAGCCCAAATGTAGCCCAAATATCACCCAGATGTAGCCCAAGTATAGCCCAATGACAGAATGTCCCAGAGTGTTCTAAAGAACAACTAGAGCGCTAACAGTCTTACTTATGACAAAAGTATGGCACACCAGAAGCCATCTTGATTGGAATGAAGTGGTAAGTCTGAAAACACTCAATTTAAAAAGGAACAACATGAGGGGGTTAATTTTGCCATAGAAAGTATGATTATGCTTCAGAAAGAAAAATTAGGGATCATTTTGAGTGACTTCTCAAATCCTCTTCTATTTCATTAAAAAAATTTTGACATGCAGACTGAAACATGCACTTTGAATGCCAGCAGCAGACGTCCCTGGTGAGCAGTAGCTTTACTACAGTGATCTAATGTGCAACTAGAGTGCTAACATTCAGAATTTATGGCAAATGTGTGACACATCTGAATGCCTTCTTGATGGAACCAAAGTAAACAAGCATTGAAAATGCAATAGATCTCGCCCTCGTTTAAGTTAAAGCCATTCTGTTTGTAATGAGGTGGCTTTTTAGCTTTGCTTTTATTAGTGTTTTTTCAACTTTCATGTAAATAACATGCATCTGTATGAATATAAGTATATGTATGCATGCATTTATGTTTGTATTTATATAGATATACAGATGATATATGTTTATATATGTATGTATATATATATATTCACTGAAAAAACCATAGGCTATAGACCATATATAGTTAGGAATTAGCATTTACAAAACCTTGAAAATTCACTGAAAAAACCATACGTTATAGACCATATATAGTTAGGAATTCGCATTTACAAAACCTTATTTTACTCACACAAAACCATTGAAATTCCATATATAGTTAGTTGCACTAACTATATATCGCGCACCCGCAATCCACTGCTGATGATGTCACATATTACATCATTCATGACATGGTCAGTGACATCACTGATGACATCACTGATGACATCTCAAATGACATCACTGATGACATCACTGATGACAACATCCAGTGACTGTATGTTTCTGTAAAGTTAAAATATGTCTTACATATTGAAGAATGAGTGGATGTATAAGTGTCTGGATGAAGGATTTAGTAGGTGCATGACTGACTGTATGAGTGAGTGATTAAATGTGTCTCACTGAGTGCATGGGTTAGTGACTAAACTGTCTTAATTTGTGCATCATTATGTCTGTTGTTCTGTAAACTGTTGCATGTGTTGATAAGTAGCTATATGAGTAACTATATGGGTTATTGATTGGTTGCCCAAGTATTTGTATGGGAGACTGAGTGTGTGTGTGGGTGGCTGGGAGGTGTATGACTGTGCATAAATGTGTGAGCAGTTGATTCACTAGATGTATGGTTTCAAAAGTGCATGTGGAAACAGCTGTATGGGCGGTTGACTGTGTGCATGAGTGTATTGGTGAGTGAATGGATATCTCAGTGCTACATGTCAAAGTAAGTACATATGTAAAACACAGTACATGTGAGAGTTGACATATATAAATAACTGTGCATAAGAGCCAGTGAATGTGTGAGTGGCTGTATGGATCATTGTGAACTTGTATCAGGGATTGTATAAGAGAGTAAATATGTGTTAGTATATGTTTGAATAAGTAAAGTTTGTATAACTGTATAGTTGAGGAAATGGAGGTGTGATTGATTCCTTGCATGACTGACTAGGTGTGTGAGTAACTCCATGGATGAGTGACAGTCTGTGAGTGTCTGTTAACACTGATTGTATCTAAGGTTATATTAGAGTCTGAAGAGGTTCATCGTATTATCACATGAATGATATAATCAGTGATGTGATCAGTAATGTCAAATGAGATGTCATCAGTGATGTCATCAGTGATGTCATTTGAGATGTCATCAGTGATGTCATTTGAGATGTCATCAGTGATGTCATCAGTGATGTCACTGACCATGTCATGAATGATGTAATATGTGACATCATCAGCAGTGGATTGCGGGTGCGCGATATATAGTTAGTGCAACTAACTATATATGGAATTTCAATGGTTTTGTGTGAGTAAAATAAGGTTTTGTAAATGCGAATTCCTAACTATATATGGTCTATAACGTATGGTTTTTTCAGTGAATATATATATATATATATATATATATATATATATATATATATATATATATATATATATATATATATTAACATAATATTATTATTATTATTATTATTTTTTTTTAAAACCTTTATTGTACCTTCATATTGTTACACAGCATGCCGCCTACAACCCCGAGGGGCCGGCCGCTAAATGAAAGAGGAAAATCGCAATGACAGCCTCGTGAAATTAAAGTTTATGTGTTGAAAGAGTCATTGTAGTAAAAGGCTTGCCACAGGAATGAACGAAGGGCGCTAGCACAGTTTTCATACAGAGTAAATGAGGTTTTCATTTTCTGTTTTTTGAAAATAACAAAAGGAACAAAAGAACATCGGAAAATCACAGTGTGATCAATGACAATGTACATTGCAGGATAGTTATAGGAGTAACCCCAGGACAGGATAAAGCGCCATGGTATCTAGGAATCAATTTGGGTCGTGAAAAGATCTCCACCCCCCACTGCCCTCCCAAGGAACCCCCCCCCCTCAGTCACTCCCCCTCACTCCAACCCTTCCTTGTCATCCGAATCTAGCTGATCATCCTCTGGCAGTGGATCACAGATGTCGCCCCGGTATATGTTCCATGGGGACCAAACCTTGTTCCACTTGCCCGGACAGGCCCGACTCAGGTACACCGCCCTTTCAGTTACCATTGTTCTGTCCATGGTTATGCACCACTGTGACGTTGTCGGAAGGTCTGCCACCCCCCAACGCTGCGCAATGTCCCGCTTTGCCACCATCATTCCCAGTGTCACCCAAAGGCGGCCATGCCGTGACAGGTCTGTTGGTTCCCATATATTGAGGAGACACCGCCGTGGCTCCGGAAGGACCGAGACCTCTAGCACCTGAGATATAGTACGCAAAACTTGGCGCCAGTAGTTTTGTATGCGTGGGCAATCCCAGAATGTGTGAAAGAAGGTTCCCTCATCCCCGCAACCACGCAAGCAGAAGGGGTGTGGAGTTCTGTGGATGCGGTGTAGCAGCGTCCGCGTGTAGTATACCCTGTGAAGGACCTTAAGCTGGATCAGCCTCATCCTGGCCGATATGCCCGCCTCTTTGGGGGAGGCTAGGGCCTCATTCCACTCGTACTCATCTATGGCGCCTACCTCCCGCTCCCATCTGTCCTTGAGGGGTGTCAGAGGATCTGGTGAGTTATTTAGGAGCTTACGGTATGTCAGGGAAGTTGCTCTCTCAATCATGAAGTCAGTCAGGAGGCGATCCTCCAGCGGGGAGGACTCAGGGAGAGTCGACCCAGCAGGGATGGCCGAGAGCAGGGCATGGCGGATCTGCACGTATCGGTACGACTCGTGCGGTCCGAGGTCATATAGTTCTCTCAGGCGGGCAAAGGAAATTACACCTCCCTGCTCCCACATATCCCCCACTGTGGAGATGCCGATGGAGTCCCAGCAGGAAAACCCCTTACTGGACCTTAGATTGCCCAAAGCGCGCGTGTCCCAGAGCGGGGTGAGCTTAGAAAGTGTACATTTCCATCCCAGCGCAGCAGTCGCCGCGTGCCAGGTCTCCACAGTGAGCTTAGTGGGTCCTATGAGCAGTCTCAGCTTCCTCCGATCGTACAGCGGGGCAAGTATGGTACTGGTGCCCAACTGCGCTCTGTCTGCTTGGAATGCCGGGTCAGACTGTGGGGCATGTAGCCATTGATTGATGGGCCTGAGTTGTGCTGCCCAGTAGTACAGATGCAAGTTAGGAAGTGCAATGCCTCCCTCATACCAGCCTCTGCAGAGTTTAGCTTGGGCTATGCGCGCAGGGCAATTTCCCCACAGCAGCCCGGAAACCACTGCTGCGACCCTCCTGAAGTATCCCGCCGCCACCGGGAACGGTGTGTTATCCAGGATGTACAGAAAACGGGGCAGAGATTTCATTTTGTACAGTGCAGCTTTCCCCAACATTGTTAACGGCAATCCTGCCCAGAAGCTTGCGTCCTGTTTGAGACGTTCCAGTGGTGGCATGAGGTTCAGTCTCTTGTGCGCAGAAGGGTCCCTCGTGATATGGATACCTAAATATTTAAAGGAGGAGCCCTCCAGTCTCAGAGGGCACTCCGGCCCGAGTGTCGGGGTGTTCCCCGCCAGCACGTATAACTCCGACTTGTTCCAGTTAATGGTGTAGCCTGAAACCTCGCCATGTTCGTCACACAGGCGCAAAAGGGCTGGAACTCCACGCTCGGGATCTGTCAGATACACCAGCATGTCGTCCGCATAGAGGGTCAGGCGGTCCTCCCATCCTTCCTTCCATTGAATTCCCTTGAGTAAGGGAGTATGTCTAATACGGATAGCCAGAGGCTCCAGGGAAAGCGCAAAGAGCAGGGGAGATAGAGGGCAGCCCTGCCGGGTGCCACGGCCAAGCGGGAACGTGCGCGATATGTGGCCATTCGCCACCACATGTGCCACTGGTGCTGTATAGAGTAGCTTTATCCATGATATGAAGTTCGGGTCGAAGCCCATGTGCGACAGGACTTCGAAGAGGTAGGTCCACTCCACCATGTCAAAAGCCATCTTTGCGTCCAGGGCCAGTATAACTGCACTATCGCTAAGTTGGTCCACCCTTGCCAGTACCCCATGTACCCTTCGGAGATTAAGTGCAGTGTTTCTATGAGCCATGAACCCCGATTGATCTGGGTGGATAAGGTCAGACAGGTGAGGCAGTAGGCGGTTGATGAAAACATAGAGAGGAGTATCCCAACGTAGAGTTTTGAAGAAACCTTTCGGAGGGTAAACTTTTTGGCAAAAAGGAAAAATTCAACCTTTTGTATTAAAACCCCTCACTCACCAACCTAGTGGTGACTTGCTTCATCATCGGGGTCCACCCTGGTGACCTAGCGTCACCAGGATGTGCTTCAACACCTGTACTACAGTGGAGCGGGTTGTGACTGTAAGTGCAAAAAAGTGTGTTAAAAATTGTCCTGGTTTAACTTAAAACATAATTTTTATTTTAAAGCAACTGAACAATGTTAAAAATATCGGTGGCGAGATACTGGTAGGTGAGTTACGACCAGTGTATCTCTATATGTGTCTGTGTAGCTTGGTCAACATGTTTCTACCAAATGGGCAACTGCCCGGTATTCTTCAGGACCAAAAAACAGGTGGACGGGAGGTGTGGGCCCCCTAAAAGGCGCACCCTACCCTGATCCCCTGTGCACCTACTGGAAGAATAGCCAGTGGTTGATGTGCTCGATCAAGAGTATGAGAGCCGTCAAAAAAAGGTAAAAGAAAAGGAGACCTGTGGAAAAAGTAAAGTAAAACACTTTTCAGTTATTTTCCTTGTTACTCTCCTGTTACGTCGTGAAGTGTCTCTGTGCTGTGACCTCCAACCAGGTGAGCAAGAGCATAAAGAAGCACTGGCCGAGCAGAGGAGGATAGCAGTAGGTTAATGGCCGTCACCTTCTTCCGCAAACTGTAAGTAAAAGACCCCCTTTTTCCCAGAGAGCCCCCCTGCCCGTTGAAGCACGTTAGAGGCTAGAAACAAGTAAGCCCCCATTTCGAACAATGGCATTTGTGTGTACTCCTATATGTTATATGTGTGTTTGTCTTGTATGTTACAGTATGTCATTAGGCGCCACTTAACGTAAATGCACAAAAGATGCAGCGCCTAACTCATCCACAAATACCTGAGGTGCACTATGATATTCTCTGCGCACAATTATGGATATAAGACGGATGAAATGAATGATGATACATGGATGCATGTATTCGAAAAGAAATGCATGCTTGCAAGCGGATATAAAGGCGATAAATAATATTGCATGTAATGATGCACGCACCTATTGATAAGAATGTGTGTCCTGATAATATCTCCTTTCCAGTGACACCTACTCAACACGATATCTTATCACTTGGAGGGTATTCCCCTTTGGCATGAAAAGTCACAGCACAGAGACACTTCACGACGTAACAGGAGAGTAACAAGGAAAATAACTGAAAAGTGTTTTACTTTACTTTTTCCACTGGTCTCCTTTTCTTTTACCTTTTTTTGACGGCTCTCATACTCTTGATCGAGCACATCAACCACTGGCTATTCTTCCAGTAGGTGCACAGGGGATCAGGGTAGGGTGCGCCTTTTAGGGGGCCCACACCTCCCGTCCACCTGTTTTTTGGTCCTGAAGAATACCGGGCATTTGCCCATTTGGTAGAAACATGTTGACCAAGCTACACAGACACATATAGAGATACACTGGTCGTAACTCACCTACCAGTATCTCGTCACCGATATTTTTAACATTGTTCAGTTGCTTTAAAATAAAAATTATGTTTTAAGTTAAACCAGGACAATTTTTAACACACTTTTTTGCACTTACAGTCACAACCCGCTCCACTGTAGTACAGGTGTTGAAGCACATATTGGTGACGCTAGGTCACCAGGGTGGACCCCGATGATGAAGCAAGTCACCACTACGTTGGTGAGTGAGGGGTTTTAATACAAAAGGTTGAATTTTTCCTTTTTGCCAAAAAGTTTACCCTCCGAAAGGTTTCTTCAAAACTCTACGTTGGGGATACTCCTCTCTATGTTTTCATGAATGTTCCTTCCACGGGAATAGGAGTAATCTCTTTTTCACTTCTTAGTGAAAAATATCCCTTGCTCTCTCTCTTGATCTCAAAAAGCAGTAGGCGGTTGGCCAGGAGCTTCGCTAAAATCTTACTTTCTGCATTCAGCAGCGAGATGGGGCGGTAGGACGAGCACTCCTCCGGAGGCTTGCCGGGCTTTGGTATAGCCACTATCGTGGCCGTTCGCTGATCCAGCGGGAGCTGTCCCTTTTCTCGACATTCTACATACATCTTAAGTAGGTAGGGACAAAGGTCGTCAGTGCGTGCTTGGAACCACTCGACTGGAATGCCGTTCGGTCCAAGCGCCTTACCGGGTTTGAGCGCCCCTGTGGCTAACCGAAGTTCACGGTAGTCAATGCCGCCTCCAGGTCGGCCATAGCCTCCGGCAGCAGCAAGGGGATATCTATGTCGCTCAGCGCACATTGGGCCGCAATCACGGTCACCTCCCTTTTGGGAGTATATACCTTTTCGAAGTGGGACGCCAGCGCTTCCACCACCTGGTCGGGGTCTGTTAGCATCGTGCCATTGCCATCCCTCACCTGCTGGATCCCCTTGGAGCTACCCCCTCTCTTGTCAAGCCAGGCCAGCATCTTCCCAGCCTTGTCCCCTACATCATACACCCGATTCTGAGTCTCAGTGATATGCCCCTGTACCGTGAGGCGTGCATGGTCTGTGTATAATTGCTGGTGGAGGGTAAGGGTGTGTGCCGTGTCGTCTGTGGGGTCAGCTTCGTGGGTGGTTGTGGCTTCGCGCAGTTGGAGTTGGAGTTCGAGAGCAGAGTGCTCGGCTGTTCGTTCCTTCCTATGCGCCGCTATTGAGCCTATAGCCTGTCCCCGCAACACTGTTTTATAGGCCTCCCAGAGAATCTCGGCAGAGGCCACAGTCGGTTCGTTTTCAATGAAGTACCGCTCCGTGGCCTTCTGAAGAGCCTTCCTGATTTTCGGGACTTTAAGGTAAGAGGCCTGAATGGGGTATATGCGGCGACGGGACTGTGTCCGGGAGGTAATGGTGAGGGTCAACGGTGAGTGGTGGAAGATGCCTCGAGGGTGTATGCCTACCTCGTCCACTCGCTGTATCCCGTCTCCCAACGCTAAGAAATAATCAATGCGGGATAGACTGTTGTGGACTGCGGAGTGAAACGTGTATTGTTTGATCCGGGGGTGAACATGGCGCCAAACATCTATCAGCCCCAGTGCCTCTAAGAACCGCCGAAACCGGGAGGGTCCCCCCGGCAGGGCAGCCACCGGAAACCTGTCGAGCTGCGGGTCCGCAGCTGCATTGAAGTCCCCACCCAAGATCATGTCACCGTCCGGGAGGGATAGCAAGAAGGTGCCCAGGGCTGGAAGCATCACCGAGTGTAGGGAAGGCGGGATATACACTGAGACCACCGTTAACGGGCGGCTGTCCCACTGCCCCACTACCGCTGCAAAGCACCCCTGATTGTCGGATTTAGTACTCAGTGTGATGAAATGAGAGGATTTTTTGATCAGTACACCTGTGCCCCGTGAACCAGCGGAAAATTCGGAGTGTACAAGCATTCTATATCCCCTCCTGTCCGGGGCTTTGGTAGCCCCACCCACCAAATGAGTCTCTTGCATGAGTACCAAGTCTGGTTTATAGCGCTTTACTTCCGACAGGACTAGGCCGCGTTTCACCTTATCTCCCAAGCCCCGCACATTCCAGGAAAGGAGCCGAAGGGCGGAGCCACTAGTCTGCGCCCCATCCACCCTCACTGCATTGAGTCGTTCTTCCGCCATCACCAGTCATCCAACCCACAATATATCCAGAAAGAATCATCCGCACCTGCAATAGTACAATTCTAGTCACAACACACTGCACAGTTCTTGATCGACTTAGTGAATTTCCCATGAAAAAGAACCAACCCCCCCCCCATCCCTTCTCACCCTGCCTCCCTGCTAAACGGACCTTGAACTGCCCGCCACCCCAACTCAGCAGAGCGCTTATCCCATTCCAAAAACAGAGTACTTGCGCGTCAGGGGAGAGTGTCCCCCAAAGCAGGCGGTCCCCTTGCTGCCCTCGGGATGTCCAGGACAGAGTCCAAGAACGACGTGATAGAGCAATCCTTATGGGAGAAGGTCAGAGTTCAACCAGTCCATCGCCTGCAAATCTCATTCGCCCCCGGTAGCCCCAGATCGATCTTGTGATGGCGATGCACTCGCACTCCTCCTAGCCGAAGTCTGCGAGCTGGGCCGGCTATCGTTTTCGGGCCTGTTGCGTCGGCGGCCAGACGTGCGGTCCACCGTGCGCCAGCCCTCCAGCCACTCTCTTGCTGTCTCCGGAGAGTCAAAGAACCAAACCTTCTTGTCGGCCACCACTCGCAGCCGGGCCGGGAACAACATGGAGTATGGCAATTCCTGTTCGCGGAGCGTCTTCTTGACCTCCAGGAAAGTTCTCCTCCTATGCGTGACCTCCGCTGTATAATCCGGGAAAAAGGAGATGCGTGAGTTTTGAATCTGAATAGGTAGTGCCACTCTGGCTGCTTGGAGAATCGTGTCTCGATCTCTGAAGTTAAATAGTCTCGCCAGGATGGGACGCGGCGCAGCCCCCGGTTTAGGCGTCCCACCGGGTACCCTATGGGCTCGCTCTACAGTGAAAAAGTTGGAGAGCCCCCTAGGGGCCAGTTGGTTCTTGATAAGATCCTCCACATAGAGGTCCATGGCCCCTTTCGTCTCGGATTCCGGGACCCCCAAAATGCGGACGTTGTTTCGCCTGGAGCGCCCCTCGTGATCATCCAGCTTGTCTTTCAGGAGTTTATTGTCAGCCTGCAACTTTTCCATTGCCACTTGTAGATCCGAGACGTCTTCCACGAGTGATTTGGCGACCACCTCCACTTGCTTCACTCTCTCTCCCATCTTTTGGAGGTCGGCTCGTATGAGGGTCACCTCGGTAGCGGTCGAGCCCACCGTCGCCTGAACCTGCTCCAGGGCGCGCAGGACATCATCCAAAGTAGCCTTTTTAGCCCCCTCACTGTCCGCACCTTTGCCCAGAGATTTGCGCTGCTCAGGCTGGGAAAGTGTCTGGTTATCGTAGGCGAATTTGCCGAGTTTCACCTGAGCGGCGGTTTGTCGGGGGCCCTTCCCCGCCATTTTGGCTCGACGGCGGGTCACTCTTGGTGATAGGGGAAGCAGGCCGACCACGGCCAGCGGTGCCGAGGCGTCTGGACGGAGAGGTCAGCTAGGCACAGTTCGGTGAACGCTGCTGGTGTTTTAGTCCCTTCGGCGGCGGGTCTGCCTCAGCTCTGGCAGGCCAGTGCAAGATGGCGGCTATCACGCAGTAATTTCAATCTTCAGTCGCGGCCGATTGCCGCTGCAAGGCACTGCCCCGCCTTGTCGCCGGAAAGTTAGAGTTGGAAATTGAGTGTTCAAAAGGGACCCGTCGGTCCGGAGGTTGTTGGTGTCGGGCTATGCCGTCGGCGGGTACTTCCTGTCGGCCGCGCCGAAGAGGGTCCACTTCCGCACGGATGGAGCTCGGCTAGACCACCGCGGCTGCACTCGTGCCACCAGGCCGCACTTCGGTGGAGGACAAAGTAGGTCTTTCCTCCTCGTCCCGGGGCTTGAAAGCTCCCAAAGTTCTCCTGCGACCGTCGTTCGGTCACCGCACCCAGGACACCCCTTCTGGGACGAGTATTGAGCGGATAGGCATGCGGATTGTTGCGGGAAGCCGCCTTGCTACGGGAGCCTCTCTAGGTTGCTGCCGCCATCATCGGCTGCTAGCCACGCCCCCTAACATAATATTATTAATAAATATACAATATTATTACAGTAGCATAGCAAGAGTGTTAAAATTACTATTCCCACTCCAATTAGTGCAACAGTAGGGAAAGCATTGGATAGCGTAGTGGTAAAAATTACTATTCCGACTCCAAAGAGCTCAACAGTAGGGAAAGCGTTGGATAGTGTAGGGGTAAAAATTACTATTCCCACCCCAAAGAGTGCAACAGTAGGGAAAGCATTGGATAGCGTAGGGGTAAAAATTACTATTCCCACTCCAGTGAGTGCAACAGTAGGGAAAGTGTTGGATAGCGTAGGGGTAAAAATTACTATTCCCACTCAAATGAGTGCAACAGCAGGGAAAGCGTTGGATAGCGTAGGGGTAAAAATTACTATTCCCACTCCAGTGAGTGCAACAGTAGGGAAAGCGTTGGATAGCGTAGGGGTAAAAATTACTGTTCCAACTCCAAAGAGTGCAACAGTAGGGAAAGCGTTGGATAGCTTAGGGGTAAAAATTACTATTCCCACTCCAAAGAGTGCAACAGTAGGGAAAGCGTTGGACAGTGTAGGGGTAAAAATTACTATTCCCACTCCAGTGAGTACAACAGAAGGGAAAGTATTGGATAGCGTAGGGGTAAAAATTACTACTCCCACTCCAATGAGTGCAACAGTAGGAAAAGCATTGGATAGCGTAGGGGTAAAAATTACTATTACCACTCCAGTGAGTGCAACAGTAGGGAAAGCTTTGGATAGCGTAGAGGTAAAAATTACTATTCCAACTCCAAAGAGTGCAACAGTAGGGAAAGCGTTAGATAGCGTAGGGGTAAAAATTACTATTCCCACTCCAGTGGGTGCAACAATAGGGAAAGCGTTGGATAGAGTAGGGGTAAAAATTACTATTCCCACTCCAGTGGGTGTAACAGTAGGGAAAGCGTTGGATAGCGTAGGGGTAAAAATTACTATTCCCACTCCAGTGAGTGCAACAGTAGGGAAAGCATTGGATAGCGTAGAGGTAAAAATTACTATTCCAACTTTAAAGAGTGCAACATTAGGCAAAGCGTTGGATAGCGTAGGGGTAAAAATTACTATTCCCACTCAAAAGAGTGCAACAGTAGGGAAAGCGTTGGATAGCGTAGGGGTAAAAATTACTATTCCCACTCCAGTGGTTGCAACAGTAGGGAAAGCGTTCGATAGTGTAGGGGTAAAATTACTATTACCACTCCAGTGAGTGCAACAGTAGGATAAGCGTTGGATAGCGTAGAGGTAAAAATTACTATTCCCACTCCAGTGGGTGCAACAGTAGGGAAAGCATTGGATAGCGTAGGGGCTAAAATTACGATTCCCACTCCAAAAAGTGCAACAGTAGGGAAAGCATTGGATAGCGCAGGGATTAAAATGACTATTCCAACTTCAAAGAGTGCAACAGTAGGGAAAGCATTGGATAACGTAGGGGTAAAAATGACTATTCTCACTCCAGAGATTGCAGCAGTAGTGAAAGAAAATATAAATTAATATCTATACAAAATTATTTAAAAGTAATTAGCAATTTAATATAATATAATAATTAATCAATTAAAGCTACTAATTAAAATTAAGTATTACAATTAGTTACATATTAATACAAAATGATTACAAATTAATTAATTATTAATTAACAATTAAAAATTAATTAACAATTAATTCAAATTAAATACAATGAAATACATTGATTTATTTAATTAATTATAAATAAATTTCTTCCCACCCTATTCCCCTATAAACCCACAATCCACTACAGAAAATAAATTAGTAAAATTAACATAATTAGCAAATAATCAATTAAATAAAATTAATTGGCAATTAACATTTAATTCATTACTCAAAAACTAATTAATTAACAATTCATTGTAAATAAATACCAATAGACAATTTTACATATTTAATTAATTATAAATAAATTACTTCCCACCCAGTTCCCCTGTAAACCCACAACCCGCTACAGAAAATTAATTAGTAAAATTTACATAATTAGCAATAATCAATTAATTAAAATGAATTGCCGATTTAAATGTAATTAATTACCAAATTTAATTAATTAACTATTAATTAAAAATGAATACCATTAAATACATTTACATATTTGATTAATTATAATCAAATTACTTCCCACCCTATTCCCCTATAAACCCACAACCTGCTACAGAATTAAATTACGCAAAAATTAAAAAAACAAAATTGATTAATTAAAATAATTTATAACATAAATACACACTTTTCACACATATAATACATAAAAAAACACTATAACAAATTCGATATTATTAAAAATTCGATAATTTTAATAACCTATATTATATACTTCGATATTTTAACTTTCTATATTTTTAACATTCAATATTACATTACTTACCTTAAAAACGATATTTTTGATGTCTATATTCTGTCCATTCTATATTTTGCCCATTCTAAATTTTAAACTCGATATTATGTCCATTCGATATTTTTTACTCGATATTTTGACTGTTTACCCTCTCCACATGTGCCCTGATTATAATAATGGGCTTTGTAATTCCATAATTACTAGAAGCTGTCTGAAAAATATTTCTAATGGCAAATTTTGTAGGCTTGATTATAGATCACTTCATGGAACAGAATGCCAATACCAAGTCGCATGTGCATGCCCTTCTGTTGCAAACCTTCCAGCTTCTGTGCATTGTCAACTATGTGACTGCTTAATCACTTGATGATATGTGCAACAACCACACTGAGATGTGCATTAGTGTTTATCTAGAAAATTGCATGTTGGGGAATCTTTGTTTTATCAATTCTATCAGCAATTTTGGCAAATGCTTATGCAAAGATGTAAGTACTACAAATGACTAAGTCCGCAGGCAAAGGATGCACACTACTGTACCATATAATCCGTAGGAGTGATTTCGTGCTATGTTACCTGCTGTGTCAATGTTCTCATTGTAGTCGTTTATGTCCCCATTGTAAATGCTTATGTCCTACCATCATGGGCATTTTCCTCAATCATATCATACATTATACTACTTGGTGGAAAGGTATTTGGCCAAAGAGTGTACTTCGCTGGATGTAACATTGGACATTTTCCCACTCAGAGTTTTTCCCAGCAAAACCAATGGCTTCTGTGGGACTTCTGCCAATAGGTATCTGACTTTGAGTGGATGTCATCGGATACAGCCTTCAACCTTGTCCAAAAACTTTGACTTGTCTGACCTGATTTGTGTATCCAACACCCATTTCATTGTCGTCAACCTGAAATTGCACTATGCCCCAGTCAATTATGGACAGTACCTTTTTATTTGCACTTTATATTTTATTGGTGCTTTTTGCCTTAAACCTTGCAAAATTAATACTGCTGGTTCACCAGTAGGATTTTAATAATGTTTGTGTCATTTGTCCAATTATACTTCTCTTGCTCTTTAGAAACTGGGTATAGGATTTTAAGTATGTTGGGTTCTAACTTTTAAATTCTTTTAGTAATTCTTTTGATAATTAAAACGTTTTCCTTAAGCAAAGCTGCCAAGGATTGAACCCAGGTTTAATTTGTTGAATTTATAAGTTGTACCTGACAGGAGTCTGGAGATAATACTTTGAAAGGCCTCACATCCTCCACAACTACCCAGTTTTCTTACAGTGACATTTTATGGTTTCACAACATACATTCATCAACTTTAGGATGTTCTCCCTCATCTTGTGGCCTCTACCTTGATAATACGCTGAACCATAACCCCATTATTTTTATGTTTAAATGTAATTGTCACTATTGTCCTCACTATGAGCAGCTAGAGTTGTGAAGGGGAAACAGTGCATAGTTTCAGTTTTTGTACAGCTGACGTAAGCCAAAATGGGGTTTAATTTCTTGGACCTGGTTTAGAATGAGGGATACCAATGATATGCTTCTAATCAAGTAAGATGCATTAGCTCAGTGTATGGTGTCATCCTACTGTAACTGACATGCATGCCCGATGTTAGTGTATGCAGAATTACCATATTCAATCTAACAAGGAGAGAAAACATGAAACAGTGAGACTGCTTTCAGTGTTACTCTGCTTTATTGCTATGACTCATTTAGTAAACCCTTTTTCCTATGTCTGTTCTTGCACCAATACTCATGATTTACACACATTTTAACTTCAAGTTACCTGCATATATACCCGAAGGACATGTAATCTTAAAATGCACCTTTCGCTTCAACCATTGATCCAATTTGTTTTCATCAATCACCTAACTCTGAGGTTCTTTCTCATAATAGATCCAATGCTTTGCTACATTCACTGCTTTCTGGTGGAGACCAATATACACTGTGATGCATGACTTTAACTTGGACGCTACAACCACAAGTGGCGAAGTCACCATATCTGGAAAAACGCTAAGACCAAGAGGAAATTAATCGGAGGGATACTGTAAGACTTTTATATTTTCTTCGCTCATTGTTCCACATTGGGGAAAGAACACAGCACAGTTTGAGGTAAAAAAAAGTAAGCTAAAGGGAACTGTGGAATCAATAAGCAATACAACTGATGAAATATGTATTGAAGGTTCACCATAGTATCATATTGCTCATTCCAAAAAGTACGAGATAGAAAAAAAACACGGCGGTTTCAAAAGATCGGTTTAGATGGCAAAGAAGTCATCGGTTGTATCAATGACCTAGCCATACTATCAAATATTAAAATTCCACATGATTTGCCAATTAAATCAACCTGCTACAACTTTGGATTTTACTACTGAATTGCCCAATGGTCTTAAAATGTAGTTTGTGATATTAATGGTCTTATATAGCTTATTAGTTTTTGTTCAGGTTTAGAGAAAGGTGTGTTTGTTAGTGAGGCACAGTACCACACAGGTGCTATTTAAAAAAAAACAAAGATAAATAACCTAGGTGAACTTAAATGTACAGAACATAGACAACACAAAAATTGAACTAATGCCGTAGTCAAGCACTCACACAGAGCAGTTCTCACAATGAAATAAATAAAAATAAATAGTCAACTACTCCATTCAGGAAAAGGGTAGGAATTACAAACCAAGGAAACATTTTTGTCATGCTAAAGGGGATGTACTTGTGGGAGATTTAATTAAAGATCAAGAAGTGACTTAATAAGTTCAGAGAACAAATTTGGTGTAGAATCAGTTGCAAGCCTTGCCTTACTATCTTCAAGTACACAGAATAAAATGAATGCTTTTCACCTGCAAGTCTCAGTGGAGCAAGTCCTTGCACACCCAAAAGCTCTGGCTTTTGATTGAAAAGAGCATTGTCATTGATCTTAAATTTTAGTTTTTATGGTAATGTGAATGGACGAGTTAGCAAACACAATGCTGAGTTGAATGAGGGTGAATAGATAGATGGGACATTGAAATGTATGGACACAAAATAGATTCTGGGTGGTGAGCATGTATAGATCTATGCTGAATCTGTTAAAAAATGCTATATGAAGCCCGGGCATACCCACAGAACACTTTAGAGCAGGGGTCTCCAATCTTTTATGGAGTGAGAGCTACTTCTGAGCAGTGAAAATTGTCGTGAGCTTCTGAAGGCTAGGAAACTCACACATTTTTTCGCGAGACCCCAGTTTCATTGACTTTAAGCTTAATTTCTTCCAAGCCCATATGGTGGTTTGAACAAAATGGGGCACTCTCAGCTGCAGGTTGTGCTACCTGAAGCAAAAGCTTGTCTTACTTGGAAGCATTCCTGGAAAGTGAAACCAAATACTGCAGGATACAAGCCTATGACCTGCTTTTCTTATCCTCGATCTGAATTGTTCACGTACTGCAAAAGTTAAACCTCTACATATATTCCATACCAAAATGTGAATTATTGAAGTCTAGTTACATACATCACCAAATGTGATGCAGTGCGCGCAACGAAATTCGTTTTATGTATTTAAATGTTTACTTACCTGTAAAACTCCGTAATCCATACATTATTTCCCCCCACCCTGCCCCTCCTCCTGCCCACGTCACCGCCCTATAGAAACACCTACTGCCGACCGCTACTGCTAGGGTCCCTTCGGTCAGTGCTGCCCCCATGTCTCCTTTGTCCCCGGCACCGCAGCCCCTGCCCCTGTCTCCCCTGCTGCCCTCAGTGCGGAGTCTGTAGACTTACTCCGACAGATTCAGGTTGGTCAGACATCAATGCTGACTGTCCTCCATGGCCAGACTCAAATCATGACACAGTTGTCATTCATGGAGGGCATGTCAGCTACAATCTCAGACCAACGTCGGATTCTCATGTCCATGGAGTCCACACTGATGGCAGTAGTTGCCCTCCTGCAGCGGTCCGACCCCCCCTCCTTCGGACCCATCCACACCCCCCTCTCCCATACCTGTCTAGAGCACACGCAGACGAGCACAATCACACACACCAACACACCCAAACAGCACACCACCACAGAAGTCCAAGCACACACCTCCTGGCACCCAATCTCACAGGGCTGCAGGCACAACCACAGGAACTGTGGCCAGACCGCAGACACGCAGCCAGAGACAAACTCTGCAAGACTCACAGCCCTCTACCTCCACTCCCATAGTGTCCTCAGGTGCAGGGTGTGGTCTGGCTGAACTGGCAGCAGTGTGCAGCGCTGAGTTTATTTCCACCTTTGGCACTGCACAAGCCACTGAGGAAGATTCCTCCCCCCCTGCACCCACAACACCTACCCTTCCCACTAGTGTCCCTGCGGTTCCTGGTCCTGACTCAGATGATGCCCCCCATGGATCAACAGACCAATAGGACATTTGTGTGCAGGCAAGTTTGGGGTCAACAACTTCCCCAACGTCCCCCTACCAGACTTTTAAGTGGACTGGCCATTGGCCTTGTTGGAGCTTGAACTCAATTTTGGACATCTTTCATTTTGGAGCTGAATAAAGCATTTTATTTTTCATTCTACACTATTGCATTTCGGGTACTTGCTTTAGGTGCTGAGGGCCCTGCATTTGGTGTCATGCTAATATTTTTGGGTTCTGAGACATGTTTTTGGATGATGGTAATGAGCTGGACCATGATATCTATCTGCCATAACAATGTCTCTGAAATAATTCATTGGTTGTGTGGGTTCAGTTTGGCTAGAGACATTGTCCCAAGGAGTGTTCCTTCATCTGTGACACCTGAGATCTTCACTACAGACAGTAGCACAATTGTTGTGCTGACATGTGTGCACAGTTCCTTTGTTGGTTTTGGTTGCCTTCAGCAATGGCCATGCCTGCTCACAGGTGTCTACTGCTCATTAGTCTGTGCCATCCATGCTACTCACTGTACTTGTGTTTTGAGTATGTACAAATGCCTTCATGGACACATTCACCCTTTTTCCCACTATGCATGTGTGCCATCACAGCCTACCCCTATGTTGGCAATTGTTCTGCAGGGCATTTGGGCACATGACTCACATTATTGAGCATTGCATCTAATGATTTTCAACACTATTCCTTCCATGAGTGACTACAACATGGTGGTCTGACCACCATCTGGACATTCATATCAGCCCAGGGGTGTAAGTGACAGTGTGTGTTCCCTTTTGCTCTCTTTGTTTGGTGGGCTGTTATATGACTATACACTATTGTGTCATAATGGTAGGGTGGTTTTGTTGCCTGTAACCTCCATGGGTGGATAAGCATGTGGAAATTGACATCAAACCCACATGTGGTGTGTCACACAGTGTGTGACAGGAATCAATCCTCCCTGGAGTGGGACACTGCTGTAAGTGATGGGTTGCTATGGCAACATCATGA
Organism: Lissotriton vulgaris; assembly: GCF_964263255.1. Classification (NCBI taxonomy): domain Eukaryota; kingdom Metazoa; phylum Chordata; class Amphibia; order Caudata; family Salamandridae; genus Lissotriton; species Lissotriton vulgaris. Next base: position 44,746 of record NW_028254405.1, on the reverse strand, counting down.
AAGTCACAAGCTAGGGATGTGCACATACCCCCATGTAGTTGTGGTATGATGATGATGATGATGGTCCCCCTCTATATCTGAGCACTGCTGGGAGTCCTCTGCACCCACCCCTCTTCTGTCTGGGCACTGCTGGGAGTCCTGTGCACCCACCCCCATACTGTTGGGCACTGCTGGGAGTCATATCAACCCACTCCTCTTATGCCTGGGCACTGCTGGGAGTTCTCTGCACCCACCCCTCTTCTGTATGGGCTCTGCTGGGAGTTCTCTGCACCCACCCCTCTTCTGACTGGGCACTGCTGGGAGTCATATCCACCCACCCCTCTTCTGTCTTGGCACTGCTGGGAGTCCTCAGCACCCACCCCTTTTCTGTCTGGGCACTGCTGGGAGTCCTGTGCACCCACCCCTCTTCTGTCTGGGCACTGCTGGAAGTCCTCTGCACCCACCCCTCTTCTGTCTGGGCACTGCTGGGAGTCATATTCACCCACCCCCATATTGTTGGGCACTGCTGGGAGTCGTGTGCACCCACTTCATACTGTTGGGCACTGCTGGGAGTCATATCCGCCCACCCCTCTTCTGTCTAGGCACTGCTGGGAGTCCTGTGCACCCACCCGTCTTATGTCCGGGCACTGCCGGGAGTCATATTCACCCAACCCCATACTGTTGGGCACTGCTGGGAGTCCTCTGCACCCACCCTTCTTTGGTCTGGACACTGCTGAGAGTCCTGTGCACCCACCCCCATACAGTTGAGCACTGCTAGGAGTCCTGTGCACCCACCCTCATACTGTTGGGCACTGCTGAGAGTCCTACCCACTGAACCCCATACTGTTGGACACTGCTGGGAGTCCTCTGCACCCACCCCCATACTGTTGGGCACTGCTGAGAGTCATATCCACCCACCCCTCTTCTGTCTGGGCACTGCTGGGAGTCATATCCACCCACCCCCATATTGTTGGGCACTTCTGGAAGTCCTGTGCACCCACCCCCATACTGTTGGGCACTGCTAGGAGTCCTGTGCACCCGCCCCCATACTGTTGGGCACTGCTGCAAGTCATAGTCACCCACCCCTCTTATGTCTGGGTACTGCTGGGAGTCCTGTGCACCCATTTCTCTTCTCTCTGGGCACTGCTGGGAGTCATATCCACCCACCCCATAATGTTGGACACTGCTGGGAGTCCTGTGCACCCACCCCCAAACTGTTGGGCACTGCTGGGTGTCATATCCACCCACCCCTCTTATGTCTGGGCACTGCTGAGAGTCCTCTGCACCCACCCCTTCTTATGTCTGGGCACTGCTGGGAGTCCTCTGCACCCACCCCCATACTGTTGGGCACTGCTGGGAGTCATATCCACCCACCCCTCTTCTGTCTGGGCACTGCTGGGAGTCATATCCACCCACCCCCATATTGTTGGGCACTGCTGGGAGTCCTGTGCTCCCACTCCCATACTGTTGGGCACTGCTGGGAGTCATATCCACCCACCCCTCTTCTGTCTGGGCGCTGCTTGGAGTCCTCTGCACCCACCCCTCTTCTGTCTGGGCACTGCTGGGAGTCCTGTGCACCCACCCCTCTTCTGTCTGGGCACTGCTGGGAGTCATATCCACCTACCCCTCTTCCGTTTGGGCACTGTTGGGAGTCTCATATCCACCCACCCCTCTTCTGTCTGGGCACTGCTGGGAGTCATATCCACCCACCCCTCATATGTGACGCACCGTACCCCAACATTCATGGCGTGTGTGCAGCTCATATCATTATTGCAGTGGTGCTATACGCGAGCGCGTGTGACGCACCATACCCCAACATTCATGGCCTGTGTGCGGATCGTATCATTATTGCAATGGTGGTATACGCAAGCACGTGTGACGCTCCGTATCCCAACTTTCATGGTATGTGTGTGGCTCGTATCACTATTGCAATGGTGGTATACGCGAGCGCATGTGATGCACCGTACCCCAACTTTCATGACGTGTGTGCAGCTCGTATCACTATTGCAATGGTGGTGTACGCGAGCGTGTATGATGCACCGTGCATCTACACCTCCGTTGTTGCGGTACGTTGTACTCACCGTCTACGCCATCGTCAGTTTCTATGCACCAGGTTGTAGGAGTACAGGACTGGGATGACACGGACAATGGGGTTCATGGCGTGTATGTTGCGTACCGGGGTGCGGTTCGAGCCGGACTCTGCTTTTACGGCTGTTTTCGGGTCCTGTAGAAAAAGGGTCGTACGGAGTGTCGCAGAGATGAATCGTACTTGCTGGGCCCGAAACTGCTGCTTGTTTAAGTACGGACGTCGCGCACTGCGTGAACCGGATACAAATCTTATGTATTTTTGTGTCGTACGGTGTTTCTTACGATTTGCACGGGGATCTGCTTTAGGTTAGGATCGTACTTGATCGTACATACGGGGAACTTGAAGGTGTACGATTCGTATGGGAAATACACTCCGTACAATTATTCGGAGCACATTTTCCCGAATCGGAATCGACCCCATAGTGTTTCGTTATATGGAAGATGCTTATTAGGTAGTAATAATATATTTTAAATGTATTTAATTGTTGCAATATATTTTATAAATAATTAAATGTTCTATATTTTGCTGTTTAGTTTGTTAAGTATGTATTGATTTTCATTTTTGAGTGATATTAATAAATATTTAAGATTTTGTTGTTTGTAAATTATATATTTATATGCATTTATTTTATTGTGTATGTATATGTGTTAAAGAATGTGTTTTTAATATGCATTTATACTTTAGGATGTGTTTTATTTGTATTCAATGTTATTATTGAATCGATATTGTTGGTTGTCTATATTTTGTAATTCGATATTATGTTTTTTTAAATAGTTGTATGATTTATGATATTTTCTTTTTCGATATTTTGTTGTTCGATAATGTTAGAAACAATATTTTTTTTAGTCAATATAGTGGGTTCGATATTTTAGTTTTTTTTAAATTAAATATAGCAGGTCGATATTGTTTTCTATATTTTGGCTTCGATATTTTCTGTAATCAATATTTTGTCCCTCTAATTTAGTCATTGATCCGCACAAAAGACTTCAATTGTGGATTTCAAACACTGGACTTGACACTCAATGCAAGTGCTGTACAATCCCTCTTTTCTTAATCAATTGGATTAAGTGGTGATTAGTAGACTTTAACTGAGTTATCAAAGGCCTAACATGATTTAATAATATACCTTCCATTTTATGACATGATTCATCCATGTTAACAGATTGGCATCTCTGTTTTAAATCATGTTGCAAACATTTTGCTCCACCCCCCTTCCTCAGCTTCTTTCGTTTAGGTGCCAGCTGTTGTCTAGAACCATCTCTTTTCCATTGTAAGGAAGGCTCTGATGGGGTAGAGTTATACGTCCACATGACTGATTGCCTTGACCAGGCTGAGGAACAAGTGAAGCATATGAAGAGTCAGCCAAAGAATCACAAATGTCATCTCTCAGGGAGTCATAATAATTGCCTCTCCACTTCTCACTTTTCCGAGTGATAATCTCCTTTTTGTCTGCCCAATCTCCTTAGTTAGGACATTAGCAGCCCTCACAAGAAAGGAATCTAGAGTGCAAATAATCTCACCGACCAGTCTCAGGCTGCTTGGTTTTCCTTTTCTCAATAGCAGCTAAGGAACAAACCTTCTGGCACCAAACATTGAACGTTAAAGGGGGCACAGTCCGGCCTTTTACAGACCCCGACAGGCATGGATGGGCCCGCCCTTGGCCTGGGCTTCATCCTGGCGCGTATCCTGTCATGGGACGTCATTGCGCTTTTGAGCATGTGGGCAGGAAGGGAAGATCGAACTTGAAGTCTTCCATCGGTGCAGTCAAAGTCCAGTCACTTCTTCTCCCCTCTGCACCAACAAGAGCTATTACACCAGCCATGAGACAGTGATGCACTTTTTAAGCACATCGGCTGCAGGGGAAGATGGAACTTGAAGTCTCCCAACGGTGCTGTCTTAGTCCAGGCACAGCTTCTCCCGTCTGCATGGATGCCTCCTCCAACAGCTACTAAGTGGTGACTTAGTCTGTAGCATATTTTATTTGATTATATTTAATTCATAAAGTTTAGACTGTGAAGCAAAAGGTTGCTGTTCAGAATAGAAAATGTTGCCTGTCCTTAAACCGTTAGTGTCTGATTTGATGGTAAACAAACAGTGTGGCAGGCTGCATTTGGTGTAGATGGGCTTGCATTTGGCGTGTCAGCTGTGCACCTGCTGCAGACGTTAACATAGCTAAAGAGGATTTGTCGGAGAGGGCTAGTAGACACATGGAAGGATGTCTGGACTGCCAACTGACACTACTGTTTAAATGGCACTGATAAAAATAAGAGCTTCTTTAGAAGAAATGTTCTAAATCTGCTATGAGCTAAAACCATCCAGGAAAATGCAATTTTTGAAAGTTAAACCATGCACCCAGTTCAGAGTGAAATTTAACGTATTTAACGTTATAAAACATTGGACTACTATTCCATTAATATCACTAAATAAAGTGAATAATAATGTTTGGGATCTTCAATCAACAATAGATTAAAATCATGCACGAAAAGCGCTCTTGCACTGTAGAGCTAGTCGGTACATGGAAGGATGTTTTTTCTGCCAATCAACATTCCTCCTACTATGGAGCTGATAAAAATAGGATGGTCCATTAAAAAAAGTTCTCTACATCTATTTTGAAAAAATGTTTTATAGAATTCAGACCCTTTTTACCCACTTTAAAAGTGATTTTTAAATTGGTAAAAAGTACAAAACATTGAAGTAATTCTCCAGCAAAATCACTAAAATAACTGAATAAAAATGATAGTGCTTTGGTAAAGATATTAAATCAAGACGACTTCTGGTGATGGTAAAATAAATAAGAATTCAATTGGGAACCTTTAAATGGAGAACTAGATATTTCATTGTGTTAGTGAAAAAGTGTTTCACACACAGGCATTAAATATTACATTAGGGGCCTGTGTTAAAAACAGACATACAGGGTAAGTAGGAAAATAGTTCAGTTAGAAAGAAGGGAGTCAGATTAAGATAGTAATAAGTTAAGAGCACTCTTTTTCAAAAGAAGATTTTCCTGATATGGTGTAACTTGAGCCATAAAGAAATTCTTCTTGATGATTATGGCAAATTTAAATAGTGAGCTGATGTTTTTTGGAATAATTAATGAGGCATATTTTCCAATCTACGAGATGCCCAATATGGTACCTGGATGTGAAGTGTGAGGGCATCAAAAATAAACAACCTCATCCAGTGGGGAAAGGGCACTTGGAATGGTGTCAATGGACCGCAAATAATCCTGTCTGGAAATTCAGCGGCATTAATAATTAGTGACCTAGAAGTCGGCCCTTAATGTGGTAAACCTCCCTCACACCGGTGGATCAATTCTCAAGAAAGCGCACATGCTATTTTCCTAAACTGGAGTACCTGGTCTTGTGACCTAACCCAGAAACATCACATTGCATGACATACAGTGATAGGGCCCAACCGTGTGAAATTTGGCCCTTTCTACTCTGCCTCTAAATCCCTGTATTGTGGTGTGCCTCAGGGCTCTTCTCTGAGCCCGACCCTTTTTAACATTTATGTGGCACCCCTGGCAAAGGTCGTAAGATCATTTGGACTTGAGGTGTTGTCCTATGCGAACGACACCCAAATCATGGTCTCCATATCCCATAACATCAGGGACTCAGCCCTTAATTTCAAACTTTGCATGCAGCCTGTTTCCTCCTGGATGGTGGAAAATTACATGAAACTAAACGGAGACAAGACAGAAGTACTTGTCTTTGGTAGTAATCAGGACATCTGGTCCATGGACTGGTGGCCTGTTAGTCTAGGTGCCTGCCCTTGTCCTGTCTCTTATGGAAAAAACTTTAGTATCATTGTTGACAATTCTCTTTAGATTGAGCACCAGGTTAGCAAGACCATCTCCACCTGCTTTAGCATTATTAGGGTCCTTCAGAAAATGTCTCACCTTCTCTCCTTTGAAGAACGCAAGCAGGCAGTAGTAGCACTGGTAACGTCCAGATTGGACTATTGTTATGCCAATTATTTGGGCATTAACAAGGGTTGTAGCGGGAATTCTGTTCTCCTACAGAACTGTCCATAGAGACCTGGAACCTAGGACACGTGCATGTTTGAAATATTTATTTACTAATGCATGGTTCTGAAACGCAGTATCTTATATAATACTAGCAGACATATTATAAGCAACAAAGTTATCAGCATAGTTATTAGTCCATAAAAGGCGAATGGTGACAGCATACTAAGATGCTGAAATGAATAGGAATTTATAATACCTGATTCTCACCCTCCCTATTAAGTATAGTATTTTATATCTATGAAGGTCCCATTTGGGTTTTAGCAGAGCGGGCCCATACCTCAAAATCTCAGTGGCAGAGGATCACATCATGTTCCACCAGCTCTCTGCATGCGAAGCACCATCAAGTGTGTCTCGGGTTTATTCAGCACAACAATATAAAACCCGCCTAGAGCCAGATTTTGGCAGCAGCATGTGTGTTATGTCTCTGGAGGTGCGAAGATCAGACCTCACAATAACATTGTGTCAAGTTATCCTTGCAGCATTCAGCACTCACTGTGCAGACAGTGTACCGAGCAAAACTGATATCAGAGCAATAACATATTATTTCTCAAGTAAATCGCGAAGCTCTTCTGGGTTGAAAGCTAAAACAACAATTAAGTGTTGTGTGCAAAGTAAGGCAGAAAGGTAAAATAGCGATTAAATATTTAATAAGCTCATTCTAACCTAACACAGTATATAGAAAAGAATTAGCTATATGACACCCCCCCCAATGATCAGAGCACGGACAAAATTAAGGCAAGGTAAAACCTGAACAGGGGCATAACATGAAAGCAAAGTTCAATAATAATGAGCTAAGCTAATCTGAAAAGGCATAGGTGAAGGCCTACAGTGGCCAAAATAAATGGACCAAACTCTCCAATACAAGGCCCTAAAATATAATGCCAATAAGCCAGGGGCGTATGAAAGGAATTGAGTTCAATAAAAACGTACCTTCAAAAAATATAAGGTTGTACGTGCCTAAATAATAAAAAGTCTCCGAGGCATCTCCGGATAGGACTGTATATGCAAAATATGCAGCAACAGCTTCCAACATGACATCCGTGTCATCATCCGAAAACAGTTCAGCCATCCAATTAAGCAGCGGAAAAGAAAATACATGCTCCTCTAGCACTGGATCCTCTAGCATCATCAGAGGACAACTCGGTGGGTTTTGTAGAACGCTCTGTGCCAAGAACTCATGCGCCGCTGCGAGTATGTCCCAATGACCCATTAGTCCATGCATCGCTGCCAAGGCCATAATCCTTTCGCCAGAACAAACCAACTCGTGAGCAACTACGGGGCTCATCAGATGATTAAAATCGACATCAGGAGACACCGTCAAGCAGAGACACAAATCAAAGGCCCATTCGAAATCGCAGCTCAGGCAATGAAACACAGGCTGGACACATGTGAAATAGGAAAACCGAAACGATAATCCAAATGCCGTGCTTAAAGTCGCAAGCGGCAGGGTGCCATAGTAATCGAGCATCCGGTTGTGAAACAGCAGTAAGAGGGGCTCTGCGGCTTCCAGCGCAGGACGGGCATCCATGTTTAAAATAACAAAATATCACCAAAACGCCAGCAGTTAATGCCAGTATGACCGGGAAGCCACCAAACAGACTTGAAAATATAGAATGGAAAAAGCTAGGGATGATTCCAAATATCTTCTCGAATGAAGTCACAAGACCACTGCTAACTAATTTAAAAAAGTGAGCCAGGCCAGAAGTGGAGGAGGCATTAAAGATTTGATGAACCAGCTCGCTGAAATGTAACGGCAAATCAGTATTTAAAAGGGCCTGCAACTCTGTGCGCGTGTTAGCTATGTGAAGGACGAATGTTTCACGGGCCGAACTCAGGGCCGCTTCTTTTTGAGACAAAAGGGCTCTTATTCTACTCATACCATTGAACTCTACTTTCAAGGTTGGGATGCACAGCTAGATGGATACAGCTGAATTCCCATGCGTAGGGGGATACAGAACGTTTTTGCAACAGACGACACGTTCTGATACAGTTACCACATAAGCTTCACCTTTAATTAAACCGCAACACTCTTCGTTATTCAACAGTAAATAACTACCATTCGCCAGTAATGTGAATGTGGGAACTATTGCAGGAACTGGAGTCCCTTTTAAAAAACAGGCTAAATTAGGCCGGTCCTGATTACAAGAACCATGTAATTGGATGTGCCTGCATATCAATGAATGGTCAGGGAACTCTGTGCATTCTTCTCCATTGAGATATACTTCTTTCTCGTCTTTCAAGCATCTATAAGTGAATGGAAGAGACCACGCCTCATGGAGGAATGAGTTCCCTAATGGTTCATATCTCCCTATAGCTATGTAGCGCATACAATTAGTACATTTTTACAGAGCAAATGGTAATGTGATTAATTCGTGGATAAGCCACGTTGCAGCAGTAGCTTCAGCTACAGAGAACGGTAAAGACTCCAACCTCTCAATGTGTACCATGGAAAATGAAGCATCACGCATTGAAAGCATGCGTTGTTTGTCAGTTAAATTAAAAGGGGCAAAAAGAGAGGAAACGTTCATGTAACTCCAAGGCACACGACCAGCCTTAATCGTCTGTAGGGTCCATGCAAATTGCATAATAGAAAGCAATTGATTTTGACCATGGTACAAAACAGACACTTCATCTTGTACAATGTCAACAACAGAAGAAACAATATTATTCAACGTGTAAATGCGGGCAGAAAGCATGTTCATACTGTTATCGACTACTGCAAGCACCTTCTCCAAATTAGCTTTATCAATAGCTCTCAGGCGCTTAGCAGCCTCAATCTGCGAAAGTTTCCACATCTCATTGTAAACAGCATAAATCCACCGTTTAGATCTACCACCAGCCGGGCCCTTTATGAAATCATTCAAATCGACATTGTCAGTTAACTGGGATAGATGTAGTTTAACTGCAGTTAATGTAGAATGTTGTAGCCAATTCTGACATAATTTTCCCACGGAGTAAGTGGTGACAGTATGATCAGTATCAAAACGGGGATCAGGCCTGACCTGTGTAAAACCGTCAGTTAAGCCCAGAAAGCGACGTTGGCAAGAATCAGAGCTTCTGTGCCACATCAGCCAACCCTTCGGATCCAAACTGGATACATTAAATGATGAATTATGCAATAATGTCTGCAACTCTCTAATGGAAAACTTTGTGAAATTATTAAACCGGAATATTCTTCCAAATCAGGAATAGTAGGGGTATTTAACTTTTTAGAAGTAGCCAATCCATAGCATGTTGTCTGGGAAATGGTAGAATTCAAAATTAACATATGATTTGGGATGAGACATGCAAGGTGCAAAGCCTCAGTGCCTTGTACCTGCCAACTTTTAGAACCCCAAACCGATTTAAGGTCCATGGTTTCCTTCCATAGCTACTAGCCCTCAACAGCTAACTTGTCTAGAAAGGACTTCGAATACAACAATTTAGTATCAGTAAGTCTAACTTTGGACATGGATTTTTGTGTCATCCTAAAATAAAAGGACTCAGGTTTTGACTGATTAAAGTCTGTAAAATAAGTGTACTTTTTTAAAAAGGTACTGGAGCTGCCTTGTAAGGGTGCTGGGCAATGTTCTCCCACTGTGTGTAATTTACAGTACCCCTTCTGGAACTTGTTTTATGCAGGAAATGGTTACCAAAATGTTGAAAGCAAAATAAATCATCATAATTAGCAGATTCTAAATACAAATCTTCAGCATCAAAGGCAGCATAATATTGCAAATCAGAAAATAATGATTCTACGGCTGAACATCCCAATCATCAGATCGTATTTTTTGTTTCACCACATCCCCCATGTTCACTCTGAGTACATTAGGGACATTAACCACTTCAGTTGGGACATGGATTTTAAATTTAACTGCATCCCACACAATCCCATCAAGAACCGGCCAAGCAGTGATGTTTACAAAATTCAAGTCTCTCTTCAGTCTGTGTGCAGAATGGGACGAGGAAAGGGGGGCCAAAGTTCCCTTAAGATGCTGAATGCATGTTCTCTCCTCGACATAGTGTCCATCGATCAGACGGAAAAAATAAAACACAAAACCAATTGACATAAAAAGATACACTGAAAAAAGCACCAGCCAAATATACGTCCATGGAGGGATCAAAAATGCTTTTTAAATAATGTGGCATATGTTGCTAGACGTGAGGGCTTTTTTGAATGTACTGAAACAGAGTCAAATGAGAATCGGGATTCTGTAGTCAAACGTGTCTGTAAATCAGGCATCGACAAATCAGCAGGATAGGCATAGTCTATGTCATCAATGTTATTAACTTGAAAAGAATTTAAAAAAGGATTGGAAACTGCAGGCATCTCGAGGGCCACCTGTGGCTCAGCATTAGAAGTAGTGGCCAATACAGAATTTCTCACAATCGAAGGACAGGAGACTGCCGGTGTCATACTATGAAGAATCGGCCACCCAGTGTATCTTGACATTGTCAATTGAGACAAACCTGTTTTCCTTACGACCTGGAAGTGGTGGTAAAATGACTGTCCTTGTGTCCTTCACTCCAAGAACGGGAACCGGTGCTCGATAGGAAGGACCAAATTCTTACTTGTTATCGATCATCTCTCAAACCAGTTCTCCAACTTTGGGTAGCCAGCCAACTACCGGGATCTGAAACGCATCATCCAATGTTGAGGGCAAATGTTCCTTTGAAAGACTGTCTCTGGTCTTTTGTAGATCCTGTAAAACATTGCAATGTTCATCTACGTCAAAGGCCGTGGCTTGAGCCACGCAGTCTAGACCGTCGAGGTCAGGTGCCTACATCTTGATACCAAGGGTCACTTGTGTGACCCTATCATCTCTAACATGAAAGAACTATTATGGCTGAATACCACCCCTATTTGCTGGTCAGACCATTTTCTCACACTCTTCTCCATTTCTCTAAAACCCACCAAACGCCCCTCCACTACCCCCTCCGACTCTTTTAGAAGAAACTGAAAAAACTTAAACTTAGATGATCTCAACAATGCATTGAACAAAGACCACCCATGCCTTGATGGAGACATGGATAACATATCTGAGGCCACACAGACATGGCTAAATGACGCAGTGAACGCCTGTTTGCCCTCATCCCGCTGTAAAGGGAAAGTACATCGTCCCCCGGCCCCTTGGTATACAGAGGCCCTAAAGAAAGAAAAATCTACCTGTAAGAGCTTAGAGAGACAGTGGCGTAAGAACTACGAACTGTATCAAAAAGAGATCTACCGTAAGGCCAGAAACAGCTATCATTCGGCATGCATGAAAGCTAAAGCATGCTATGTTACTACTACCATAAATACAGCTGTTAACAAAGCCCAGACTCTTTTCAGCACTGTGAAGGAATTGGCTGGAGAAAACTCTAGAGCGGAGGCTGCCCCTCTCAACACCCAGCAGTGTCAGGATCTGGCGTCCTTTTTCACTGAAAAGATTGTGAAAACATCGTCTCTAATATTAACAAAAATAGCATTACCACTCATAACCAAGAGGACACCTCCCAAATCTCTAAAGGAATCTGTCGCCTCGAAGCCTGGCCTCCCATTACATCATATCAACTGAGGAAACTTCTAAAATCTATCAAATCGGGTTCCCCCCGTGACCCCATTCCCATCAGTATCATGAGCAAATTGGAGGACTCTACCCTGACGCCCATCACAGAGATACTTAATGCCTCCATGAAACAGGCTTCAGTTCCTGCTTTATGGAAACATGCCATAGTCAGCCCTCTGTTAAAAAAGCCGACCGCCGATCCTACGATATTGGCCAATTACCGACCAATATCGTTACTCCCTGCTTTTTCCAAAATGTTGGAAAGGCATATTCATGAGGCTCTTTCCACATATGTGGAAAACAACGAACTACCTCACCCGTCCCAGTCCGGCTTTAGGAGTGGATACTCCACCGAGACTGCCCTGCTCGGGATCACGGAAAAGATCAGAGAGCTCAGAGATGATGGCCAAACGGTGGCACTGATCCTGTTAGATCTAAGTGCGGCCTTCGACACTATCTCTCACTCTAGACTGCTTGTCGGATTGGAGGAGAGTGGTGTCGAGGGCAGGGCGTTAGAATGGATCAAATCATACTTATCCCGACGCACCTTCCAGATCACCTCCTCTGAGGCCTGTTCGGATGTTTTCTACTCTCCCCATGGTGTACCACAAGGATCTATCCTGAGTGCCCTGCTGTTTAATTTGTACCTTCGTCCATTAGCCAACCTTGCAGAGAACTTCGGTCTTGCCTTAATGACGTATGCAGATGATTCTCAGATTCTGTTTTCCCTCTCCAAATCTGACACGTCTGCGCCTTCTGCACTTAGAATAGGCCTTCGCGAAATATTCTGCTGGATGTTGGCCAACCAACTTAAATTAAATGGGGACAAAACAGAGGTCCTCCTCTTAGGGAATAATAAGGATCTTTGGAGCGACCCCCACTGGCCGATGTCACTGGGCAAGCTTCCGCCCCCAGCCACTCAGGTCAGAAATCTCGGGGTCATCATAGATGACAATCTCTCCATGACACAGCAAGCCAACAAAGTGGCTGGCATATGTTTCACTATTCTCAGATGGCTTCGTAAAATTGTCTGGATGTTGCCACCTACCACCCAGAAGACCGTAGTCAATGCTTTAGTAACTTCTCGGCTTGACTACGGTAACATCTTGTACCTGGGTGCAAACAAAGCAGTAATAAGACGCTTGCAACTGATACAAAACGCTGCGGCCAGACTGCTTTGCAGAATCCCCAGATACGCCAGGATCACTAAACATCTTAGGGACCTGCACTGGCTCAGGGTCGAAAACCGGATTCGCTTTAAAACCCTGAGCTATTTGTTTAAAATCAAAGCAGGGACTGCTCCCAAGTATCTCCAAGATCTTGCCAAGCCCTACCTTCCCAATCGCAATCTTCGTTCAGCTACATCAGCGAACTTTGCGGTACCCAGGTACAAACGGGCTAGAATGGGCGGGAGATCCTTTTCATATCTGGGTCCAACTCTTTGGAACACACTGCCCTTTCAAATACGCAAAGAAGAAAACTACAAGAACTTTAGGAAAAGCGTAAAAACCTGGTTGTTCGATAAATAACTGCCTTCGGAGCTGTTCTCTCTCTAGCTGTGCCCTGTGTTTTTGCTAATTTGGCGCCGGGAAACCCTTTGTGGGTAGCTGTGCGCCTTCTAAATGCTATAAAATAAATAATAAATAATAAAGAGCATTTCGTACGGGGTCCGCCCACCCAGAGACCTTCTAGGGAGATTGTTTAGAGCACACTGCACGCCTTTAAGGTGGGCCAACCAGTTTCTGCCAGTGCCTATAACTCGAGCTGTCAAAGATTGCTTTAAGTCACGGTTCATTCGCTCCACTACTATATTACCCTCTGGTCTGTATAGAGACAAAAACTTGACTTGGACCCCCAACGAAACCATAGCATCCTTATACGCCTTAGAGGCGAAAGCCGGACCCTGATCCGAATGGAAGGTACCACAGGCAAAAATCCCTACAAAGACACGCAAATCTCTTATGACACTCTGTGAATCAGCGCTGCGATGGGGCCATTCCCACACAAAGCGTGTGCATGAATCAACTGCTACTAAGATGTACTTATACGCAGTATCAGAAGAAAAAGGACCGCAGTGATATAAATAAACGCACCCCAGTGGTTTATTAGATATGTACAACTGTGTCTGAGGCGGACGTGCAGCAGTCGAAGGCTTGATCTGCTGGCATATGTCACATTGAAGGACATAATCTCGCATCTATTTGTACAGTCCCCGCCACCAGAACCTCTGTTGTAGCTGAGTTACAGTGGCTGAGACGCCCGCATGCGCAGACGCCAGACCTTCATGCGCTGCTGTAATCAAAGTAGCTTTGCGATCAGCGATCAGCGATCAGCGTTGGGAATCAACTGTTTCCCAACATCAGGAATTTTCACATAAGGAACTTTATCGGGACTTAAGTGGTATGTGTACTTCGAAGGGAACCCCGCAGGATATTTACCTCCCTTCTCAGTGGCAGAAACTGCCGCCAAGATGTCATCATCTATTTTACTTTTGGACCGTGTAACATCTGCAGATTTCACAGCTTTATCAGCAAGCGAGTTACCGACAGCGTGGACTCCTACACGCTGATGGCTGAGAGTATGAATCACAAACACAAGTGACAACCGCTCTTTAAGCTCTGCCACTCGGACCCAGATCATTTTATGTTTTATTGTGCTACCCTTGGAATCACGAAAATCATTCTGAACCCAAAAGAACAAGTTTTCATTGTAAGACTCGAGACAGTAGTAAGAAACACTTACTATTAGAGTTGTCACACAAGGATCCGAGTACTCCAATGCAAGCATCAGAGCAGGAAGCTCTGCTAATTGTGCAGTGCAGTCCCCTAGTGTCTGCGTGTGCACGACACTGGACTTGAACTCATCGATCACCATGGCACCGACCACAATGGCGCATGCGGAAATGTAGGCATGTTTAGAGCCATGTGCAACCTGCGCTGAACCATCAGTGTAAATGATGCAATGGAAATTCTCCAGGGGTCGCATCGCTTAAAGAGCCGGATGAACGAATTCATACTGTAAGTACTCCTGTGACCGTAATGAGACGTCAAAAATAAACGTGACATCCTGGGATGTCAAGGATGTAGCCCATTGAATCCACCGAGGGTGGAAAGCTTTAGAATTTGGTACACTGGCTTTCGTGACTGCCTCCCAGGCAGGACACGGGGTAAGAACCAACATGCGCTTTCCCTGTGACAGGGCACGTTCCCTAGGAATCGCCATCTGCACAGCCGTCAAAACCTTCTCCACAGTGGAAAAGCGCAATTCAGCCGAAGTGTATAAGTGTGACTTGTAAGCAATAGGTACCGTGTCTCCTTCATTAAAAGTCAGGTACGTGAAACCCACCGTCCCAGGGATAATTCTTATCACCAAGTTGGTCTGGTTATCTCGAGTCAGTAAGAATTTAGAACCAAGCAGATCAGCTTGCAAAGACTGCAGAATAGCCAAATGCTCTAGCAGCCAGCATGATTTGGAAAAAGATGGTTGTATCAAAGCATACAACGGCTTGATACACTGGGCACATTCTGGAATGTATGCCCTCCCGAAATTCAAGAAGCCCAGCAAAGATTGTAATTTTTTCAGTGTCGTCGGAGCGCGCAATTGTGCACATTTTTCCAGGAAGTGAGGAGCCAATCCCTTTCCCTCATTGTTGAGCTCGTAGCCCAGAAACAACACTGTGTACTCGGCAATGTGCGATTTTGCAAGTTGAATTTGTAACCTAAGGCAGCAAAGGTACAAATAATCCCATTGACCCGACACAGATGCTCCCAAAGTTCGTCGTCTATGAGATATGTCATCCACATACGAACAAGCATCTGGGTCGATTCCCTCCAATATGGAGACAATGCGGGCAGTGAAAATCCCAGGACTATTTTATAGCCCATATACAAACGCCGAAATTGTTAATGGACACCGCCGCAAGTAAAGGATGTCCATTGGGAACTTAGAGCATCCAATCGATGGGCATAATGTCAAGCGTGGTTTTAAACCGCTTACGCACAAGACTATTCACCAGAGCAGAGCCGTGGGTATTCTGTACTGCGAGTTTAAATGCCGGTAATCCAATACCAAACGATATGAACCGTTTGGCTTGTTTATAGTAAAAAGAGTGTTATTCATTGGTGACATACATGTTTCAATTACACCTTGATATTCTAATTGTTCAAGGATAGCCGCGACAGAAGCCTTTGCCTCACGCCGTATGGGATATTGAGGTTGAGGTTGTGGCTGAGACCGCAAAGGAATCTCCCGGCATGGGGACAATTTATCCCAACCACATTGATTGCGGTACACCGCCGGCGCTAGAGCCAGAGCCCACTCTTCTGCAAAGTGCAGCGCATCCTCTATCGAGACCGTGTTTGCGAAACTGGGGAGGATCACCTCCTCCCCTCGCGGAGCTGCGAGCACAAAAGGTGGGGGGCAATCAGCCTCCGAAAGCAAAATGTCATATGTAGACGAAAGATTTTCCCAAAATACCCCTTTTATGGTTCGCTGTATGTCACCCTCGATTAACAGGACAAATTCAAAAAGTCTATCCGGGGGAGCAACTCTTGTATCAGATGTTTCAATCACAACGTAAGTAGCAGTCGCTGTCACCTTCAGTAGTGGATGGAGGGTCTCACTATGGTAATCTCCGCCGCGCTGTCCAGCAAGGTCAGAGCCCACGTCAGGTGCCGAAGCTGCGTTCTCACAATCTGTGGCATATCGATGCGCTGTTAAGGCTGCAACTTTCTTCTTGGCAAACTGCGGTCTCTTAGGCGTAGAGCCTTCCTGCTTTTCTGCACCGTTTCTCGGGTGGGGCTGGTCACGTCCTTGCTGGCCACCCCGACCCCTGCTGCACCCTTCACCACCGGTTTACGGGGCCGATGAGTCCTGAAAGGTACGAGGAGAGCGTTGGTCAGAAGCCTGAAATCTATCAGGAGTTTTAATCGTCGCGCGATCACGCAAGTCATAAACACGTTCCAACTGCGCAGGCAACGGAGACGCAGGACGAGAAGCCTGGGTCTGTTGTTTTTGCAGTTGCTTTCCCTGTTTCTGTTTTTTAGGCCAATTTTGTTTCTTGGACTTGGGCTGAACTTCCGTTTCCGAAGTTTGTCCCTGGGGTTGCTTTTTCTCCTTAACAGAAAAAGGCTTAAGACCCTTGGCATTGCGACCCACGGTTTTATAAGCCGCCACAATAATCTTTGCTAACTGACGGGGTTTTTCAGCATCGGGAATCACTGCCAATGCGTTAGCAACCTGAAATTTCACTGCATCCCCCTTGATGTTAGCAAGGATTAGATCGCAAACTACATCGAAGGAGCCACACAGGCGCATACCCAATTCAACTGCGGACTCCAGTCCGTGATCATCCTGAACATGTTTAAGGATCGTAGGCAGGTCAGCCATAGACGGAGTGCCGTAGCACCTCGAATAGACCGCTGCAAAAGTCCTACCCCATGACTCACAGTCAACAAGCTCAGGGGCCAAATCTTTCGGCAAACTAAGTGTAAGAATCCGGTGTTTTTCACCTGGAGTCGTATTAGGAAATACAGCTTCCAGCTGGTAAAAATTTCTCGGCAAGCCTGAAAGGAAAATCATCCTTATCCTGGGGCTTCTTGCCCATGATGGCATTGACCATGACGGGACTGAGTTTCAAACCACCCTGCCCGGCCGGAAGCACCGCACCCCCCGGGGCTCCAACTGGAAGATTACGGCCCGTGTAATGTACCAAGGCTCTAATCACGGCAATTGCGAATACATGTAGTCGTTGAAGTTCAGCTAGGTTACAATTGCCGTGTAGAGGAAGAGGAGTAAATCCAGCCAAAACAGGCCAACTTGCGCCCGGAATGGACAATGGACCTAACCTCGGAGCAGTTAAAGAGTGGGGTAGGGGGCCACCAAACCAAACTCCATGCTGCCAAACGTCAATAGGAACTTCCTGTGCCCTGTAAGGAGTATACTCATTAGTTACAGCAGTGGGAGTGTATGTGTGGAACACACCAGAATTTGCGTCCACTGCCGGAAATGTCACCCACGAATAAAAAAGTTCGTAAGGATAAGCATGTTCCGCACTCACCACCATGATCACAGCCAAACCTTCCAAAGGCTCATTGTACATCCGCAAATGATCTCGCACCGCAATGCGACTATGCTGCGGAATGTCCACGGCAGCCATGACGGCACAAGAAAAAAGAAAAACAAAGTAAACTTTGTAGCACAACTAGGTAGTAATTCAAGGAAACCGTTTCAGTGAAGATTCAAGCTTGAAAAGACCTATTTACAAAAATAGGTAGGTTTTTCCGACACCACCGTTTTCCGGAAACGGCAGCGAAGGGGGTAAGGTATGAATGATACACTACTCAAGTGTCATGATATAAGGCCAACAACGTATGGGCGCCATGTAGCAGGAATTTTGTTCTCCTACAGAACTGTGCATAGAGACCTGGAACCTCGGTGAATTAGGATGGCCCAAAACTCACCTCAGTACCAAAAATCCCCTTACCGAGCTAGCTACAGTGTCTCATTGGTCATAACAAACTCCCAATGCTTAGACAGACTAGAACATGAACTTAGGTTACCTCAGGTATCGTGGAACACATGAACACTCTTTTGTTATATGATCATTGCAAACCAGAACATGGAGTAAATGAGGACACGTGCATGTTTGAAATATTTATTTACTAATGCATGGTTCTCAAACACAGTATCACTATATAATACTAGCAAACATATTATAAGCAACAAAGTTATGAGCATAGTTATTAGTCCATAAAAGGCGAATGGTGACAGCATACTAAGATGCTGAAATGAATAGGAATTAACAATACCTGATTCTCACCCTCCCTATTTAGCATAGTATTTTATATCTATGAAGGTCTCATTTGGATTTTAGCAGGGCGGGCCCATACCTCAAAATCTCAGTGGCAGAGGATCACATCATCTTCCACCAGCTTTCTGCATGCGAAGCACCATCAAGTGTGTCACGGGTTTGTTCAGCACAACAATATAAAACCCGCCTAGAGCCAGATTTTGGCAGCAGCATGTGTGTTATGTCTCTGGAGGTGCGAAGATCAGACCTCACAATAACATCATCTAAAGTTATCATTGCAGCATTCAGCACTCACTGTGCAGACAGTGTACCGAGCAAAACTGATATCAGAGCAATAACATATTATTTCCCAAGTAAATCGCGAAGCTCTTCTGAGTTGAAAGCTAAAACAATAATTATGTGTTGTGTGCAAAGTAAGCCAGAAAGGTAAAATGGCGATTAAATATTTAATAAGCTCATGCTAACTTAACACAGTGTATAGAAAAGAATCAGCTATATGACAGGGTCTTGTGCAACATCTGTATCTGGTGCAGAGGGCTGCAGCTTGACTGGTGATGAATCTTCCAAAATGTCATCCAGTCACAGCTGCAAATATGTCACTGCACTGGTTGCCTCTTGATCAAAGGATCCTTTTTCGGTCCCTCTGTTTGACTCATAAGGCCTTTTATGTCTTAGGTCCTGATGGCATCAAGTCGAGTGCGGCAAGACTGTGGAACTCCCTCCCGGAAAAGCTCTCTTGTCAACTATCTCACTCCATCTTTCGCAGGAGCTTAAAAACCTGGCTTTTCTCACATAATTCAGTATGAGCGTGTTGTTTACTCTGCTGCCTTCTTTTTAGCTGCATTAGCGCCTTGATGTCCTTGGGCTTAGTTCGCGCTGTATAAGTTATTTATTTACAGGTTGTAGGCCTCTGCACCAGCAGATGCACTTCCCTATGTGTAGGATTTCACATGAGACAAATTACAGGGAAGAGAAGGTGCGTAATTATAAAGAACACAAAGTGATGGGGAATACAGTAAATAAATAAATAAGGACCACCACAGAATAACATAGATAGCAAAAACATTATTAATGATTAATGAATGCATTCCCACAGAAACAATTTAAAAAATCATTATAGAATTACATTTAAAATTAGTTTGTTCTCGCATATTAGTTTAAAAGACATAAAAACCATAACCAATATTGTGTAAAGTGGTAAATAAAGCAAATGTAGGTAAATTACCCTTTTTGTGTGGTCACACCCAATTTTTCCTAAATTCTTTGCTTGTTTGTGGACTTTGCACGCTGGAACACTGCTGTCAGGTGTTCAGAGTGGTTCCATGTTTACATATCGATGTAACAAATATCAATGAAAAAAATATCGATGTAAAAATATTGATAACAAAAATGTCGACTCCCTATACTTAAACAGGTAAGTGCAATATTATCGACTCAAAAATATCGATTTAAAAAATATAGATGTAAAAAATATTGACTTTAAAAAATAACATAACTTAAATCAAATTAATAAAAAAATATTAATATTATTAAAAAAATTAATTAAATTAAATATATATTTTAACTAATTATAACAAATAAACTTAATTTAATAATTATAAACACAAAACAATTTATACATATACATATATTCACTTAAATAAATTACACATATTTACTTAGTTTATAAACTTTTTAATTATATAAAAATAAAATAAACACATATATAAATACTTTAAAATAAAATAAAATGTTCTATCTTTAATTAACCCATTGAACTATTTAAAAAAGGAATAATACACACATTTAATAACAAAAAAAACATTAGTAATTAAAACGTTGAATAGCGAGGGGGTAAAAATTACTATTCCTACTCCAGTGATTGTACCAGTAGAGAAAGCGCTGGATAGGTAAGGGGTAAAATGTACTATTCCCACTCCAGTGAGTGCAACAGTAGGGAAAGCGCTGGATAGCGGAGGGGCAAAAATGACTATTCCCACACCAATGAGTGCAACAGTAGGGAAAGCGCTGAATAGCAGAGGGGTAAAATTTACTATTCCCAATCCAGTGAGTGCAACAGTAGGGAAAGCGTTGGATAGCGTAGGGGTAAAAAGTACTATTACCAATCGCTGAATCCCCAAAAAATAAAAAATAAATCCATAAACATTGTTATTCAATTTCATTTCCAATATTACATATTTAATATAAAAATGTAAATATATTATTATTAACAAAGATATTAAAAAATAATTAATTACACATTATTGAACACTATAATATTCACAACACACACCTAAAATTAATTACACAATTAAATGTATTAATTACTAATTAATTAATGAAAATTAAGGTATGGTTTATTAATAATTAATCAATAAAAAATGAACTACGTACCACCTTTCACACCATTTACACATATAAACACCACAACACACACCTAAAATTAATTACACAATTACAATTAATAATTACTAATTATTAATGGTAATTAATTTAAAACAATGTAATAAATAATCAATAAAAATGATTTACTTACCACCATCAACACCATTTACACATATAAAGAACACTACACACACCCAAAATTAATTAAACATTTAACATAATTATTCATTATTTGACTAAATGAAATTAACAACTAATTATACATTACCAATTAACATTAATTATTCAATTACTGTTATATAATTTAATTACTTGCAACCATATTCCCCTATAAACCTACAACCCGCTAAGGAACTAATAACGCAGAATTGAACTTAAAATAAATTAATAACTAGTAAGATTCTAAAACATATAATGCAATGAAAAACAATTCTTATTAAAAATACTAAAATACATAACATTATTAATAAATTTATATTTTGTAAACTGTATTTTTGTAAACAATATGTATTACAGCAATATTTTTGTAATCAATATTACTTACCTGTCAGTCGATATTCGTGTTAACTATATTTCTTTTGTCGATATTTCTTCCCCACAATATTTCTCCATCGATATTCCTACTCTGCACTATCCAGAGTATGTGCTCTGATTCCTAAAAATACTTTTAACATGTATACACCCGACTGGCATCTTTAACTTTCCTATAGGTCCCTGGTATATGGTACAACATGTACCCGGGGCTTGTAAATTAAATGTCCCTAGTGGCAGTGAAAGTGTAAAACATTACTGCAGGCCTACCACTGTAGCTTGTCTGTGCAGTTTTAAAACTTTAATTTAGGTCTGCCCAAATAACCCCTTTTGACAGGTTTAAGCTCTCCTGTTTAATATTAATATCTCTGTTTAGGACATAAAATGTGCTAATACATTTAATATAAACATAGAGCATATAAAAGTTCAATGATAAACAGGTCCTTACAGTGACAAAGCCCTAAAAGTAATGTACGTTGTAGCAGTGATAGCTGTTCCATTGGAAAGCATTGAGATTTAATATGAATGTTTTTTTTATATATATACAGTTTTATTGAAGTGTGTAAGGATATATAACACATTTGTGCACTAATGTCATGGCATGTTCTCTCAGTCTGTGCAATATCCTGCCATCAACCAAAACAGTTCCTCAACAACACCCCCCCTTGACATTAATCACAGGAGTCAATGTTACTTCTTGAAAGCTGCATCACCCTCAATACAGTCCTGCAACCCCATCCTCTTTCATAAGTAGGTCAATCCTCTCTGCAGGTCCCTCACACTCACCCTAACCAAGCAAACAAGGTCGGACTTCAGACTACTCCTGTGTACTCTCCCCACCCCTGAGTCCTTCACAGTGGCCTGGCATCAGGGGGGTTCCTCAGATCAGCCAGCATGGGTGCAAAGGCCTGCAGGCCATCCTTAAGATTTTCAACCCTTCTTGTGTGTTTCATAAACAATTCAGTGCTGGAAACCAAAAACAAAGGGTGGTTTGGCGGGTGGAGACAACACGGGAAGGGGTGCAAGGTGAGGGTGCAGTGCGGGGGTGTTAATAATATTATAAAACATAAAAGAACTTACCCTAAGCTGCAGGCCACCTCCCGCATCGCGGTATGCCTCCTCTGTTATTCCTGGTCCCAGGAATCCCTGGGACAGACTCCCTGTGCAATACCCGCACTGCTCTCATGCTGTGAGAGAAGCACAGGGATTGAAATGAGCGTGCTGAAAAGATGCTCCACTCAGGTTAGCACGTCTGTGGGGTTTCTCCAGCCTTGCTGTTCAAAGCTGGGTTGGAGAATCCTAAGTGAACATGTTTGTTTGGCTGGCCTGAGACTGCTGGCCAAACACACATGAGCACTTAGGCCCTGACCCTCCCTGCATGTGCAGGCTCAGAGCCGGCAAATGGCAAATAAAACAATGAAAAAACATCATTTTATTTTTAACCTGCTGGCTCTGAGCCAGGTATGGGGCGACACGCCCCCCCCTATTGCGTAGGAGCCGCCGCTGGCACATATCCTACACCACTGCTCACTCAAACATGTCCCTAACCTAGTTCCAGAACCTCAGGGGCTCTGCCTCAAAATTAAAGTTAATCAAGTTATATCTGTTATGAACAAGCATTGAAGTTAATTCTTGGACATATTAAAGTTTTTATTAGAAACCCAATCAATTCAGTTGGAAATGCACTAATCGTTTTGAAAAAGTACTTTCAAAGAGCCATGTGTTATGTGACCAAAATGTCTAGAAGCCCATTTGCATGAGCTTTCAATTCTCACCGATGAGCTGCATTGCTCCTTAATGAGGTGTGAACTTGCTCCCATAGCTGTATTCTGTTCCTCTGACAGGATGACCATATAGGCAGTGCCAAGGAACATAAATTCAAAGAGACTTACCCTGTCACAGGCAGACATGGCTAGCATGTGGGTCTGTCCAATTTGTTGTCTCTCTAACCAGCCAGGCACCGTACCAAGTGGGAGAGGAGCTGCCCCAGGACTGGTTTTGAGTGGACACAGAGGAGGATTACTAATTTCCATGTTCACATTTCTTTGGGTGTACAGGAGCTCTGCACAGGGGAAGAATCACTTCTACCATTTTGGATTCAGGTAGAGAAGGGCACTCTGGGATTGTGTTCAGTGGGGCAAGCAGAAAGTGATACAAAAATTGGTAGTGTTATCCCTGGGAGCTTTTTCCCTATTGGTTAGGAAGGGGCCAGGAGTCACCCCCACCCACAATCTAGTGCATGGCTAAATGTGACCCCCTCCGCAGTACACTACTGGACTTGTGGAAGACAGAAGAAAAATTTAACTTGGTCTTGAGACCTGAGAGGAGAGGCTGGACTGCTTCCATCTTGTCCTCAAGACATAGAAGTGGATTCCAAGGGGGTGTTGGCTGTCATCCTGTTAAGCTACAGAGAAACAAAAGCTGGAAGAATTCCACTTTCCTGGAAGAGCCCAGTTGACCAGTTTCAGCTTTTGTTGTAGTGAGGCGTGACCCACGTGCTCTGTTCCTGTGCTTCTGGAACCCTTGGGTGGTGTCGGAGTGTACTCCTCCTGCCTAAAGCTAGACGAATAGGACTGAGAAATGTTTTGCTACCTTTCTTCTTGGAGAACTGTTGAGGGACTGGGACCAACCTACCAGCTGGTCCATTGAAGGTACATTGCTGAAGGGCATCACGTTACCACAGCTCCCTCTGTTTCTTCTCCAGCATTTGCACAGGTATCAATTGGAAGATATACTAGTACAATGAAATTGCGAGTGGACAGATGTCTGGAATATATTACATAAAGATGACAAAAAACACAAACCAGACTAAATAAGTACTGGCACGTTTGTCTGATAAGAAAACGAAATTTTAAAGGACACCAATGTGTAGAGGGGAAGTTTATAAATACTATATATGCAATAGTGAAATTCCAACTGACAAGTCAGGTGGACTGGACCATACTCATGGCTCCCAATTCAGTAATTGGAAGAACAGGCAATCAATAGAGCATTCACAATTTCTCCTCAGTGTCAAAGCACAAAAACTATAATTACCATTACAATAAAATGTGAACAAAAAGGGGGTTTTCAGTGTAACAGACAACTACTTAAGTAGGTATTGGTGTATTTATGGGAAAGTGAATGCAGACATAGGTTTATCTGTTACACTGAACTGGTGGCGGAATTTCAACTCCGGAGGTGGTGATGGGGGGTCTCGTCAGGACTAAGAACATAGGGACATCCTGAATAAGCATGGGCGAATTTTGCAAATTCGCGATCCGTGAATTTGCGGATTTGCGAATTCGCGATCCGCAAAATTCGTGAATTTGTGGATTTTTGTTTTTTGCAGGTTCGCTGGGTTTTTTGCGTGTTCGCGGGGATTTTTGCGTGTTCGCGGGGATTTTTGCGTCTTCGCGAGCCGCTTGCATAGCGAAGTTACCCATGCAGTCGTTTATGGGAGAGGGAGAGAGAGATAGATAGATAGATAGATAGATAGATAGATAGATAGATAGATAGATAGATAGATAGATAGATAGAAAGAGAGAGAAAGAGAGGGAAAGAGAGAGGGAGAGAGAGAACGAGAGAAAGAAATAGAGGCCGGATCTCTGAAGGGCTAGATTCCTGAGTTGCCCCTACAGAACATACAGCTTTTTATTTTTAGCAAAATGCATATGAAAATTGTGCTGTAAAGGTCTCTTTTAGTTTAACCCCTCCTGACAACTCAAAATGGGTGTATTTGCCATCCTCTCCCTTCTTCCTGTTTTTTTATATCTGTAAGTGCTTCAGGATGAGGTTTAATTCCTTGGACAGGTGCCTTGTTGCCTACTTGTAACTATTCTCTGACCCTGCTTCAAGGATCAGAGCAGGGTCAGAGAATAGTTGCAAGTAGGCAACAAGGCACCAGGAATCAATTAGCAGCAGGTGTCCAAGTTGAAGTTAATTTGTTTGTAACCCTTTTGTAAAAGGTTACAAAGAAATTAGGTTCAACTTTTGCACCTGCTGCTGTAACCCTTGCTTGGCTGAAAATTCGCCCCGCTGATTCGCAGATTTTACCGTGATTTCGCGAGATTCGCGGATCGCGAAATCGCGGAAAATCTGCAAATTCGCCCGCGAAACGGATTTTACGCCCACCCTTATTCCTGAACATTAACAGATGTAGCATGCAAGGTGAGCACGCACACCCAGTGAATTAAACAAAAATTCCCAGATCTCTGCAAGGCTTTTAAATGGAGAATTACACAGCAGTATGATTTCTAGTAGTGACCGCTCATGTATGATGAGACAGCTGAATGGGCTAAGTGTCAACGAGTTGCTGTACACTCCAGTGATTTAATGCTATGGAAGGGAATGAAGGCAGTGTGTTTTCCCCAGGTGGAGAGTACTGTAGAGGGGGGACTCCTCCCAATGGGAGGATAATTTAGGCCTCAGTGGTGCACTGTATGCTCTTGTAGGCAACAGTGGAGACTGGATTCCTCCTCCTGTGGTTGATGATGATGCACAGCATTTCCTACCATTCTTCTCCAGAGCAGAAAATTCATTTCAGTGGGCATCTGAAAACGTCAAACCATCTTTGGTAACAGGCTGAAGCTGTGCTCTGCTAAAGAAATCCAACTTCCAGAAAAGAGTTTCAGTCCAAAGGTAAAAAGCTTCACCTTAACCTCATCCTTCATCAACCTGTCAACCAGTCGTCGGTGAGCTTGTCTTTGGATCCAGCTTTCAGCCTTGCCCCACTGAAGTCTCCACCTTCTTGAAAACTCCGACCTGTGTATTCAACCCTGCTCTATCGAGCTCAGCCTTAAAAGTTACCCTTGACCTGATCTAGCACGACCACTTGCTCAGGGTTAGCGCTTTGCGCTTTTTGGCACAAATTATTTTAAACCTTTATTCATTTATATTTCTTGTTTCCCTTATTTGATTTTTACCATTGTGGGTTCATTTTTTTCATTAAAATATATTTTATGTTTATTAATTGAGTGGGATTTTATTGCTTTGTTTTCCGAATTTTAACTCTTTTTTCCTTCTGAAGTTTTGGATATTGTCTTCAGTTAAACCTGTCTTTTCTGTGCCATAGCTACATGAGGTTGAGGTTATATTAATGAAACCTTTACTGTTTCTAATTAAAAATGTTGACATTATTTCATGCAGTGGATTACTAGCCACCCCTTCTAATAATCTACTTTCTCCTAGCCAAGTTCACATAAGTCCGAAAATGTAGGCGTGATTGGCGTGGATGAAAGTTCCATAGCAGATGCAGGAATCAGTGCTAGACAATGACTTTTGTGCCTTGTCAAAAATGTTATTTACATTATGACCGAATGAAGAGAATAATAGTCTAAATCTATTTTATCCTGCTCCTGTGTTGGTAGTGCACTCCTGAGCCTCTTGTAAGGTCTGGTCTATTTACCCCAAATGTGTCCAGCTATTTGTAAGCGAACCATCATTGCATTTTTAATGACATTTGCATATATCTAAGAAAATATCATGAGTAGCCCCACTGCTTAATTATTTCAACTATGTAGTGTGTGTAAATTTGCATTAGAAAATTTGACCTGATTATGTCCAGGTCACTTTGGACTACGAGGGAATCTTCATTGTAAAGGATGCAATATTTGTATGTCTTTTAGGTTTTTTACATGGTGCATATGCTAGTGTAATGGTTTTATTTGTAATACAAATCATGAAAGCAACTATAACTCCAGTGACATGTTTGTTACTTCTTCTGAATTTAAATTGTAATACTGTATTAAATAATCTTCAGACAAACTCAGTAATGAAGAATGTTTTTATTTCTTGCATCTTTATTGGCCCTTTATGCTCATTCTGCATGATACTGATTACAATAAAATTTGCATTTCATACTTATCTTCACATCTGCCACTCAATCTGCCTGTGCTGTGCCTGTGCTGTTCTGGTCAGAAGAGACAGTCTATTATATTTCCAATTACTGAGCTATCTTCAATTCAAGGAATCAATGACATCATTTCTGAGAACAGAGGCCATGGTAGAGTAGTGATTTGTGTTTAATGTAGTGTGGCAAGTGATGCGACCAGAGTGTGTGCAGAGGTATGCGACCTATAATAAATTTAAGGTGGTGTATAAATTACAAATTTAAGTTATACCTAGTGATGCTTAACTTAGATATTGAAATTATAACTATAACGTTAATTTTAGGGGGCGCTAGAGAACCCGGAGCAAGATGGCCACACTTTAGTGCTGCTCTGCTGGTCGGGATTACTATCCGTCTAATATCTGCTTAAACTGGTGCAATCCACAGCTGAAAGTAGCAAATAATCACTTCTGAGGAGAAGAGGAATGCTCTGTGATCCCTAACTTGGCTGCCTGATGTCCAAAGCAGCAAAAGCGCTGCAACACCTAATTCGACACAAGATGATGGCCCCGGAGGACAGTGACTACTGAAATCCTCTCCCCAATGCGGTGATTCATGGACAGAGAGCCCATTGTCCTGCCTACCTGCTAATCAACCCTCGGCACCCTGCGGAACAACTGTGTACAGTGCTTTGCTGCCCCGCGATGCGTTGGGCTGCCGCCATTTTGCACCCCTGGACATTAAGGTGAGGAGTTCCTACTACTGTCACTACCTGCTTTGGTAGCCGGGGAGCGGTGAACTGTGCTGGGAAAAGTGAGAGCTGTGATCGTACGAGTAATACACCCCCACACACTCACTGGACTGTTGTCTTCTAGTGGCCCACACCGCTTTTCTGCACGGCCGATATCTCCCAGGCGCCTGTGTTTGGAGTCACCCGCACTGAGGACTCTGTGTTGCTGGCTGCCCAGCCCCCAATCTGCCGCGCAGCTTTCCGGTGAGCGGCGACCACAGGTTGACATAACACAGCTTTCTGCTTGGCATCATTCGGGGGAGCCTCCAGGAGGGATAAGAGCATAGTGCCCTTGCTGACGGCGTGCTTGGGGGTGTGCAGCGTTTGAACTGATTATCCTACGGTCACGGTGCTTGGTGCTAATTGCAGGCTCAGCTGTATCTCTGTACCATGTAGCGCATTCTCATAGAGCGCTTGATGAAGGCCTCGGGCGCTGCAAAATGAAGATCAAGAGTCTTGGAGGCTAGGTACGGATTGTGCTCTCGGTGGCTGTGTGCACTACTTGGCCCACCTCCGGTGTGAACATAGATCTTCCTTCTGCTGCAGCGACAGTGCCTATTGCCATTGCTGTACTGATACTATCATACCTGAAACACCACTAGCTCTTACAGCCCCTGTCTCGCCGCCCCTATAAGCGCTGGAAGTGAACATAGCACTGGGCCAAAGCTGCATGCGGCGCCATTGACTTGCCCTGTGGTTGTCCAGACACATGTGCTCTATTCTCCGTGAGGTGCCCCAGTCACTACATTGGCTATTGCAAGCATCTAATCATGGGTAGGACAGACAAGCAGCAGAGCAAATTGCACTTTGAAGCCAAAAACCACACTAAATCTCAGACCCCGAATGCTTCGGACACTGACCCGGATCCTGAATCTGAAACGATTACAAAGCTGAAACGCCTGATGTTAACTATGCCACAAAGCTTGCAGTCCATTGACGCTGAGATCGATCACCTCAACTTACATATGGATACCAAGGCGGCCAGGATCGTCAAGCATGGCTCGCAGATCGCAGAGGCGAAGCAGAGCATTTAGACTACGGAGGATCGCATGGAGTTCGTCATCACGGCGTGTAACAACATGGAGAAGCTACTGGAGGTAATAAAGGCAAAGAATGAGGACATTGAAGCCTGCACACGCTGGAACAATCTCTGCATAACTGGTATCTCAGAAACCACCAACACTGGTCCCATGGAGACATACGTCGAAACCCTACTTGCATCCCTGCTGAACACTTCCCTAAGGTCCTCATAGTCAAGAGAACTCAATCAGTAAAAGTACTTGTAAAGTACGCTACATGCATGTGAGGGTCTCAAGGCGCTGAGGGGAGGGGGTGCCGCTAGTGCTCGAAGAGCCAGGTCTTGAGGAGTCTTCTGAAGGTGAGCAGGTCCTGGATCTGTAGGGAGGGTGTTCCAGGTCTTGGCCGCGAGAAAGGAGAAGGATCTGCCGCCGGAAGTCGTTTGTTGGATGCAGAGGACGGCGGCGAGGGTGAGGCTGGCGGAGCTGAGCTGGCAGGTGGGGGTGTGGAAGCTGAGTCCGCTCTTAAGGTAGGCTGATTCACAAACAAGTGGTTCTGTTGGGTATTGACAATCTCTTTGGGTTAGGCTGATGACAGCTCCAAAACACAAACAAGCAAAACTCTCCGATATTCAAAGTTTTTATATATATTAAAAACAGGAAAAAAGAACCAATAAATTGGAATTACTCCATTCCACTAAATTCTTGGCGAGTACTTATCAAATACGTGAGCAGTGACTATGGTGATCCAAGTGACAAGTGTGATGCATATAGTGACACTTATATACAAAAAACGTTTATTTACAATAAAATCACAGAAAAAGGGGGACCGGGGGAAGTTAGAACGATGTATTTTCTATTGTTTTGTGTCCAGTTTTATCTGAGTAAAAGTTCCAAGGAAAACAAGGGGTTAATGTCCATATTCCTGGAATTAGCTTGGCCAAATGGAAGAGCGTCGACGTTTCGAACCTGGTTGCGCCCCAGTTAGTGGTCGCGGCTGGTCTTTATCAAGACAGGGGGGGCTGGAAGGAAAGGAATAGGTATCAGAGAGATGCTTGTACATTACGTCAACAATGACGAGAGTCGCTCAAGGTTACTTACAAAGGGATCGGTCAAGAGGTGGTTTATTCCAGAGGGTAGCCCGTTGGTCAACCTAAAAAAAGGATTTTAAAAAGGATTTTTAGGACCAAGTGGTGTAAGATTCAAACAACCACACTTCTACCATTACGGTGCCTAGGTGCCAAAGTGTTTTAATCTATCCATGGGAGTGCCTAAGTGATTCTTAAACTGGATGCAATTCCGGAGAATGCAAAGGAGTCTTGTAAATTGGGATTAACGATTTAACTCAGTATAAATCTGAGTTCAGTCTATGGGCTTACTCTTGATGCAGTAACATCAGCGATGAAACTCCGCGATGTGGCAAAAGGCGATCTGGATATGAACGCCAAACGAGCTGTCCGTGAGAAGCGCTCGTATTAAGGGGCTTAAACTGGAACGTTAAATATACTCGTATCCAGGCAACCCCAAACCGGAAATGGGACTAGCCAATCGGGATGGAGGCGTAGCCAGAGACGACGTGAAGCCTGTCTCCTCGAGGACGCACTGTGCGTCGGTTGCTAAGCAATGTTTACCAAGGATTACCGAGTCGACCTACGCACAATCATGGAGGGGGCGTGGTCTCTCGGAAAGGGTAATTGGCGGGATGACTGGTGGCAATATCCCAGGTTAATGAAAAACAGTTCAAAACAACACAGCGTACACAGTTATATACAATTGTATATTCTAGGTAAATGTTAACAAACATCGACAATTGTGTGTTGTCTCATGGAGAACAAAAATGTGGCAACAAATGGGGCTAATTTGAGAATACAGATTAAAGTAGCGCCATCTGTTTTGAGATTTCCTCATGTTCATTCAATCCCTTGCTCACAGAGTTCAAAATGTGGATCCATTTACATTCTTTTCTGCTCAGTTAACATAAATCTGCCCCATAGTGTCCGATGATGGCAGGTAGTACCACTAAAAGAAGTTAGAAGCACAATAGTAGCCCGTAGCGTAGTCAAGTATAGCTATCCACAACCAACATGTCCAGGGCAGCAACAAGGAAATCGCCAAACCATGAGCACGAGTGCACACCCCCGACCCACTCCCCCTTCCCCACCATTGCGAACTGTGGAGAGCAAGCAAAAAGCCTCCCCTCGGCTGCACCCTCCCGCTAATACAGTAGTAACACATAGTGAGTAGACCGGTGGCAATGACAACAAGAGTTCTTGATGCATCCGATCACACTAGATGAAGTGCGAGACGCAATCACCGCTTTGCATAATGGGAAGTCTGCAGGCACGGATGGTTTGCTCATTTTACAAAGAATGTATCGATCAGCTAGCCCCATGCCTCCTGCAAGTATACAAAGAGGCTTATGAAACTCAATGTCTGCCACCAACCCTACACGAGGCACTAGTGGTCAAGCTCTTGAAACCTGGAAAACTGCTGGATAGGTGCCATTCTTATCGACCGTGATCCTTAATCAACACAGATGTAAAAATATTAGCGAAGGTATTGGCAACTAGGTTGAAATTACTTCTTCCTGTTACGGTGCTTCCTGATCAGTAGGGATTTAGTCTAACCCGATCTGCGTCTCATAATCTGCATACGCTTTTTGCTGCAATGCATGTGCTAGAGTCTACCTTGCCGGCGGTGCTTCTTGACGCTGCAAAAGCGTTTGATTCGATATCCTGGTCATATATGCTGGCAATTTTACATTTGCATGGGAGTCCCATTTGTTTTGACTAATTGGATAAAATTGTTGTACAACAATTCCGTAGCACAGGTTAGAGTTAACGGGCAACTATCACATGCAGAGCGGCACACGACAAGGGTGTCCGTTGTCACCCTTGTTATTTGCTCTCGTACTTGAACCATTAGCTTGTATCCTACGGTAGCGCCAGGCCCAAACTGTGATTTTTTCAATGCCCTCTTGCAGTCTCCATGCATGTTGGCGATATGGTGCTATACGTTTGTGATCCTGCAGGGTACCTAGCACAGCTTATACAGGAATACATTTGATTTGAACGATTCTCAGGACTGGGAATTAACTGGTCCAAATCAATTATATTGCCCCTTGCAGATTGTACACATCAATTTGACATGGAATGCCCCTTAATATGGTGCACAGACACTGTAAACTACTTAGGAATCTGGCTCCATAGGGATTCTCAGGCTGTCATACAATCCAACTATGGCACAGCCATCATGCAACTTGAGGGGCAAGTAAGTCGTTGGATTAAGCTACCTCTGTCCTTTGCGGTTCGTATAGCGCTGATGAAGATGGTAATCCTTCCACACTTTCTGTAAAAAAGTTTTTTAACATACCTGTACACTTAACATGATTCTTCTTTGACAGGCTCCGCTCCCTTCTGATCACCTTAGCCTGGGGTGGCAAAAAACCTTAGCTTAAGTGGGAGGTACTTATCCTTCCTTATGACCAGGGGGGGTTCCCAGCGCCCGACTTCCATCTTTACTATCTCTGTGCGCAGGTGCACTACGCCTACTATTGGCAACACGACCCAGCATATATTCCTCAATTGGCAGTGGAGGCGGGTGCAGTGCACCCAATACCGCTCACTGCCATAATCGTCAATAGACACAAAGTATTTGAAAAAGTGGAGTTCGACACTGTACAAACCACATCTAGGACCTGGTATGAATTGGGCAAGCGGGCACAGAAATTGCCAATATATGCATCTAACATGCCACTACTGTATCACTCAGAACTCTCTGTCACTTGGGAAATTGGCACATTGAAGACCCTGAAAAGAAATGGATACGTCAACAATGGGAGATGTGTTTCCTGGAGTCACTTCATAGATTCAGAAAATATGAATGCCTGAGGCACTACCACCGAAATGCAAATATTTGTCTACACTCGGCTGCCCTCCGCTAAGCGTGCGTCCTATCCACAATTTCCTGATGAGCCACCAGCACTTGAGACACTTCAACCTATATATACTACCACATCTAGAGCCAAGATAGTCACTAGACTTTATCAGGCATCACAGAGGGATGTAACTGCTACGCATACATCTGCATTAGCAAAATGGAATACTGTACTGCTTGCTCCACTGTCTGAACATGAGTGGTTTGACAACTGCCACTTAATGGGTCAGTTGACGATGAATGGCAATTTATGACTAGTGCACTTTAAATACTTACACCAGCTGTACTACACTCCAGCTCAGCTCCATAAATGTGAGTTGCTGGATGCTGACAATTGCAAACGCTGTGGCACGCCTAGTGCTAATTTCTATCATTTGGCCTTGGAATGTCCCAAGGTGCATGAGTACTCGAGTTCAGTCACGCAAATGTTACGGCTGATGGTTGATGAGCCTGTTGAATGTAACCCACAGTTATGTCTGTTGGGTAGCTTCTCCAACATTAAGGCGTTTAATAGGAAGTTTGTGTCCATAGCATATTACTGGCTAAGCGCAGGGGTTTCAAATGCTGTGGCGGCAGGCTTGTGCCTACTACTGATCTATGGTTAGAGTATCTGGCTTACCATCGGGATCAGCTCACATGCTATGCGGAGGAACTGCCTACAAAGTCCAAGCCACAGGATATTTGGGGTCCGCTCATGTTATATCTGTTATCGATAACTGCCATTTGATTTGATGCTTGTTAAGTTTTGTAAGACAGCTTCGCCTTACACTCCCACATAATGCACTTTTAATTAATGCCATGTCTGTATATACCTGCAATTTGGAGTTCTGTGATACGACGTTCTGCAAAATGAGTTGTATAATATGTCTATGCTGTACCAATGTACTGATTTGGATCACTGTTTGTTGTTCAGTACTTTTGAAAAATGTATAAACACATTTTTTTCAAAACTAACCTTAATTTTAACCATAACTTTGTATATTAATATAGCTCCACACTGGTCACCTCTGCATAGTTGGGTCTGTGTTTCCAAAGAAATTGCTTTTTATGGTATGCTAATAACTTTGGTGCAGTTTGATGCAGTTTGACGAATCTTCCCAAAACATCCCAAAAAGCGGTCTTTTTGGCTAGTTTCCTCATGGAATGTTTAGGGTGATCTGTCGCGCAGGGCCCAAAAGGAGGGTGAGAGGGAGGGGCAAAATGCAAAATGCACATGCATTTTTAATAGACTTTTTTTCTGAAAGTGATATCACAAAGATTGCTGATTTGTATTACACCATATTCGTTAAGAAGCCAGATCTTGTGGACGGGGTGTTTTTTTCTGCAGTTTCTGACAAATTAAATTACAAATATATTTGCATTTCTGGACAGTTGGGTTCAAGGGACTCTTGTGAGAGTTCTGTGAAGTCAACCTAAAAAGAGCATTCTAGCTTGCCTAGGGGGTCTTTTTCCCTTGGGCCCCTTTGATCCCACAGGAGTGGGGCTCCACAGGAGAGAGCACTCTTATTGGATGGCCGCAACTTGAAAGAAAATGTTGTTGCAGCAATTGCAGGGAATTCTAGTCCCCTGTCCTCAAAATAAATAAATACATGTAAAGGGGCAGGGTAAGAATGCCCTGCCACCCTAGCCCTTGTGGAGAGGTTCCACAAGAGCTGGAAACAAAGTGAAGATTTGATTGGATGTGCTTCTGAGGGACTTCCATGCTTCACAGTAACAAAACAATGAAAATGGTGGCCATTGTATGCACTTATTTAGGGACAGGGGGCATGCGTGGGACCCCTCTATTTTGTGCAATCATGGTCCTGAGGATACCATCTCCTGGATCCTGAAAGGGCCTGAAAGGGAAGGGCATACATGACACCCCTCCTCAAACCTCACTGATGTCTGGCCGCCCCCTTCCCTGGGGTGGTGCATATATTGAAAGTAGAGGGGATATTAGATTTAGATGTTCACAGGGGCTTTGAGGAATCTAAAGTCAAGCAGGATGGCATCAGGGAGGCAGTGGGGTTATTGGAGGCTACGTTTGACGAGTTAAACACACGGACAGGAAAACTTTAGCAGGAGGTTAAGGAGATGCAGGCGGCTGTAGAAGATAACTGTAAGGAGCTAGAAGAGATTAAATTTAGAGAGAGAGCATACGAGGACCGGTTAGAGAAGTTGGAAAACATGCAGCGAAGGAATAATCTGAAAGTGTTGAAGCTTCCAGAGGGAAAGGAGGGAGAAGATTTAAAAGGTTTTGTGGTTCATTTATTAAAATCTGAACTGCAGATAGAAGAGTCTGAAGAGGAGATTGCTGCTGATATACTAAGGATCCATCGCGATCCCTTCAGATTGAATCCAAATCGGTCTAAACCTAGAAGGATCTTGATTAATTTTCTCACTTACAGCCTAAAAGAAAAGATCCTTGCCATGGCATTGAAGAAGGGCTCCCTAACGGTGGGGGAAGCTAAAATTGAGATCAGATCAGATCTGGCGGTAGTTATCGCAAATCGGCAGTTGGAGCTAGGGAAGCGAATTGAGCCTCTAAGGAAATTGGGGGCGACGGTGCAGTTAAAATTCCCAGCTTTCTTAAAAGTTATGTGGAATAATAAAATGTATTCCTTTAGATTTCTGGAAGATGTGGATAGCTTCCTGGAGCACTGTCAGGGGGGTGGTGCATAGTTAATTGATGTAGGATGAAATCACGGGTTGCGCAATCAGTATAAAACATAATTTAAAAAAATTAAAAAATGGGTTATTTATAGAAGTTTGGGTAGCACGTCTGCCGGTGACCGGCACTCAAAGGGCCTAGGCTTTGGGCTTCAGGAATCTGGAAGGGTTCTCCCGGGAATGGGGGGCGCGGAGGGGAGGGGGGGACAGTTAGGACACAGGTATGGGGGGTGGGATAGGCAGAAGGGGGGGTGAAAAACAAAAATGTTCTCATGTGCTATTGACCACCTTGAGGTTAAAAAGTTCGAAAGTAATATATGATGGTGGAGGGTAAGAGTATGAGGGGAAAAACACAGATGGTGAGATGGATGTCATGGAATGTTAACGGTCTAAGGGTAAAAGCGAGAAGAGACAGGATTTTGAAGTACTTAAGAGATACTTCAGCAAACATAATGATCCTTCAAGAGACTCATTTAACAGAGGAAGAGTGCAAACAATTTATGGGTCGACTTCGGTGGATAAGGCACTTTTATAGTTCACCACAAACAAGGGTTACTAGAGGAATACTTGTGATAATTAGAAATAGGCTAGATTGCCAGGTAGAGAGTAGCACTGCGGATGAGAAAGGCCGGTGGTTGATGGTGACTCTAAAGATAGCGGGATCATTATATAATATTATTGGATATTATGGCCCTAACCAGGACGATGTCACCCCATTGGTAGAACTAACAAAAGAGATGACAGGGCTGTCAGGTTACGTAGTTCTTGCAGGGGACTTTAATACAGTACTGGATGCCAAGCTTGACAGATCTGCGAATAATAGAGCCTTGGGAAATTGCAAAATGGCGTCCAGTGTTAAAAAAATAATAGAGCAGTTTGGGTTATGCGACATTTGGAGGAAGTTGGCCGGGACTGGGCTTGGATACACATATTACAATAAAAAATACAGTCATAGATCCAGAATAGATTTTTTCTATTAGATGCAAGAATAACGGATAAAGTGAAAGAGGTTGTACATGTAGGGGTTCATCTGTCCGATCACTCAGCGGTCTTCTTAGAACTGGAAGTTGGGATATGCGACATGGATTCAGTCTGGAGATTAGATCGCACAGTTCTCTATGATCAGGAAGCAATGCAGTCCCTTCAACAGGAGCTTGAGGTCTTTATTGAACAAAATTTAGGATCAACCAGAATGGACATTGTATGGGAGGCTACTAAGGCTTTTCTCCGGGGGCGATTGGGAACCTTGGGGGCTAACAGAAGGAGAATATATTACCAGGAAGTACTGAGTTTGGAACAGTAAATCCGAAAGTATGAAACCATTATTGTAAATTCGGGGGTAGCTCCTAAGGAGGAGATTCTTCAAGAGTTGGAAGGGTTAAAGGAACAACTCAATGCCGTGATTAAGAAAAGGGTGAAGGAGAGATGGGAGGCTTCTAGACAGGATCACTTCGAATACTGGGAAAACACAGGCAAACTGTTAGCTTGGAAGGTTAGGAAAGACCGGGTCAGAAATATGATAAAAGAGATCAAGGTTGGTGTAGAAGAAAAAGTAGCCTCAAACACAAATGAGATAGTGGCAGCATTTTATAATCACTTCGAGGAAATGTATAGTGAGGATTTGCATCCGGACAGGCAGAAGATAGAGGAGTGGGTCAGAGTTCTAAAGCCCTCTAAGGAAGAACACCAAAGAGTTCTGAATAGAGAGATCAGGCAGGAAGAGGTACAGGAAGGTATTAGGCAGGCAAAAAAAGGCAAAGCTCCTGGCCCCGATGGTCTTCCTGTAGAAATCTATAAGAGTCTAATGCAGGGGTTGGCACCATTACTAACTTAGGTGTTTAATGAGGTGTTTTCTGAAAAAATGGAGATTCCTGCATCATGGGACCAGGCAAACATAATCGTTATACCTAAACCTGGCAAGTCTCCGAAATATATGGATTCATATAGACCTATCTCACTCCTAAACTGTGATTATAAGCTCTTTGCCAAGATCTTGGCTGATAGGCTGGGTAAAGTGATTCCGTACTTTATTCACGAAGACCAAAAAGGGTTTGTAAAAGGTAGACACTTAAATGAATTAACGTTTCCCCTGATAGGTAGTATAGATGTTGCTGTCGAGCAGAAGCTCCCTTTGGCGGTGGTGGCTTTTGATCGTGTAAATTGGGAGTTTTTGAAAATTCTAATAGAACATCTTCAGCTAGGGGAAAACTTTCTGCAAATTGTGTCACGACTATATCACACGCCGAATTCCAAGGTATTGGTTAATGGAGTTCCTACAAAATCTATCAGGATCATGCGAGGAACCAGGCAGGGATGCCCTCTTTCCCCGCTCTTATTTGACCTTTATATCGAACCGTTGGCCTGCAAAATAAGAGAGAAAGAGAATATCCCCGCTTTTACGATTCAGGGCTGGTCAAGAAAGACAGGTTTATATGTGGACGATATTGTAATTTTAACATCGATCTTGACAAAATCACTGGTCGAAATAGAAAACATTACAAAGAAGTTTGGAGAAGTTTCAGGATATCGACTAAACTCTGATAAAACTGAAATTATGGCTTGGAAAATGGCTGTGGAGCCTGGAATCTCAAAAAAACAGATTAGATACTTGGGGATACAAGTCACTCAAGACATAAATCAATTAGCAACGGTAAATCTGGCCAAAACAAGGAAAGACATCTCCGCAATTTTGAGAAATTGGAGTTTGATACCACTAACTATGATTGGCCGGGTAAATTTAGTTAAGATGATGGTGCTTCCTAAATTGACCTTTTTATTTGATTCTATTCCTCTCTTGTTTGAGAAAGAGGGATTAGTTAAGTTACAGAGTGAAATCGATTCATCTATTTGGGGTTCCAAGGGGTCAAGGCTATCTTGGAAAAAAATGTGGAGAAAATATGCAAAGGGAGGTCTAGCAGCTCCAGATTTTCAAATTTATTCTTGGGCTTTTCTGCTTAAAAATTGTAGAATGCTCCTCGGAAACCCCAATAATTTATCGATAGGGGACCTCTTTGCTGCCATGTTGAAAGTAGAAAAGTGCCACTCGCGGGGTTTTTTGTATAAATTCGCAGATCCAAAGTACTTTAAAAAAGTAAGACTGAAGGTCTTAAGAGATTTAGCTAGTGTGTGGTACCGTACCAGGCGAGTGACAAAAATCCCATACTTTAGTGCGGCTGCGCCAATCTGGGAGGCTCTAGGGGCTCCTAGTTGGACGGAGGATGCATTAGCAAGGGCATTAAAATCAGAAGGCCCACAGGTTTGGGGCGAGCTGTTCTGCGAAGGAGTTTTGTTACCGTGGGCGGTCTGCGAGGAACTTTGGGGTCGTAACTTTGCAAAATTTAAGTATCTTCAGATACAAAGCTGGGCGGTAGGAAAAGAAAAGTTAATTGGACGGCACAACGAGT
The DNA here is from genome assembly GCF_964263255.1 of Lissotriton vulgaris. Taxonomy (NCBI): domain Eukaryota; kingdom Metazoa; phylum Chordata; class Amphibia; order Caudata; family Salamandridae; genus Lissotriton; species Lissotriton vulgaris. The sequence continues at coordinate 5,813 of NW_028254405.1, read as the reverse complement.
TTGAAGAGAAGCTGGTTTCAAACACACGGATAAAGAAAGAAGTGGCAACATGGTACTGGGCAATAGTCGAAATGGAGGATGGCCCTTTTCAACTACCGGGGGTCCTGTGGGGAGAGTGCTTGCCGAGGATCGCTACAGAAGAACAATGGCAAGTAGATATGTTGATTCTTTACAAAGTGGTAAAACCTGCAAATTTAAGGAGGCATCACTTGTTCACTCTCCACAGGGCATATTGGACCCCAAAGAAGCTCGCTAAATTTAAGGATGGGGGCACAGTGCTATGCCCTAAATGCAAAAGCCCAAATGAAGACGATATTCACATGTTTGTGACATGCCTGGAGATTCAAGATTTTTGGGCAGCAAATGATGGAGCTAAATATCAAGGTAAGCCCTGAACAGATTATCTCGGGCAGATTGGACATACAAGGTAAGGGCCTTGATGATAATGCTAAGTTGTTTTTTTATGCCATTTTGATTGCTCGAAGAGTAATATGCAAATTGTGGGTATCGCCAGAGCCTCCGACAGACTTAATGTGGATTAGAGCTATGAGAGGCATAGCCAAGTTGGATATGGCCGGCCAATATAAAAGGAAGCGCCAGTTTTGGACTTTATTTCTAAATCACTTTGGGTGAGGGGATTGGGAGCTCTAAATTCTATGATATCAACGATGTGAGAAGAAAAATGGTCCGATGATTAAGTCACTTTTGATGCTCTTGGAGGTCAATGTAGTCTATATGCTTTGCAACACCAGGCATGGCTGTGGTACATCCCATCTCCCTCAAGCCTATAAGCCTGCAGTATAAGCAGTAGGAAACAACCTCTCATAGTTGAGTTGAAAACCCCCTAAGGGCGCTACAAGAAAAGAAGGGGTGGGAAGTGGCGTATGAGGACAAAAAAATAAAAAGAAAAGAAAGAATTTATGATGCATGTTGGGATCAGCAGTAACACTTCTTGACTAGCGGGTGTAGTCGAAGCTTGTGGTTTCTTTTCCTTTTCATTTGATGAAACTGGTTTTGTTTGGTGTTTTAATTTCAGCACTTTTTTCATTTTCACATTGATGTACACTTTCAATTTTTTCCTTCTTTTCACCAGCACAGGTTTTTGTTTATTTTAAGTGATGGTTGGTTTAGGCATACATGCTACTGATATCCTAACGTAAAGGGTATAACACAGCATTCAATAAGCCGATCATCAAAAAATGGATTGTCAATTAACATTGTTTGTTTCAATTGAATATTGCTGTTCCTAGTGTGATAACATAAATATTATGTAACTTTTACAGTTCCCCTGAAGAAAAGTTTTTAACGCAAAATGCATCTGAAATCCCAAAGCAACATCGTTCTTTTTAATGTCTAATGACACAGAATTGTACAATCTGATGTAACATTGTTGACATTTCAATAATTGTAAGTACATTGTTATAGTAGAAATGTTCTCATATATAAGAAATAGCAAATACGATTTATACACCAATACAAAGTTTAAAGAAAATTAAGTGTTTTATTGGGTTGAACTTTTTGAATATGTTTATGTTTGATGTAGGAACCCTATGGGTCGGATAGAAGGATTAAGGCAACACACACAATTGATTAATGTATACATTTTCATCTCACGCAGAGTAATCATGAGTGCTGGCTAAACACATTTGCATGCATATACCTTTTACAAAGCTGGCATGTTACTGCCCTAAATAAATTGTGTTGGCAGCCTGTTCCTGCATCACATTGCTGGGTGCAATTGGACTTTGTTTATTCCACCCAGACAGTCACACAATAGTAGGGTTAGGTGGGCGTGGATTAGCCATCATCGTCCGAATGAGGGGGTGGAGCTGGGACCAACCCTACTTGCAATTTAATAGGCTATGCCCAGTTTACACAAATGACTTCACTCTACCTTGATGTTCATGTAGTTCGGCTGGAGCCAGCGCAGGGAAGACAGGAAACACCAAGCACTTCAAAGAAAAATCTCTAGAAACTTCCCCTACTTTCAAGAAGGCACAAGGTATAACAATACAACCCTCAGCCCAACTTTTCAGTTCACTTTCTGGACATGCAGAAGGACTCTCAGAGGACTGCCTGCTGCTGTGGCCGGCTGTATACGTCAGAAGACTGCTTTGCTGCACCTAGAAATGCTGTTATGCTGTCTGAAGCCTGCCTTGAACCCTTAGAGGACTGTCCCACTGCTTGAGCCCCTCTCCATATTTTGAACCCAGTTCTACCAGTGTGACTCCAAGTCCTGGGATAGTTGGTTGGTCTCCTGATCAGAGCCTCAAGGACAGAAAAGGCATCCAGAAAAGAGACCACATCCGAATGTAAAATCTTCATCGCAACTTTGTTCAGTGGCTCACCGAGAACTTTGCCTCCTCCTACTCAGCCTGCAGCCTTGCCCTGATGAACTTTCCTTCTCAGGTATTTTTGCACCAAACTTCTGTATCCAAAAATTATCATTGACAAGGACCAATCCACTTCTTTTACCTGACATGCGTTTATCACGGTCAACCATAATTTCTTACTTTGTTCCAGTCTTCCAGATGTAGATGTCTGTGAATGTAACTGTTGTGTGAGCAGGGATTCCACCCTACTCAGCCAACAATCCAATTTCTCAAAGTTATGTTATAGTTAGGGGAACATTGCGGTGACAACATAACATTTCAAGCATGAAAAAAACACTGAAATTCTTCAGCTATAATTATCTAAAATAGCTGTATTTAGTGCCCTACAGTAACTGTAACTCGTGTCCTCACTATGCACTTACCTCACTCATGACATGTTCTATGGCATCACTGATAAAATTACTACTATATTTGAAATAACATCATTGATCCCAAAACTGTGCATAGCGGGGGTGCAAGTTATAGTACATGCATGTGGTATGTTGCAACAGTGGCCACTGAGTAGATTGTGCTTGTTAGAACCAATGAAATCATAGACACACTGGACCACTGGTAACTAAAGCTAGCACAAAAGTTTGAAGCGATTAGTAAGCTGATCAACACACCAAAATAATAATTGAAGCATTATTTATATAAAAACACTATCAAAAAATAAAAACATTCACTACATTAAGGACATGAATACACAATATGGATAAATAAAAACCTGTATAGAGAGATTAAACAGGTATGGCGCACAACATACTTATTCAATTGACTGCATGATTTGGCTTGTTTATTAGATAACAAGACATTAGGAATCGTTGAGGATTGATGAACAGCATGACAAAGGCATGGTGCAAAAATAGGAAACCAATATGTAATTTAGATACACTTGACTATGCAGGATACAATTGCACTTAAAAACAAGAGCTATGCGAACATTGATAAAAAACTAGCATATTAATGGCTTTCACCAGAAGTGCATTACAACAATAAACTATGAGGAAAGCAGGCTTGGATGCAACTACTTCATATTATTGCCACAAGATAGAAAGACATCGAATCATGGACCAGTAAAGATTGGAATAAATTACACTAATCAGAATCCAGACACTAAACAAACATAATTCAACAAAAGCAGTCATATCTAATTCCTCTCGCCAACACTCTAAACCCACAGAACAAGAAAAAGGTGTTGAAAAGCAGGCATGGGTGTGGTAAAACAGAAATCATCACACCATTGCTAAACTACTATAAGAAATAATACAAATGCACTAAGTAATTAGGTATACTAATGAGTGCTGTGTTTGCTGATTTTAATGGATTAAAGAACAACAAGATACAATCATGTAACAGATTTACCTGCTAGATTTGAGAACCATTGGCAATCTATGTGGATGCTGAATACACATTGCACAAAAAAAGGCATGAATAACTGCTACTATATATACACTTTAGGTCAGGAGAAAGGTTGGTTGTTATGTTATATTATGGTATGTTATGTTATATCAATTTATATAGTGCATTACTACCCATAGGTGTCTAGGCCCTTATGGTTCGCATACTGTGTCAGGGAAACTAATTTTTCAAAGGGAAACTAATTTTTAAAAAGCCATGTTGTAAACCGCAAGGAGGAGCCGGTGTCAGCACCGCCACCACAGACCACTGCTTTCCTCACTGCTGCCACAATGGGATCCTGGATTCTGGCGGCCGCTGTGATCTTGTGTCAGGCTGGTGGCAGTCCGCCAACCAATCTCCTAATTGGGTGGTCTGACCACCTGAGGTTGCAGCGGTCAGACAGCCACCGCAGGTATGACCGCAGCTGTACTCATAATCAGGCCCTTAGTACAAAAACATATACCTTCATGTGTGGAGATCTCCCATGTGTGGAGGCACCCTCTTGTTGGTGCTCTCTGAAAACTGACATCACTGCAGTTTACCACGGTATTAGCTGAGAACAACCACTGTACTACAATGTACTACATACTTAAGCTTCGCACCTGGGTGTTCGCAGTAAACAATGTTCACATAGCAAACTCTTAGTACTTCAGTTAAGGAAAACTGCTTTGCAGAAGGCCTCCTGCAACCATGAAAAATGGGTGGTAACCAAAAACATGTTAGTATTGGGAAGGAGGAGAAAGGGTGTTAGTATGCTCTAAAAACATAAACAGATCAATATCAATGATTGAGCTCTGTATGTACCATGGTGAACTTCACTAAAGCAGTCCACAGCAAAATATTTCTATTGAAAGACATCTTTATTTTGTGACTTCATGAAAGTTCCTGTTGCTATTACGTAACCTTAAGCGTTCTACAGGGAGCAAAAACTCTAGTTAGAGGATGCAGGATCATGTTTGTTATCAAAAGAAGCAAGCATAGCAAACCTAATACTGAGGGCGAACCAGGAGACGATTCAGCACACCAAATGCAAATTAGAAACACAGACCGTATCTCCTCACTGCATCCCACACAAGCAGGTTTGGTCTAGAACCTTTTAAAGATTAGGGGCCTCATTTAGGGTTTGGTGGGTAGCCCACATATCTGTAACTCTGGTGGACAACCACCTCCATAATTAGAAATCTCTTAAGGCCTGGTAGTGAACATTGATGGTGAAATCCCCTCCCGGGGTTTGCTGCATGCATGTATTCTATTGAAAAGGTCAGTGAAGAAAGTTATCCCCATGTCTTCTGTTGTTTGTTCTGGCCCTTCTCCTATTTGTCTCCAGAGGTTTTGAGAGTCGTTTTGTATTTGCAGCCTTTTCTAGGGAGCTCTAATTGCTTGTTCTTTATTTATTTTGATTAGAGTTTTGCACCTGATTCTTGACATCTTTATGTCCTCCCTCTGTGGTCACTATGGGCACTTGAGATATGTCCTTAGTTTGTACATGAGGACGTCTGGTTTTTTTCTTGTTGTGTAACGTTTACAATTTTGTTCCTATGGCCTGGTGCCAATGGGCCCTGCCTTTGAAATTGAACTTCCTTGTGCTATACATCTGATGCATTTAAGGCCTCCTTTCTGCAATGTTAATCTTGATGTTACCCTTGTTGTCTAAGTGGAGAGCATTGCCGTCTCTGTCCAGTTTCCAAATTCGCCCACAGTTTTCATGTTTATGCCAATCTTCCATGCTTAGCAGTATATAATTGAGAGCTGCCCAAGCTCTTCGTGCATTATATGTTGAGAAGGGACAATTTATATTGTTTGTGGTGATAATATCTTACTTTACATTAAATTAAGCACAGAAATTCACTGAGATTACAATGATATTATAGGTAGTTCTGGTATTAGAATCCTACCTTATGCTGATAAACACTTTAGAGATTCACTTAAAAACACAAAGGTTAAGGTAACATTGCAGTTAGGTGAACATGTCACTGAAAACATACCATTTTAAAACAAAGATACACTGTAATTCACCTGTTGTAGTTTACTGAGTTAACT